>NC_134828.1:88287881-88601508 GCF_004210375.1 Tachypleus tridentatus
AACTAACATTTGCTTACACTGCAAATGTATTTCTGATAGGTACTTACCTCTTCTCACACCTTTCTGCTCCACGTATATGCCATTGTTACTAGTTTCTACCTGCCATTTCTCAAAAGTGAGTGCTGTTCTAGAATATTAGAGGGTTCTAACTGAGCTAATATAGATAATGCAGTATGATTGGTGGAGGGTAGTCACATAATCAGCATATTTTCTGAAATGGTGCAAACCTGATGGAGAAAAAAGTCTGATGCACTATTAGCAAAAATTGTTTTAATAATGTTTAGAGGGTAAACCAGGATCAAGATAGATTTGGATAAGATGTGGTAAATATGAATTGGAAATATATTTTAAGCGTAAGAAAATGTTAACTTTTGGTTAATTGAACATTTTTGACAGTAACTGATTAAATTAAACAAAATGAAATTAAATAATAATAATTATAATCAAAATCATATTATGATATTTTGATTACTTGAATAATTGGAATAATAAAAACATTAATTATGATTAGTTAATTATTTTATTGACATTAATCAATTTAATCATAATTTTGATTATTGAATAGTTAGAATAATCAAAAATAGTAATAATTAAAGACACTAATTTTGATTCATTTATTATTTTCAAGGCATTATACAATTTAATTATAATTTCAACTAGCAGATAATTGAAAATGCAAAAGTAGTTATAATTGAAAATACTAGTTGATTATTTTCATGACATTAATCAAATTGTTTGTAATTTTAATTAATTTATTATTTTATTTGACACTGATCAATGTAACCAATGCTCATAAGTGATTAAATTAATTTAACTTTACAGCTCACACTTCTGATATTTGAAATCGATAATATCCTACCTAGTAACATCCAGAATTCAGTTGTTAGTCTACTTGGCTCATGTTTATTCTCCAACTAGACTTCCACACTTTGTTTACTAAAATTGCCTTTCCTTCTACTTCATATAAAGGTTAGCATTTGATGGCATCATTTCACATATTCTTGTGGCTAATTGATTTATTCCATAGTTGTAAAGGACCATTTGCTTTCTTCAGATGAGTTCTTCTCTTGATACAGCTTTTCTTTCTGATTTTTCCAAATTTGTGTTAGTCTGCCTCTTGATGTTATTCATCCATATCATTTTCTTCTTCCTTGTCTGTTCATCTCACCCATTGTCCCTTCATCTGTTGTCAGTAAAAAAAAAATGTGCATTTTCTCATCGTATCTTGCCAGTTTTCTTTTTGTCTCTTTATTTAACAAACTTTTATCTTAGAGTTTTCACTATTCCTCTCATCCATTCATTGCTTCTCTTGTCTCTCAAGTCTACTAGAGTAAGTATTCACTTACTGCATCACATCTCAAAATCTCTGTTACACTTTTGTGGTTGAATTTCTTCTGATTAGGTAGATATAAAATGATCAGCAGCTATGTTTTGTGTTCATTGTCAGTCCGTTACATTAAATTGGTGTTTTTTTATCTGTTTAAACTAAGGATGTCAGTTTAGATTAATTAAATGTGAAGTCTTTGTATTAGTTATGTGATAGCAGTTATTCCATCATTGACAAGTTTTATGTCATATATGCACACACACACACACACACACACACACATGAACTTGGGACTGTAATACCTTATTAAATTTATGATAATAAGTATTCCAATTGTATTGAAATATTAAAATGATTCACCTGTGTCTTTTGTTTTTATATGAATATGGGCTCAGCATTGTTTAGTGGTTAGCATATCAGACTGTCAATATGGAGGTCCAGTTTTCATATCTTTGCCACAAAATCACTGTTCATGTTTCTGGACTGTAGGTGCATTGTAAGAGTAATGCTCAAATCCAACTTATTGATTAGTTGGTATTGTTGAATATTCTATCTTTCTATATTATTAGTTTAAAATTAAGAATGGCTAGCACAGATGAAACAAACATAGAAACATGCAAATATTCTCAATGAATATCTAATATTTCATTGTTTTTCAAATTGTGTTTTTATTTACACTTATCAACAGGTTGTGTCAGCGCTGTCCTATATGCACAGTCTCAACATCCTTCATAGAGATATAAAGGATGAGAACATTATTCTTAACCAATATTTCCATGCCAAGCTCATTGATTTTGGATCTGCATCTTTCATGGCAGCTGATCGATACTTCTCAACTTTTTGTGGAACAATGGAGTACTGTAGTCCAGAAGTTCTCAAAGGAAACAAGTACTTATTAGAAAGCTTAAGATTTTAAAAATTATACCTAACTCTGGGGAAAAAATAAAACAACCCCGATGCCCAAAACAGTTCTTCCTAAAAGCTACTTGTTATTAATTTAAAGCAAAAGTGATAGGTTAACAATTAATGTGGTACTAATTTACATTATTATGTCATGCATGTATTTAGTTATTTATAGACTAGGAAACATATTTGTTAAATATTAAAACATACTTGTTATGTAGAAGGGGATTGAAAGAAATGATGTTAAATGAATAAAAAAATTAAGTCAAAATTTAAAGGAGAGAATACACGAACGTAAGCAAGAAACATGAAATGTAATATAAGTTTTTCAGAAGTGGTCACTTTTTTTTACAAAATAAAATTAACAATTAAAAAAAGTCCTTAAAAACAAAGATAAAATACCAATCTCGCATTTTTCAAAGTGAATTATTTCATAGGTTATGAGATAATAATAGCAATGCTACTTGTAAAATGTTTAAAACTAATGGTTTCAATTTTTAATGAACGTGTTCTATCTTTGTAGATACCGTGGTCCAGAGTTAGAGATGTGGGCACTAGGGGTAACTCTCTATACATTAGTTTTTGGAGAAAATCCATTTTTTGATGTAGATGAAACAATTGCTGCAGTTCTCAGGCCCCCTTTCAAAGTGTCGAACGGTAAGTATACATTTTTCTTTTATCTGTATTTTGCTTGTAAATTTTCTTGTAAAAGAAAATTTCATTACATTGAAATATACTGTTTATTCCACTTTTCTTTTAATTGGTGAAAGAAATGTTTAGTGCTTTTGGCATAAAAAGTGTTTTAAGTAATGCAGCATCATAATTGTTTAGTCACTTCACAAAATGTTAACCTTAGCAGCTACTGTTGTGTATTGTTTAAAAGTTAAGAAAAGTTTGCATATTATACTTCAAGTACAAATTAGTTTAACTTTTAAGTAAATACACCTGTTCTTATTTGTCTAATCATGGTATTAATCATAGCAGTTATAAAGATATAGAGTAACAGAAAATATGAACTAATCATTTGTCTTCTCAATTGTGTTCTAAAGTAACAGAAAATATGAACTAATCATAAGCATGTTTCAATGTGAATAAACGTTTTTATGTATATGTCCATGTTTTCTTACTTATAATTCTTTTTCTATGATGTTGCTCTTCAGACCTGACAGATTTGATATCATGGTTACTTCATCCAGACCCCCAACATCGATGCACCCTCTCTGAAGTAGAAAAACATCCATGGACAACTCAAGAAGTTTGTCCAGAGAATTATAATTTTGAAGATATTGTTCGCACTGGTAAGTTTTATTAATATTATCATGATAACACTATTTAAGTTATATAAAATGAGACACCATCATTCATTGTAAAACAAAAATTGCTTAAGTGGCATATAAGTCGAGTTTTCTTGGAAAGAAAAAAGAGGGAGAGAAAACTCAACTTGTACATCACTTAAGCACACTTAAAAGTGTGGTACATAAGAAAAACTACGGTTAAATTTATTCTGTATAGAGATGTTAAAGAAAATGATTAATAAGGTTGTTTTATTGCATCAGATTAGTCAGTTCTTGAAATCATTAAGAGGAGTGACTGTTTCTCATTGATGCTAGATGACTGAGAAAACTTGTCAATATATTTTCCTTGCTTTTTAAGCAAAGTGTATTCACTTAGTGTCCATCAAATTTTAGTTTTTTACAAAATTTTCAAATGCTGTAACATATGTGCAGGCTTGTATTTCTTTTCCTAAAGTCTAGTTCTTAGATTTCTTCTCATTTTCATCATAAAAACAAATGTTATGGCCAATATGAGATATTAGTGTGTACATTCTTTTAGTTGTAGTTGTTGATAACACTTTTTATGGTCAAGATAAAGGGTGCATTTATCGAACTATGCAAACATTTAGTGATCAACTAAATTAATTTAATTCTCTCACAGAATTTGAGAAACAAGTTGAACAGAATGATTGATTACTATATGTTTAAGCATCTTTGCTCTCTTAAGGGATTGATTTGTTGATATATAGTGAACACTGGCTAGTTTTGGCAATGACAGTCTGAATGATTTATCATGTAGACATATTTTTACAATGGAAAATTTAGTCAGTAATCTGTATATTTATGTTCTGAACTTGAACAGTTATTTTCTATAAGAAACATGCTCTTCTGATGGATATATGATTTGGTAATCTGTACATGACTTCATGAGAGTCAAATAGGGAATGTTCAACAATCAAAATAGGAAAGGCAGGGATATATACTGACCGTAAAACACCTGTACTCACAATGGGTACTGGGTTTTCTGAAAATAACCTTCCCTAACAGTGGGTATTTGACTATTTCTTTTAAAGTAGAGTATCAGTGTTAAATTTACTTATTTTTAGAAGCAATAGATTATCAAAGGTTTGTTTGCATAACTTTTTTTAAATTTATGTTGTATAATTCAGGCATTGGTGATTCTTGTATTATGGTGTCGTGTTACTAAAACCTTCAGTTTTTCTTATTGTTTTAATTGAGTATTATTAGTCATAATATCCTGTAGTGTGTGGAACATTCTAGGCCTTGGTTGGGCTGTAAATACACATCACAAATGTAGATTGAGTTAGTTAGTTAGATCAGTATGATTGTAAGTTTAACCATAAAGAGTATATAATGACGATTTTTAAAGTGAACTTATCACTCTCTGTTGTAATAACAAAGTAGAGAAGAAATCATTTGTGTTTTCAATTGTGTTCTAATGTAATTGAAACAGACTGTGTGGACTTTGACAAGAAAAATGCAATTATTTAAAGCTCTGGATACAACTATAATAACCAACAGTTATAGTAGCAATTTTAAACTAAAATTATTGCAGACTATTGTAATAACAGAGTAAGGAAGAATAATTCATCTTGTCAAATTATGTTCTAAAGTAACTGAACCAACCTCTGTTCTGTATCAACTGCATTTTTCATCAGATAATTATTTTTTGTTTTGTAATTTTCTTGAAATTTTATAGAATTTTACTAAATAGTTTAAAAGCCACCAAAATAGGTTGTTTATGAAATCATGACAGAATCCTTTTGTTTTGTAACATGATATACATTCATTTTTTGGTAGCACATAACTCTACTGCTATTAGTTATGCGATTTATTCAACTTAATATATGCACATTTAAAACCTCCTATAGAGGTGAAAGCTAAGTTGCTCTTGTTTTGTTTTTTCAAATTTATTGTGATTAAATAACAATATTACACTGAAGTAACAAAACAGTGAATACTGGAGAAGTCCAAGGATTGATCACAAATTTCTGTAAAAGTACAATGTCTTGCAAAAGATGTGTGGTGTACTCACAGGACATAGTCAGTAACCTATACAAGATATAACACTTAGAAAGGTTAAGAATTCCCCTGGCAGAGATTTAATGTGAAGCTAAAACAAATACATCTGTGCAGGGATAGAGGGAAAAGATGATTAGCATATCCCTTAATTCTATGACATGATGCAAAAAGATACAAACAGCTATAATGCTGTAAGCCCTATAACACAATACTGTGAAAGGATTAACAAATTGAGTGTACTCTTTGCTGTTATTTTGCTTCCATGCCTTTGTCATAACTTTAAAAGATTGTAAAACAAACACTTAAAACTGTATCTTTAGACTGAACCAAATTCTTCATTTAGTCCATGTTGTTTTTTTCAGCATCTTTTCAATAAAATATACAATTATCAAAGTTTCAGTGCTGTAATGTATGAAATGAGATACATTTATTGTACTTGTGTGTATACTCAGAAAACAAAAGAAATATTTCATGATTTCACAGAGACCAATGTGTTTTGGATTCATTAGAAAGCTTAACACGTGTTGTTAACATTCTGAGCTACAAAAATAATTTAACTTAAAAAAACAATTGGATTAAACAGTCTTCTCAGTCTAAATAATAGTCTAGATCAGTAAACTGACTGTATAGAACAGTCTGTAGTTCCTTTACATGCACACTAAAAATAAATAAATCCAAAAATGTAGTTTATCTTACCATTTATTACACTTAAGTGCAAAGTTAGTATAATAAAATGTAGGATGGTTGTTTTATTTCTTTTCAAATTGAATAATTTCCTGTTTAACTGTTACTTCCTAATACTAATTATCCCAGTAAACATTATAACACAAAATAATTGTCTACTTCCCATGGAAAGTAAGAAACATAATTCTTTCTTCATTCATTTAGCATATGTATATGAATGTTTTATTCAGTTCATAATTTTATACTATTTTTGCCCCTCCTTGATAAAATTCTGAGGACACCCATGGTAATAATCTTGATGTTGTGAACTGAAATTTTAACCAAAACCAAAAGTTAAAATAATCAGAAATATTCTATGTTTGATGTTTGAAACCTTAAACATTTGCCACTGCTGTTATAGCATTATAACAGTCTGTAATTTGATATATCAGGACTTTGACAGAGACAATTTTATCTTCTCATCTAATTGTGACCTGGCATATCCAAGTGGTTAAGGCACTTGTGATCTGAAGGTTACAGGTTTGAATCCTCATCACACTAAAAGTACTTGCTCTTTTAGCCATGGGAGCATTATAAAGTGACCATCAATCCCACTATTTGTTGGTAAATGAGTAGCCCAAGAGTTGGTAGTAGGTGATGTTAACTAGTTGCCTTCTCTCTAGTCTTACACTGCTAAATTAGGGACGGCTAGCACAGATAGCCCTCGTGTAGCTTTGCTAGAAATTCAGAAAAATAAACAAATCTCATTTAATTGATGATACTGGCTTCACTGTGAGTTGTAATACGTGTTCTCTAAATATTAACAATTTATTTGTGACTGCAACAGTAATGTAATTTCATAGCATAAAACAAAAAAAATATATACTGTTTAACTGTTCTGTATTCACCTGATTACCTATCTCTTAATTTTTCCCTCATTATTGTAACCTAGATCTCTACAGTTTGTTATTGAAATACCATACAATTTTGGTTGTTGGGGTTATGTTGGAGTTAACCCAGATCATAGGAAGTTTTTATTTTCCTAAAATACAAGAAACCATTCTACAACTTCAGCATCGGACCTAGATGTATGTACTTTCATAGTATGAGAGCTAACTGCTTTCTTTGGCTGTATTGGGTGCATAGTTTAAAAATCTTCAACTACAAGTATTTAGTATCCTTCATATACACACGTTCAGATTTTTTTTTGCTTAACTTTCCTCTTCCTCAAGGTCTAGGAGACCAAACTACATTGTTTTTTGAAAATAACAGTAATCTCTTCTCACTATCTAATTGAAGAAACTAGAATGAAACAAACATGAGTTTGCTCTTGCAGACTAATAATTAATTACTTTCTAAACAAGTGTCAAAAGCAACATTAATCTTTGTTTTATGCTTTGTGTAATGGCATAAAAAATTCCATATGTAAATTTTTGACAGACTGCATTCTTCAGATTACCAAGAAAGAGTTAACCTGTGTTCATTAGTTGACCAGAATAAACTTGTGATAGATTATAACTATGTCTCTGTTGTGCTTCACACCTCTTTAGTTAATCAACAGTCTGAATAATAGAAACTTACCATAACAGTTTCTTTTTCCCAGTTAGCACCAGTCAGCAAAACACACACCCATTTTGATGCAGTTGAAATGTAATACTGGTGGTGCTTCCTTATAAACTACATCACAATTGGTTATTTATGTCTGTGATTGGCTTGGAAAGAAGTACTTTTACAAATGTCTACCAGACAAACTGTTTTGAATGTCTCCAGAGATAAGCACATTGAGTTAATTTTGTCAAAAGACAAAATTTCTTTTTTTTTTTCAAGTGAAAAAAGAAAATATTCCATTCTTATAAACAGTAAATAATTTCACATAAAATATCTTTATAATTAATACTGAAGATTAAGGATGTAGAATTTATAGAAACTGTTGTATGTTAATTGGAGATAAATAATTTTTATTAATTATGCTTTGTAACTATGTGCACAAGTGTGATGAATATTTTTGAAATCAATATTTTGAGCAAGATTGTTTTTTTTTTCAGGACACAAGAAATATAGCTAGTAGATTAATCTAGGATTTTGATGAACCTCTACAGAGTAAACAAATCGAATTTATTGTTTGTAAAAATTTACAAAAGTTTTATTATTTGGATAAAATATTATTTAACCCATAAAACAGTTGAAAACGATTCTAGTAAAGTTTAGCAAGAAAGTGAACTACTAAGAGTTATTCTGGACCAGTTTTGTGCCCAGAGCAGAAAGCATTAACTTGTAACATTTTGTTAGAAATTTAGAATTGGGACTTGTTCATGTTGCATGTACTTATTCAGAAACAAAAATTCTTTTTTGTTTTACATAAGTCCCAGAAGAAATAGATCCGCCAGTGTATTATCACATGGAGTCATCATCTCATGCATCTGTAGTCCCAGCTCCTGAGCTGGCAAGTTCCAAGACAGTTGAGTTTGGTCTTGAGGCTTGTGGAAAGTTCACCAGAACTAACTCCTCATTGCTCATTGAGGCTTCATCATACACAGATGATCAAGAAATATACTTTTAGAAAATTAATGTTTGATTAGCACATCTTGTTCTATAGTAAAATTGGTATGAAATTTAGTAAACCTTGAAACACTTCTGCTTAATATGGAGTAAAAAATGAGCTTGTTTTACATTCAGAGAGCATGATTTAACTTAATAAAGTTTTAACCTTCAGTCAAACCAAAGATACGGGCCTTTACGAAATACACTATTTGTGAAATTATCATTTCATTTACATAAACTGCTTTCAACTGATATTGTTAATATTTTGAGGTTTCTCTCTGTAAATAAGACATTTATTTCCTTCTTCTGAAACACAAAGGCATCTGAATATGGGTCTTTATTTTATTTATACTGTATGTGTGAGTAAAACACTTAGTCTTTTGATGTATATGCATAACATTTCTTACTACTAAAATATCACTTAGCTTAAAGAAAGTTGGCTGCTACTTATTAGATTAACAAAGTGAGATTTAAGTGTAAATTTGCAGTTTACTATTATACATTTAGAATGGTTAAAAAAAACATTCCCTTAAAGTCTTAAAGCAAGGGTTGTTAGCAATTTTACTATCTACACAAATAGATATTACATTCCATCAACATTAGGACTTATAGAGATCAAGGTATTCCATTGCTTTTTAGAAAAATGCTCACAAATGAAAAAAAAAAGGTGAGAATTCCTTGTGTATTTTTACAGTGTTGTTTGACACATAATGTACATACAAGAAAGAGTATTATTTATAAAGTAGGAATGCTTTCAAGTATCATTATTATAATAATAATTAACAAAACATTACACAAACTATTGTAGACGAGATCTTATTACTGCATTTCATGCAGGTGTTTTCAGTTGTTCATGTATATTAGAAAACCTTATTTGCAATAATATAAGATATGACCTGGTTTTAAATAAGGTGTTTGTATTTCAGTTTTGCTGTGTTTAATAAAATTTTTGTCGTTTCATGTCAGTCTTAACAATTACATGTAAATAACATTGTTCTATAGACTGTCCAAACATTTTGTTTTAATGACAACCAAGGAAAAGGGGTAGAAAAAGAAAATATTTTTGAAATGTTTGTTTGATTAGGTTTGTGTGTAACATTATTTTTAAAGGTAATATGTGCAGTTTTCCTTCTTGTGTTTGGTATACACTTACCATGAAGAAATTTGCTCTTGCTTTTTATTTTAAACCAAAAATAAGTTTAAATTATTTGTAAAATAAACAAAATTTGGACAGATGTATAAGTAGAACCTTGGTAAAGTTCTGAAATAGATTTACTAATGAGTTTTTACTAGGTATTATAGTTAATGTACAGAATGACGTATTTGCATCATTACTTATTGAGCTGCATAGTTTGGGTGAGACCTGAAATAGTAGCTAGTAGAGAGATTGATCAAGTATTAAACCATGGTTGTGAGAAGCAAGTGTTTTCAATGTTGTTAGTAAGAATGTTAGGTAATATGTATGTACATATACTAATAATACATGTTATCTAGTACTTACAAATTTAAATTGATTCCAAGTTCTGGGTATAAGCAAGTGTTAGTGTGTTAACTGTGCCTTCAGTCCATTACATATCATAGCTTCATTTAATAATGTTATTATTAGGTACTTGTAAGTAAATTGGTATAGTGCACCTTTTCCTTTTCAATAATTTAATATGCTATACTAGAACCTCTTGCTAAAATAATTTATTAAAGTCTGGTTTAAAAAGTAACTAAAATTACAAAATGCATTACAATAACTGCTTCAAGTTTTTCAAACTTATATTGTGCTTTATAATTATTAACATTGTTTAAAGATTCTAGTTTTAAGAACCAAAAATATCTTTTTCCTTAAAAGTTGATAAAATTTATTTATTAGTTTGTATGATAACATAAATTATTGTTATTTGATAAAATGTTTATATAAGTAATTTCCAGTATTATGTTCTTTTTTTAATAGACAGTATATGATTATCTTTGATGTCAAGGTGGTACAAAAGATTGGTAGATGGCTTTTAGTAATTTTTACTATATTTTACCATAGTTGTAGGTGTTTGAAATGAAGACCATATTAAATACTTACATCCATCAATGAAGTAGGATAAACAGGAAAAGGTCAACTCAAAAGGGAGATTTCCTAGAATAATTACTTTTTTTGTAATCTTTGTTTTAAAAATTAACTGGATATTTTAATCACATTTAAAAGAGTAGATATTTTTATAAGTTTCCTTTAGATCTGCTATTTAGAAATACATTTATACAAATGTATGGTAAGATACTCTATCTTAATTCATATTCTCCTATAAAGAGAAAGCTGTTCCAGTGTTTATCTGTCATTTATGAAATGGTATCTGAAATGACCTCCAATTCCACGTATTATTACTTAGTAACTTTCAGTTGGACATGCTGTAGCTCAAAATTGCAGGTTAAGTTGAATTACAGAAAGTAAAAATAATAATGAAAATGATTTTAGTTACATTTAATACACCCTTTTTATGTTAAAAATTACACACTGAAATGATATTATGAAAATATATTGAACAATATTATTTCATAAAATGTTAAGAAATGAAAACCTCTTGTGAGTCTAGTACATTCTGAGGAAACAAGCAGTATTGCTCACAAAAATCTGAAATACCAGATTGTGCAAATATATTTGTTAACATTAGACTAGTATCACTATTTTCTAAAATTTTATGGAGAAAAATTTTGTTTTGCTTACATTTAATCAGTGAGTTTTTTCAGATTTTAAACTGGAACTGGTATAAGACTAATAAATATAGTTCTTGTATACATAAAATTTAGCAATTAAAGCCATGAGAAAAGCCTACTGAAATGGTTGAACACTTCAATGTTTTATTGATGTTTGCTGTTATTACTTGAGGCTTACACTATGTAATGGACAGTGATTCCAAAAGAAGCAAGAAATTACAAGGATCATCCAAAAACACTTTCCATTTTTTTATTGATGCTAAGTAGTGTTAACAAAAATATGAAAAGTATGAATGGTAAATGTACACCAAATTTTTAAATATTATTTTGAAATAATTACTAACTTAAAGTAAAGTATTTAAAATAGAAAAATTATTTTACAGTGTATAGATTTCATTGATTCTGAAATCTGTGTATTGGACATCCCAAAATACTACACTGTTGATCACCACACATCTGAGTGAAATTAAAGTGCATTATTTTTTTCAGTTCAGTTTCATTCTAATATTTTATGTGACAAAATTCCATAGTTTTAATATTAAATTGCTATTTTTATTGTTTTATGTATGATTTTTTTCAAAAAATTTAAATGGAAATTTGTTTACATTGTAGGAACAGAACATTTCATAAAAAAAACAACAAAAAACTATATATTTGATTTAATTTACCAGAAATTTATATGTTTATTTCTAAATAATAAAATGTAAATTAATTTTTTGTATAGATAGATGCAGAATAATTGTATTATTTATTAAAGTCTCAGATGTACAGTCCACTTTATTTTGCATGGTAGTGTAAGTCTTATGTTTCATGCTTTAAAGTTATATTTTAATCAGCTGGAAAAAATGTATATGGTAATATTTAGGCCAGAAAAAGAAACACATGTGAATGCTTTAATGTGAGACCACTTGCTCTTTATTTTTATATTTACATGATAGGTTGCTATAAAATTAATACACTTTGTTATGTACCCTTAATATAATTTCTGAGAAAAAGGGAAAGAAAAGGCAACATTTAACAATTTTGCAAATCACAAAGAATTAAATTACAGCATCATATAATTCAAGGTTATTCTGTTTTAAAAGATTTATTTAGAAAAGAGAATCTTGAATTATTTTAACCTTATGCTTATTCTAAAAATATGGTTGAAAACATTTGAATTAGCGAGGTGCTGCATGTCTTGAACATATATATAAATGCATTTGATTTGTAAGATGATGATTTACAGAATTCAAAAGTATTTTTAATATTTAACTTCACAAAACCATGCAATAAACATTTGCATTACATCTCTTTCTTGATACACGAGTTTTTGTGAAGTTGAAAATAAAAACTAATAGATATTTGATTTCTACAAGAAAGAAATATAAATGTAATAGGTTAAATATATAAATATTTACAGGTATGTGTTCTGTTAAATTTAAGTCAGAACACAGCTGCACTTATATTAAATGTAGCCGTATTTTCCTCATGTTTTGTACCGTTGGGATAAGTTATAAGGTTATATACAAATGGTTTTTGCTTATATTATTATATGTGCTTCCCTTTTAAGTATAATGCCAATATTACAATTTTTGGAATTGTAATTGCATAAAAAAAGCCCTTCAAAGCACCAGGCATTTTATAGCTAGAATAAAAATTTTAGTTATTATTGAAACAAAAACTAATCTATTTAATTAACTTTACTTTTCTGCTTCCATTTTTTTTTCTTTTGAACGAAAACACTTTTTATACCTTATAATGTTTCAGTAATCAGATATTACAGGCATCGTTTTTGTGTAATATAAAATCACTTCAGTGTTGAATGCAAGTGTCTTAAAAATAAAAGGGTTTTACTAGTCAAAGAATGATGTTTACGTTTATTAGTTTGTTTTTCTTCAAATTGGATCCTTTTCTAGCACAAAAAGCAGCTAATTGCACAAGACAAATTTTGCACCTTATAATTAAATGTTCTGTATGTTAACATTTTTTTTACAGCAGCTGCTATCACCACTACTTGAAAAGTACATAACTCATAGATATCTAGATTCGTGACAGTTGCAAAAACACTGGTTTTACACACACTGAATTTAAATATCAGTTAAATGTTTGTTTTTATATCTAGAAACATTTAACTATACTCATAGAAGATTATATTAATAATCAGTTACAAAATATATACGAGGTATTAATTTAGCCCTTTTCTGTTTACTGAACATCAACTGGTCAGCCACAAATATTTTTTGCACAGAAGACGAGAGTTCCACATCTGGCTATAAGTTCCTCTTTTTACTATATTTTTTTCCAGTAATTTTTATTTCAAGAATTAATTTATCTTGTAAACATGGCAACCAGAACACTTTTTCCATTCATAGATGTATCTATTCAGAACAATACAAACGTAAGTTGTACTCTATTGTCATTTATTAATAATAATAATAAACAGAAGAATTGTCCTGTTTCTTAGTAAGCTGTCAACTAGCTGCTTAAGTGCTTTTTCATGCATTTTTTCTTCAAGTACTTTCACTTTAAAGACCAGAAAAATTCCAAAAAATGACCACCAATTCTTCTTTACACGGCCCGTCATGGCTAGGTGAGTTAAGGTGTTTGACGGGTAATCTAAAGGTCGCGGGTTCGAATCCCCGTCGCGCCAAACTTGCTCGCCCTTTCAGCCGTGGGGGCGTTATAATGTTACAGTCAATCCCACTATTCGTTGGTAAAAGAGTAGCCCAAGAGTTGGTGGTGAGTGGTGATGACTAGCTGTCTTCCTTCCAGTCTTACACTGCTAAATTAGGGACAGCTGGTGCAGATAGCCCTTGTGTAGCATGGTGCAAAATTCAAAAATAAAACAAACAAAAACAATCTTTACACATTAGGTAAGCATGTTCCTGCCAACATTACATCCCAGGTCCAAGTTACAGATAAGCCAAACTCTCACAGCTGATCAACATGACCACTTTTCCCATGTGAAAAAACAAAAGATGCCACATCACTCTAGGTGAATGATACAGGTAGCAAAATGAACTTAAAGGCCTTCTTAGCCAACCTGTTATGTGGAAACTGTACAAATACATTTTCAGAAATAGTGTTTATTAATATAAGGATCTAAAAACAAACTAGTTGATACTCAGACTGAGTTCATGAGAAACAAAGAGAAAATGAACACAAATTTACAAATGCAATTTTTATTCAAATAAACGCAGGAGAAAAAATACTTCAAAACAAAAAATCTTGCAGACATTAACTTGTTAACTTAAGACTTACGCCAAGCGAAAAACACTACCACTGTGACTGGTCATTTCCTGTGAAACCTGACGTCGTTACCCCAAAAGATCACTTAAGAGGAGAGATAAAGAAGAAACTGATCTGGCCAAGATATTCCCAGTACTTCTTACTACTTTCAACAATCTTGTGATTTTATTAGAAGCTTAAAACCCACCACCAAATTGAAAGAAGACTTAATCCTGGTAGTTTTTCTCTCTCTCTCTTTTTTTTTTTTTCAATAACTCTCACCTGCAAGTTTCTTCTTCTTATAATCTCTATGAAATTAAGAACCACAGATAAATTGCTTTTCCGTATTAAAACGTACTAACCTGTTCAGTATTTTTGTAAGCAATGTAGATCTTTCTATTACTACTAAGAAAGTTGTTATGCTCTGAAAAAAATTATCAACTCAAACTCATGCGATCTACAATACCATATCTTTGAAAACCAGAAAGATTGCCCTGTTTGATAGTAAGCTGTCAGTTAGCTGATCAAGTGCTTCTTGGTGGTTGTTTCTTCGAATACTTCTATTTCAAAGCCAAAGAAATCATTCCTGAAAACGATTACCAAATGTTCAAGAACCATATTCATCTTTCCATACGAGGTTAGCATACCCTCGCTAAGATTACACCTCAAGTCCAGATTGCAAATAAACCAAACTCTCACAACCAATCAATAAACTCGAACTACAGCTTAATAAAGAAAATGTGTTTTAAATCTCACAAAAACGTTCTTGCATCAGCTGAAAGCAAGTAGAGTTACCCAGTGAACTTGTGAACTTTTGCTAACTACCATGCACTTAGTTAATCCCTCTAGTGTTTTCAGCTCCACATTATTGAGATATTTCGTTCATGTGTTTTAACTAATGAGATGTTTCTTCAATTTAAAATTTCATTCTGGAAGTGTTCTGATAGAATTTTCAGTCCTAGGCCAGTAAAAGTGTTGTTTTTGTTTTCTTGGTGTATTCCTCTTTTTCTCTACAGTAAATTTTGGCATTGGATCTATTAGTGTCAGATCCACTGTTTTCTCAGGACAGCTGATACGGGTATTAAAACTTTAGCCCGGTGGTTAAGGCACTCGACTCGTAATCCGATGGTCGTGGGCTCGAATCCTCGTCACATCAAACATGCTCACCCTTTTAGCCGTGGGGGCGTTATAATGTACGGTCAATCCCACTATTCGTTGGTAAAAGAGTAGCCCAAGAGTTGGCGGTGGGTGGTCATGACTGGCTGCCTTTCCTCTAATCTTACACTGCTAAATTAGGGACGACTAGCGCAGATAGCCCTTGTGTAACTTTGCGCGAAATGTAGAACAAACCATTGAACTTATTACCTAAAATACTACTTGACTAAGTAACATTTAGTAATTAGACATTCATACATAAAAACATCTACAACGTATAAAGTGGACAATTTCTGATTGATATTAAATATTATGATCCCACTACAAAAACAAAAATAGATCGAATGCTTTACAGAAGTTAATAAATCTGACGTCACTCGTGACGATATGTGACTCGACTTTTTTATATTTTTAATGACAAGAAGGTTGTTTTACTTACATCTCGCCTTAAGGAACAAACCTTTGTAATCTTCTTGGAACTGTAATTGTTTGTGTTACAAAGAAACCAAGGTATGTTTGGAAATATTAGACTTTACTTTCTGGCTTTAAAAATGCATTTGCTTTCATTGACTAAGTAAACTACTGCAGGATTATAAAATTCGCGAATGATTGTTGTTCAGGATGTTTGGAAACAGTTTAATCAGTTACACATTTTTCTTAATAGAAAATCAAACGTAGCCAATAAGTCAAAATCATAAAACGTACTGGAATTATCAACGATGGAAGATTTGAGCAGTTAAACCATCCGCATAAAGAAAATATTAAACTGTCATTCTGAAAATATTTTGGGTTGAATATCTGCACGACAAAGAGTATGACCAGAAAACGAATAACGAAACTCACCCCAAACATCGTCTCCCATCGCATTACTTTTTAACCGTACCTGTTGTCCTAGTGTTCAAAAGTTTTTTTTGTTTTTTTTCTTCACAAAACCTTGAGTAAGTTTGATTTGTTTTGAATTTCTCTAGATACAAGTCTATTCGTGGCGGAATTGTGCAGAAGAATAATTTAATAGGTACTAAATGTGACGTTAGTAGCGTTACGGCTTAACTCTGCAGTAACACACCAATGCATTAGTACATGAAAGTTATTCTTATGTAGCGTGGTTAACTCTCTGCATGTGTCACCTGGTGGGACGGCGATAAAGCTATGGATTAACAACGTTCAAGTGCGAACTTGAGCGTTGTTAATCCGCGATTCGATTGTCCTCGGTGGGAAAGAAAGATAGCCAATGCGGCTTTGCTATAAAAAACAAAACAAAAACAAACACACACCATCTACATGCATGTAAAATTACTAAAAAATAAAACAGCATGATATTCTATAAATTATTTCTAAAAACCTTTGTTTTTCACATTCCTCCTTTCTTTGAAGTTAAGCACAAAGCGATGCAATAAGCTCTCTGTGCTTTGCCCACCATGGATGTCGACAACCCGATCTCTAGCGGAGTAGGTTTGCAGACATGCCATTGTGACACTGGTGGTAAGGGGCGTTTTTCATATAAGAATGCCAAATGAATGAATTAAGTAAATAAAATATTTTACCTTTAGTGTCAAAAATTTGACAGAGTTTTTTGAAGCTTCTCTTGGTTTGGTTTGTTTTGAATTTCGTGCAAAACTACACGAGGGCTATCTGCGCTGAAGCTTCTCTTGGTTGTTCTTGTTTGTTTGTTGTCGTCACAGATAAGACAATGCTTATGCTCCAAAGAGTTTGTTTGATGTTAAATACAAAGCTACACAATGGGGCTATCTGTGCTCTGCCCACCAAGGGTATCGAAACCTGATGGCTAGTGTTGTAAGTCTGCAGACATACCGCTGTGTCATTAGGGGGCGTTCCATAAAGAGGAATATTATAAGGTTAACGTGTAAAAAAAGTATAAACTACAGCTGAAAATTCAGAACATAATATTTTTTTCTGTAACAAAGATTTTATTTATTCAGGTACTTTCTAGTAATAACTGAAAAGTCTCAAGTAGAATATGTGGTGAAGACGCTTAGAAGTTTTATTTGCTTATTTGTTTCTTTGAGAACAAAGCCACATTAGGATATTTGCCGTTCCACAGCAGGGAATCAAATCATGTATTTTAAGGTGTAAGTCTTTTAACTTACCGCTGTCCCACTGGAAGATCACTTAGAAACATACAAATTGAAAGAATTTCAATTAAACGAAAACAACAACAACATTAGAATATTTAAACGGAATGATATACATATACATCATACATTACGTGAAGCTTTTTATCATTTAAAAATATAAAAAAAGTATTATACTTATGAAAACAGAAATGACAGTATACATAAACATGAAAACATCAAGGTACACTTTGATGTATTATACTGGCCAGTGAATATTTCAGTTTGAATGTATTAAAAGTTTAGGCCTGGTATGGCCTAGCGCGTTAAGACGTGCGCTTTGTAATCTGAGGGTCGCGGGTTCGCGCCCGAGTCGCGCCAAACATGCTCGCCCTTTCAACCGTGGGGGCTTTATATGACGGTCAATCCCACTATTCGTTGGTAAAAGAGTAGCCCAAGAGTTGGCGGTGGGTGGTGATGACTAGCTGGCTTCCCTCTATCCTTCACTGCTAAATTAGGGACGGCTAGCATAGATAGCCCTCGAGTTTCTTTGTGCGAAATCCCAAAACAAACAATTAAAAGTTTAAAAACTATTAATCGATTTTATATTTTAAGAACTTATGAAAACCTAAACGTGGTTCCACAAACTCGTCATTTTTTCCCAAATAAAGTGCTTTAGTTTTGTTAATTAAATGCAAATTTATCCAGTGAGCTATCTATGTTATGCCCACCACGGATAACGAAGCCCTATTATCAGCGTTATAAATTTACAGGTTTATCGCTGTGCCACTAGGAACACAAACAGTCGCAAACCAAAGAAAAAAGTGTTAGAAAAACAACAATAAATTTACTTAATAGGATAAGCAGGGTCGTACGATGTTCAGTGGTTAGCGTGGCAGAATACAGGAGTGAAATTCCATGGTTTGCGTCACATTACAGCCAAAAAATTGCGCTTGATGCTTTGGAGTCGTGGGGTGGGTTACACAAGTGGGGATCAAACCCCACTCTCATGTCTAACAAGAATAGCCCAAGAGTTGCCTTCCTTTTGGCCCATCATTTTAAAATTAGGGTTGCTGTGATGCTTTGTGCAAAATCCAGCTATCAGCGGTGTGAGTAACATTAATCACAATGTCTGAGTTTACGGTCTGTTTGCATAGTAACATTTCCGATGTTAAACTGAACCAATTGCCCACATTGTCACCACAACTGGTTATATGTTTTTGTGCGTTTTCTTATAACAAAGCCACATCGGGTTATCCGCTGTGTTTACCGAAAGGGATCGAATCCTTGATTTTAGCGTTGTAAATCTGAAGACTTATCGCTGCCCCACCGGAGAACAAGAATTGGTTATGCAATTTGTATTTATGATTCTTTTGAATAATATGACGTTAGGTGTTATTATATGCCTCCTATGAACCAGGATCAATCCGTTAAGGTCTATAATTTAAAAATAATAATTTAATGTGTATATAAGTGTGTATGTGTGAATGACATAAAAACCTATATTTATAACCAACGTGACACATACATGTATTTATTTATATTTTTATGTTTTGATAGAAATATATTAAACATAGAACTTTGTAAAAAAAGATAAAAGATTTTTTTTTAATTTCGCACAAAGCTACTCGAGGGCTATCTGTGCTAGCCGTCCCTAATTTAGCAGTGTAAGACTAAAGGGAAGGCAGCTAGTTATCACCACTCACCGCCAACTCTTCGGCTACTTTTTTACCAACGAATAGTGAGATTGACCGTCACATTATAAAGCCCCCACGGCTGAAAGGGCGAGCATGTTTGGCGCGACGGGGATACGAACCCGCGACCCTCAGATTACAAGTCGCACGCCTTAACACGCTTGGCCATGCCGAGCCAGTATCACTTGTAAAAATATAAGATACCTATTTTGGTTCCAATAATATTGCGGTTTGATGAGTGACTCAGTTTGGTTTTCTTAATTTCGGGCACAGCTACATAAGGGCCATCTGCCCTAGCCGTCCCTAATTTAGTAGTGTAAGACTAGAGGGAAGGCAGCTACTCATTACCACCCACCGTCAACTCTTGGGCTACTCTTTCACCAATGAATATGGGATTGACCGTCACATTATAAAAACGTATACTGTTATGTTATCGCCTATTATATCTTACAAATGGACTGGGACGCCTGTGTCACCTAAATCCACTTAATATGCTAGTAGCATTTCTGGTCATGGAGTCTCTGTTTATGATAGCGTTTGCATAAGGCCGGTTTTGTTTAATGGTCAACGTGTAAAAATATTGATTAGACAATTGATTGATTTATGTGTCCCGCTTTCTCAGTAAACAGAAGACAGTGTTATTGCTAGAAGTAAAGAGCTTTTTCAGATTGGTTTGGTTGTTTGGTATGGCGCAAAGCAACAGTTTGTCGAGTACTCCTTAAGAACTTGTTTCAGAATCATCGGATCGTGAACGTCGTTTTGATTTGAAGCGTTTAACCTTAAACCTTCAGTGTGATTCTATAATTCAACCCCTCTCACTGCGCATGTGCCATCTACATCATTTATGATTATTTCAGCAAAAATTCAAGGAGGAAGTATTCTCAAGGCATCAACCGACCTACCATTGAAAAAGATCACTGTCCACATTAATAAAAATCTTAAAATTAATTGTGATCTGTAATGATTTAGTTAAAATTGATAAAAGCTACAGTTCACAAGTTTTATCTATTTCACAGAAGTAGTTGCTACTTTAGTAAATAATTATACATATGTATATATGATCTCAACCACTACAACTATATTTGTTGTATTCTAGCCGGCCTAAGAATCCATGCTATTGGTCAAACGGTTTCGTAACACTTTTATCATATGAAAGTAAAATTATTCATATTGATCAGTTAATAACTACAGCCAAAGGTGAATAGCCACATTCCTTGACTGATGCTCTACTGTTAAAATTACACAAACACGTATGAAAGAAACATTTTGAAAATCGATCATGAACTTGAAACATTGATAATAGTAATAAAGAAAAAGGCAACAAATATTAAATTTGCGTCTGTATATCACATAATGTGAAAACTAATGGTCTTGTGACACTATTATTGTGTATCTCACCCAACTCCTCCATCAAAACGAGTCAAAAAGCAAACGATACATGGAACTCCGACAGACTTGAAAATATTTATTACCAAAAGAGAGAGAGTCAAACAACTGATTTCAACTAAACAGATATAAGAAAGTTAAGACTGCATATTCATTCGGATGCATGAACTTACTCTAAAAAGAATCTCCTTAACTTAAATCCCTACAAAATCCCAGTTGTCTGCTTCAGGAAAGTATAATGAAAAGATAAATATAATTAAAACAGCATAGGAGACGAAAATATGAAAATTAAATAACAGGTTGAATAATCGTCACTTTCTGATATATATTTATAAAAACTTGATAATTGTTCAACCTATAATTTAAGTTTGCTTCAGTGAAGTAGACTGATACCAACAAGACACCCCCCATCTCTCTTTGTATGAAAGTCTGCTGCAGATAGGAGATCTGTATTAGAATTCCCTTAAATCCTAACACATCTGAAGTTACCCGCTTCATATAACATATACAGACAAGTGACCATTTGGTCATTCAAGACTGTCTTTCCATACCCAATCTTGATAAAGTAAAAATGTAAACCAATATCTGTTATTGAGAAATCAACGACCTCCCTCATTATCTACTGTACAATGTTAGCCTCGACTGTGGTCGATGATAACTCGTTTCATAAAGAAAAACAAATGTTTTAATTAGGCCCTTGCTTGTTTCTTCCAAATTTAAACTTTTGTCGTCTTGGACAATTATTTTCAGAATATAACACAAATAAATTGGAACTCTTATTCTGTTAATCCTCCAAATAATCTTGTAAAAATCAATACGTTCACATTTACCCTTTGTTTTTTTTTAAATTTAAGAAGAAACAAATTATGACATGTTAACCTATTTTTAAGATAATTCTTCTATCCCTGGAATAAGCTTAGTAATAATCTTGCTAGCACTTTTTAGTCAATCAATATCTTTTCTTAGACAAGGAGACTACAACTGCGCATAGTATTCCAAAAGAGATCTAACTGGAAATTTGTAAATAGAAATAATCACCTCCTTTAACATGTAATCAATACAACTATAAATATAACCTAAAACTCTTTATTATTAGTTTCAGAATTGTGCTTCAAAGGCTTTAGAGACTTATCCACTACTATTTCAAGATCCCGTTCTTCAGTCTCATTATTGAGTACTAAACATGTGTTCGAAATTATGATGACCCCAAATTATTACCTTGAACTTACTATAATTAAAGGTCATTTCCCAAACTGTTCAACTTACAGTTGATTTACATCACTCTATAATACCTCAATATTCTCGTTAACAGTTAGAAATATTCTGGAGTATAATGTCATGAGCAAACTTTATTAATTTATAAATTATGCCTCTGTCGATATCATGAACGGTAGTAAGAAAAAACTAAGGCAGGAATATTGCTAGAGTGTGTGTTTATATATAGCAAAGCCACATCGGGATATCTGCTGAGTCCACTGACGGGAAAAACATTGCCAATATCTTCTTTTGTAGAAACAGAAGAGAGAATTTTGAAGCTCAGTCTTCTCACTATTTTCAACCATAGTTTTGCATTCAACATTTGTTGAGGAACCAAACCAGAGGCGTTCGACTCATAATCTGAGGGTCACGAGTTCGAATCCCCGTCGCATCAAACATGCTTGCCCTTTCAGCCGTTGGGGCGTTATAATGCAGGGGTAGAAATATTCTAACTTTTCAGCAGGACATATGTCCTTCTGGATAGTGAAACTTGCCGGACATTTGAAATTTTAGCAGGACACCTCAAAATTGTCACCGGACATTACTGAAAACAAGAAATCAAGTACAGACAATTATTATATAAAACAGAATCATTTTATTTATGGCACTGAAACATTATTTCAAAGCACGTGGCAACTAGCCTTGTATTCATGAAAAATGACACATCAATCAAACTCGTAGATTTAGTCATCCAGCACTAAGACACCAGCTGATGTAGACTCAGTATCACTATTGTCTCTATGTGAGTTCCATGTGGACTCACAAATCGTCTGGTTTTTTTACTGTCCTTCCACTAGAATTCTATAGACTTGTATAGTAATTCTGTGCTTGCATGATCACAGGTCTTATTCTTAGCTAATTATATTGTCATCAAGACATTAAGAGAATCATTTATTAGTTTGGACCGCCAGTCATCCTTAATAACTGCCATCTGGGAAAATCCACGTTCTGGTTCAGCAGATGACACGGAAATCACCTGCATGAGGCATACCAAGGCCAACACTGTTGATCCAGGGAAAGATTTGCCGTCCTCAACAGTAATTTGACTTAACATGTGGGCCCACAATCCACTTGCACGACTAGCCAGGGACTCATCTGATTTGGCAAGTCTTGTGGCTTTGAGCAGTGTCTCGTGTAAGTCAGCTTGGCAAATATCAGCTGTAATGTTGAAACCCTTAGCTTCTATCAGAGCACCAAAGTGGTTCAATAGTATCTGGAGTCCATTATGGCCATAAGATGACAATGCTTCCTTGCTTTTAGGGCAATTGCTTTGTTCAAAAATTTGAAAGGCATCAATAAAATCATTATCAAATTCGTCAAATCTCTCATTCAGATATGTGACAATTTTACCAATGAAGATGGCAGTTTCTTCAGCCACGGATTGAGCAACTGTCTCTTTTGTGGCACTTTTTGGGCCTCTGGCCCTTGTCTGACCGCTAATAGCAATCACTTTTCCTCTAAGTAACCACTTGCCAGTTTGTTCACATGTTGTTAGCTCTTTAACAATTTTATGGGATCTCTCAACATGATTTAGATTGCCCAGCTTCTCTTTGTAAACAGCGAGTTTGTCAGAAACAATGTCCACAGTAGTAGAATTGTCTTGCATTTTGAGACTAAGAGATGTCAAAACAGGCAGAAGTGTCAAGAGTATGTCCATGTACAGGATGAATTTAAGGCTTGTCAAAGTACTGTATAATTCTGCAGCTTTCTGTTCACGTTCCCCTTTGTCATGCACCGTGTTCCTGCCCTTTTGTTGGCTTTACCAGCTTCTTTGAGGCCAGCCCAGTTCTGTGGCGAATTGTCATAAAACTTCCATAGGTTTTCTAAAAAGGTCTGGATACTATCAAGGTAAGGGATGTCCTTGATGGTCTTCTTAATTGCAAGCTCCAATCTGTGACTAACACAGTGGATCCCTATCAAATAAGGTTTTTGAGCCTTCAATCTGTTGACAAGTCATTTATTTGTGCCAAAATTGACAGCTGCCCCATCAGCTGTCAGGCATACAACTGATTCAAGCCAGTTGGGAAACTTGCCATATATGGACAATGCTGCAAGTACAAAAATTAGTACCCAATATTAGTTACTTTTTGTAAAAAAAAAATATGTAAATTTGTACTTTGGAAAATTCAATTGCTCCATTATCTATTACGCTAGTTGTGCTAGGTTAAGCTCCAATTCTGTCAGTGGTAAATACATGGTTCTTCCTGGTTTAAATCAATTGAAAAATGCTTGAGTTTTCACTGATGTATATTAATAATGGAATAACTATGTAAACCTGAATTAAAACACAAATGTACATGAAATATTGCCCATTTTAATTTTTCTTAATTAGGAATTCAGGATAAATCCAGAAAATTCTCATCCCAGGTAATTAAAAACCTTTACCTGAAAAAGTGCCTGTAGCAAATGTTCAGAATCAGCCTTCTCAACTGACTGCAGACACAGGAAGTGGCTTACTAGGTAACAGTCACTGTCCAAGGATCTTACATAGACTATCTCCTGCTCAATGTCGGCAGTGTCTGTTGAGCCATCAGTCATAATGCCAAAGAATAATGAGGTGTGCAGACGAGATCCGACATTAATTCTAATTGTTTCTGCAATATACTTCGTAAAAATAACTGCTTGTTTATCATTGGCATAATATTCTGTTACGTTCGTACCAAAGTTGTGCTCCTGCAGCAACAGAAGCTCTTGAAAATCGCTGAATGGTTTGGCATTCAAAGCCATATAAGGGCAGTCCTGAACAGCACAAGCAAACGATCTTTCTCAGTCTGGTTAACTTTGCTCAATTCTTTCATCATGGGAGTTAAATCAGGTGTTTCTTTTGCTGTATTAGTTTGACAACTTAGACTGTGGGCGCGACTGTTTCTATGCTCCTTAACAGCACTTGCTCTCAGGTTGGAAGATCTTGTTATGAAGGTGTTCTTCTGCCTTCCACTACTTTGGTCATATTCTTGACAAATTGAGCAAAACATCAGTCCGGTAGCGTTATTATACTCCAGCCATGGTCGGCCTCTATTCCATTCATCCTGGAAACGAAAAGTAGGCTTAGCACCAGTACCAGCAGTAACAGTTTTCGCTTTAACACTTGGGCTTGGGTCAACAAGCTTGGGTTTTTTCACTCGGGGTTCTATAGTATTGTCTTCTGATTCATTAGTCTTGCTCGTGAAGCCAAACTGAAATAGATCGTGAGACTTTCCCGTTTTATTTTTACTATCAACGCCACGGTCAGATCGTCGTGAATGTTTGGCAGTCACGTGACTATCCTGGACGGCACGAATAACGCGACTTAAAGAACGCATTTTGTGAGCGTTTAGGACGGTTTTTTAAAATTTGCTTTTTTTTGTCTTAAATTAAATCTTAAATTTTGCAAGCTATTTTCCACTCATTATAGAATATACTTTTAAGTAAAATCTTTGGACTGTGCATACAAAACTTTTGCCTCACTTATTTTTGAGGGGATGATGTATTTGTGTCCGATATGTTAGGAATATGACCACCGGTCACGATGTCCGGTGATAGATGGGAAAGTGCCGGTAAAACTTGATATTTTAACGAACATGTCCGGCTTTAAATAGAAAATTTTGAACCCTGTAATATGACGGTCAATCCCACTATTCTTTGGTAAAAGAGTAGCCCAAGAGTTGGCGGTGGGTGGTGATGACTAGCTGCCTTCCCTCTAGTCTTACACTGCTAAATTAGGTACAGCTAGAGCAGATAGTCCTTGAGTAGCTTTGCGCGAAATTAAAAAAAAAACAAAAACCAAACCAAACCCCCTTTTAACATTTTGCTTGTCTCTAACGTTCTTTAAAAAAAAAAAAAAGTGCCATATTTAACATCACCAATCAATTGTCAATTATCTTTCATAACCACATCCTTAGCTTTCCTATATTTGTGTAACTCTTCTAACCTATATGTTAATTTAAACTAAAATTTATGAGATTTCTATATGATTTTTAAGAAATATACAAGTCTACTAGTTTGATATTGACATTAAATGAGATATTGAAACATGTTATCAGAAATAAAGAAGAGAAATATCTTTAAATATGCATATATATATATATATTTATCTTGCTAATACATCAGATTCTTCTCTGTGGAAACTGATGCAAGTACAACAGATAACAAAGTTATTTAATTTTCTGGCGGATTCGAGAATGAAGACGAAGTTTCGCGAGGTAATAAGTATTATACAATCGGTATAAACTATATGTAGGGATAACCAACGTACTCAATAGGTATAATATGATTATGCTCGCTAAAAAAAATAAACAACGACAAATGATTGCTGCTCACTTTCATTTGTTTATCTACTCAAGAATCCCCAAAACAAAGCAAGAAACCATCGCTTAAGTACAAAACCAGAAAGTGACCAATCCATCAAATTGTTTATTTTTTCTTTTGTTTCATTGGAGATAACTCTATAACTACTTTACTAATAACGTTAGTTTAAATCTAAACGCATTTTATGTGTTTCTTGGCAATGTCTCATGTCATTTTTTAGACGTGATAACCAGTAGTAATTTAAACAAATCACAATTCTAGAGTAAACGATATTACCAGTATCCATTGAAATCATTTTTTTTTTTTTTCCATAAATATGGTGTTCCTTTTGAAAAACTTAAGTACAAAGTGAAACAGGATGTTCAAGCCAATAATAGCTGCACATTAGAGAGCTGTAACAAGTAGAATACTCAATGCTTTGTACACTGTACAATCAGTGCTTTTACGGAGTCAACCCCTATTTTATGTTTGAAGTGAAGGAGTAAAAAACAAACAAAACAGTAATAAACATAATATTAAATTTTATTTCACACATTCATAGAATACGTTAACTTTCAGTTAAGGGGAAACGTCACAAGAAAAGTAATAAAAAGAATGCAAACGAGTACATAGGGAAGGTATAACTAGACATAGATCATTCCTACATGACTTTAAATACTATCCTGATATCTCTTCTTCATTGATTAATCGTCATGAGCAGTTACTGTCGTTTTTGGGTAAGTTGAATAGATGCAGCTGTTATGGACTTATTTCATTTCACCTTCAGGTCAAATTCTGGCCATTTAACTAGATCTCTAAAATCAAAATCATATTTGGTTTCCTTTTCTGCGTGAATTTACTTTTTGGAATTGTCTTTATTACAAGAAGCTTAGTTTCTTCATTTTATTGCAGGAAGTTTAAGCACTAGTATTTGTTTGTTTGTTGAAATTTGCTCGAAACTGTTTGAAGACTATCTGTGATAACGTCTTTAATTTTGAAGTGATAAATTAAAAGGAAATCAGTTAGTGAATACAATTCAACGTCAATCCATGGGTTCCTTTTTTATGTAATAATGGAATTTAGTCGTCATTCTTATAATATACTTCTGACTCCATAATGTAGAGCAGGGCTATTTTTTCTGTGAGTAAAAAGTTTGTTTGTTTGTTTGGGAATTTCGCACAAAGCTACTCGAGGGCTATCTGTGCTAGCCGTCCCTAATTTAGCAGTGTAAGACTAGAGGGAAGGCAGCTAGTCATCACCACCCACCGCCAACTCTTGGGCTACTCTTTTACCAACGAATAGTGGGATTGACCGTCACATTATACACCCCCACGGCTGGGAGGGCGAGCATGTTTAGCGCGACGCGGGCGCGAACCCGCGACCCTCGGATTACGAGTCGCACGCCTTACGCGCTAGGCCATGCCGGGCCTGTGAGTAAAAGAAACGATCTATAGGGCATGCTAACCAATTGGCTACGCTTGACCCATAACACTTGTAAGCTTTTTCACGAACTTTAGCAGCAATAGTCAAAACTCATTTTCTGATTGGCAAAATTTCACTTTCTTGTTATCGATTGTGCTTCAAAATCCTGAAAATAGTATCTTTTTGCTTTAATAAATGTAGATGTTTCATCTCTTTACATTTTTAAATATTATACAGAGACAGTATCTTTCATCACTCATGAATTTCAATTTAATAATTTTTTGAATTACAACAATTTTAATTGGTGGTTTTTATTTGTCTCTCTCTTTTGCAAACTTAACAAATTTTACGATAATATTTTTATTCTCTGCAATTCCTCAACGGAAGACTTGTAGTTGCCATAAAAAACGCTAGTTACTCATTTTCAGAATACATTTTTCTTCTGTAAATTTCCCGAATAAGAAAACGAGAAAATGTTGATGTATATAAAATTAAAGTGAATGCATTGATTTACTTCTTGACTGCTAAGTTGTTGTAGATATGCTGAGTCAGAAGAAACAAAACAAAAAAAAGCTATATTATAAAAAACAATGACTTTCCATTTTGTCGCCTTATACAGTTGTTTACGTCGGCTATCCAATAACTCCACCTCTGATACAAAGCACCTTTAGTGAAAAATTATATTCTGGAATCACACAAAGTGACTTCATTATCAGACACTAGTGTTTGGACCCTAAACTACCTTTATCATATACCACTAGTATAAAATAGCCCGTGCTCCACTGTAAGGTTAAAAGACACTTACTGATTCACAGAGACCTATTGTACCGATCAATCTTCTCAGTTGTTCCTAATTACTTTTATAGTTAACTTGCACCCTTGTGCAAATTAATTGAAACAAATGGTCATTTTACACTATTTTCAGCATGGCGGTCGGTGTAGGCTCGCTGGACCCGCTGATTTCCTTTAATAGTCGTTTCTCCACACAGACGGCGTCATTAGCTGTGTTTTGCAGTACGGTCGATCTATTTTTGGGATATATGACGAAATTTTGAGGAATATTACGTCATTCAAAATTGCGTTAGAAGAACAATGAATAAAAAACGGCATCAATGGGATCTGAAATACAAGAACTGACGCAAGAACAATAGAGGAAGGTGTTATTCAGAGACGAGACTCATTTCTTCGTACAAGGTCAAAGAAGTCTGCATGTTCGCAGATCTTCAGGTGAGAAACTTCGAAAATCTCACATCAATCAGTTCGTAAAACATCCCTTGAAGAAGATTTTTGGGGCTTTTTTCAGCTACTATGGCGTCGGAGGTTTACATATCGTAGAAGGTATGATGCGAGGACCACAGTACATCGAAGTTTTGCAGAGAAGAGTCGTTCCAGAATTGAAAAAGAGATTTCTAGATGGATCTGGTATTTTTCAGCAAGATCTGGTTCCGTGCTACACATCTAAAGTTGTGAATAATTTTATGACTGCAACGCAAATAAAGGTGCTGGACTGGCCTGGAAACTCTCCGGACTTAAATCCTATTAAAAATCATTGGGCGATTTATAAAGAAAGACTTCGTGGAAAAGACTGTACTACGAAAGATAAGCTAATTGAGGCCATAATTGAGGTTTGGTACTGCGATCCAAAAATTAGTAAAGATTGCAGTCAACTCGTGGACTCGATGCCAAAGCGGATTAGTGATCTTATGAAAAATAAAGGCGGTCATATCATGTATTAATTTGTGAGTAATTTTTGAATTTTCAGAAATAAAACGCAACAAATTGGCAAAATCGTAATTTTCCGTCTTGTTTCAAATAATTTGCACAAGGGTGTAAGTGTGAACACAATTTCAAATATAGAGCCTTTGCGTTGAACTTCCTGGAGAACAGAAAGGGTGGTCATTATACCTCCAAAACGTGAAACATTCATAACATGAGCTGTTAATAAGAATTCTTCATCTAAACAATCTGCTGTAGTTTGACCAGATCCTTCAGTATGTCTAGTGAGCTTTCCTAGATGTATAAAATAAAGATATTATACACAGCGGTGGCCATATTTAGTTGTGGTCCTTGACTATAATAAATTTTGAGCCCTCTTCTCGACAGAAATGTGTTATGGTTGTATAGTAAAATATTGGTATCTGTCTTGTCATATACCTGCTGAATAAACTAAAAATAAAAATACTGAAACGTATTTAAAGAAAATAAAGAATAAAGTCACGTAGCTTACTAATCCCACAAAAATTGGTTATAGATCCAAGACAAAGCATGTGTATAGGATAAATGGCAAAACAATATTCGCCACTTTCTGACATCATAGTCTTTTTGAAACTTGGCTGTTCTGAGTTTGCCATTGTTTGTTAGCAGGTCTTTAAAATTTAATTAGATTAGGGCTACCATTGGTTATATTTTCACATATAAAGACTTAAAACAACTGTAGTAAAACGAAAAGTCACTACGATGTAGTAGTAAGACATATGATAAGTTTTAATTCGATGATAGCTAGAGAGCACATGGCGTTAAAGTAATTCTACAATGTTCTAGACAAGTGGTTCCCAACCAGGAGTGCTCGCACCCCTTGGTGGTGCGAGATAACACTTGTTTTGGCCACCTTCACCTTTATTCTTAAATAAATAATTACTATGAGGGGTGTGAGAACATATTAAAATTTTTTAGGGGTGCGGGGCATAAAAAAGGTTGGGAACCACTGTTGTAGACGAAGTCACGGAAAACTAATAAGTTAGATGAACATCTAGAAATTTGAAATAGGATATAACTACTAGTGGGTCATTCAGTTAGTATGCTAGCAGTGGATCAGTGAATAATTTGGTCAGTGTTAGTTGCTGCATATTTTCAGCTTTTCGATCGATTATCTGTAAAATTACACAAGTAAATATTTACATGTCAGTCTTAATACCATTAGCATAGTATTTCCACTTGAGTATCATTAGTACATTAGACCTATAAGTTAGAATAGTGTACAGTGTAGAAAGTAAGACAAGCTGGACGTGGCCAGATGGTTAAGGCACTCGAGTGCTAATTGAAGGGTCGCGAGTTCCAATCTCAGCCTCACCAAACACGCTCGCTCTTATCGCCGTTGATAAAAGAGTAGTCCAAGAATTGGCGGTGATAACTAGCTACCCTTCCTCTAGTCTTACACTGCTAAACTAGGAACGGCTAGCGAAGATAGTCCTCGTGTAGCTATGCGTGAAAACAATAACAAATAAACAGAGAAAGGTTGTAGAAAATTTAAGGTTTGTTTGTAGTTAAGCACAAAGCTACCCAAAGGGCTATCTACGCTCTACCCACCCAGGTTTTAGCGTTGTAAGTACGCAGACATACCACTGTGTCACACTGGGGCAAAACTTTGAGGAAGAAAAAAACAATGGTATCAGGACGTGGATTGGACTGAATATTTTTCTCTAAATATTTTAAAGACCCCCGCCCAACAAAAGAACAACGTTACAACAGTATATATGTATGTGTGCATGCATGCATGCATGTCGTTTACATATGAGACAAAATTTAGCATGGTAACCCAAACAGTTGAATTCAGCAAGCACAAATTACGCCGTTAATTTTGAACAAAAATGTCTCAAAAATTTTACAGGAAAATGGGCGCCTATTTTATTATAACAACTGCAGAATCTAGAGTATTCAATCATCACAAGAGCAATAATAACGTAATATTGCATTAACATTTGCACATTATCTATTATTTACATACAGCCCTTTTTATTTTCTATGAAATTATATTACTCATACTTAAACAATTTAAAGTGACAAAAACAAAAAATACAACAACAATGAGGTTCATTTGACGGTTTGACCGGTTCTTGTTAAGTTGCGTTAGGATGAAGATGGCTGCTTCCAGTTTCAGATGAGTGTGTGTATTGTGGCCGATTATAGAGAAACTGACGAATATAATTTTTGTAAGATTTTTAATACTTCTCATCATATAAACTATTGCATGGTATTGTGTATATATTTTTGTAAGTATTTAAAACAGAATTTATACAATTCATGTTGGGTAAATTAGGCTTAAGAATTCAAACTTTCACAATTTCAGCCAGGACTAGTTCTGACTACTACTGCTATTAGTGGTAGAAAGTAATAGTACTAACAGCCAATAGTACTTAACAAGTAACTTTTAAATTCTAGTATTATTACAATTTGAAGTGGCTTTTAACCTTTTCCCAACTGAGAACCAGTTAGTTTAGAACCCAAACTTTCATGCACCATTTGGAACAGTATTATTTATAACATTTAAAAGTATTTTTAGTTTTCTAGTGCATTGTAAAACATTTTTCTTCAGTCAGTAGCTATTAAAGAAATTTTAATTGTCTTGCTGGGTGGTGGAAAGTGAAATTCCTTTTTAGCCTAGTGTTGGTCCATTGTTAATTGGCTGTTAACCACTGCAATAACACTCTTACTACAAGTAGTAGGTTTAGTATGCTTACTCTTAAAAACATAACATTGCCTGTTCATATTATTGATATGGTTTTGATTATGTTTTGGCAGATTTATTATTCTACCAGTAGAAAATCTTTATTATTATGGGGTACTCTAAGTGTAGGAAAATTGGTTGTAGCCTACAGTTCCACAAAAACAAAAGGATCATTTGGATCCTACACTTACAGAGCATTTCCATATTTTTACTTCCTTAATTTTATTTACCGAGTTTGAATTACATTAAAGAGAGGGGACATACTTTGGTACACAGTCATTTTCATTCAGAGCAAACCTAATCCATAATTATAAAATTCTTTAGCTAGAGGGGAAAAGAAGGATGTTCATTCATATTCATCTGAAGGAATTTGATGTTTGTAAGCAAGATTCTAAGTTTTGATCTAAAGTAAACCATTTAAAGTAATATTTTCTCTAAAGTAGAATCTGTGTTGCACATCACATGCCTAACTTTAGGCCACTCTTGATTTAGTCAACAGGCAGTTTATAATTTTGGAAAAATCTTATGGCTTGCTGAAAGAAAAGACAACTGTCTGTTTTGATCATCACCAAAAAACTTGCAGCTGTCTTTGTAAGAAGTACATTTGTTTTGATGAACTGAATGAGTGACTTTGTTTCATATATGTAATTTAGTTGTTCCCTTAACTGATATTCTATATCACAAGCTAAATTCACTCAATAAATGTTAAACTTTTGAAAACTTTAGGTGTTAACTTAGGGTGTGAAAAATGTGCCTGAGTGTCACACCATTAATTTTTTATTGAAACTAGTTGTTGCCTTACAAAGGTGATAATACAGGGTGGCCCATAAGACCTTACCCATCCATATATCTTATGTATCCAAGATGTCACCAGTATTCTTGTGCTCATGCACCCATGTACTTGTCACAATATGCTCTTCAAGTGTAAATGGTTTTACATCGGCCATATTTCTAAAAAAAACAAACAAACAAATTTATAATACATGTGTAATTGAATATAACAATAACATATGGATGGGTAGGGACTTACGGGCCACTGTGTACATTGTATGGGAGAAAACTTGAGTTGGTAATCTTAGTGGAATGAATGTTATTGAGACTTGGGATGTTTAGGTTATTTATACCAAAGCAGCCAAGAAGGTATATATTACAGTCAAAAATATTTACCTCAATAAATGGACATAGAAATTAAACATCTTATTAAGTTAAAAATATTTAGTTTATAAATAAGCATGAAAGTTATTTTTATAATCAGAAAAACAGAGGGTTATAGGGAGAAAAAAAAGAGAGGTTAAAAAGTTATTAAAGTGAATCATGTAAGAGGAAATTTGAAAGCTTCTTGACTTCGAAGAATTAGTGCTTATATTAACTGGCAAAAGGAAGCCAAGGATAACATTGGTTCCATAAAAAATTTGGAATAGTATAGTGCCATAGAAATGAACATGGTTAAGATGCTAAACAATGTTTTTCATTTTTTATGAAGTTAAGGAATAAATTCATAATCTGATGAGTTTCTTTGATGGTGGGGAGAATTTTCCTTGATTTCTATTCATGTTGAAGAAACAGCTATTTTAAAAACACCTGAGAAACCTAATGAGAATAATATTTATTTTAAAATCATGAAAAAGTTTCTCAGAAACATTTAGGAAATTCCTTATAACTCCAATATTAGGAATGCAGTCCCAGATTTTTAGAAAGAAAGGGTTTGGGGCAGATCCTGAAAAGTAAGGGCATCTCAGTCTAACTTCTGTTGTAAGCCAGGGATTGATTAATAAGTTGTATGCTTAGGGAATTGGTGGAAAAAAGTCAGAAGTACATTTAAAATTAATTTAGTGGCAAAAAGCAAAGAGTGATTATGATTTATTTTTTTTGTTTGTTTCTTGACTAAGGAAATATGCATAGTGGATTCTTTGAAGGTCTGTTTTAGGGCTTTTCATTATTTGTGTAAATAAATGAGATGGATTTTGGGGCAGTAATTTTGATCATTAAATACAGAAGATGATGATGTCTCAACACTCTCAAGTTCTGTAGTTTTAAACATCTCAGTTAGATCACTTGGGCATCTAGTCATCACTGCCTTTCTACCTCTCCTTGGTTTCACTCATTTGGTATCCAATCCCAGATTTTACAGGTCATCAATGTCCTTTGTATGATATATTGCATGTGGTGATGTTGATGACACTATAATGTTAATGCTCCACAACCACAGGGAGGCTTTACTTGTTAAGGCTTTTATCTATCTCCAGTTGCCATTATTCACAGTGAACCTGATGGTGATTTATAAAGTTTTTCCTTTTTTTCAGGAATTACAAAACTTATTCAAACTGTATATATTTTCTGTATTATGGAGATAGTGGAATCTACTGATTGGCTGATGTAGCTTTACAGTGTATACTTATCCCAAATTCACATCAAGCTGGGCAGTACAGAAACTATAAGGCCCCTCCCTCCATTCAGTGCCTGTTTGATGGATGAGGTTTTCCACAAAGCATCTTCAGCAATTCTGTACCTATCATTTTGGTCGTTCCACACTTGTTTAAAAAGCAACAAAAACACCAGATACGTGCCAAACTTCACTTTTGGCTCGCACCTTCTGTCTTTAGTTTTTGTAATACATTGCACTTTTTTATGTTATGGGATCCAGTTACACTTGGTTAATTCTGATTACAATAATCTACACATTTTTATTGTATTTTTATTTTTCCTATGTGAATCCCTGTGGAGTACAGGAGAAACCTTTCTCATGTTCAAGCCAGTTGGGATGTTATTATAGAAAATTCTTCATTAGGTGGTTTAATCCAACTTTAAGAGAGCAAGTGGATGCCCTTTTCATTTGAAAAGTAGGGCTAGGGTGTTACATGGCAGTGTAAAAGAGAACATTGTGCTAAATTATGAACTCGGTTATTCCCAGTGGCTAGGTCTAGCCAGATGGATCTTGGGTTTGTCACAAGACACAAGCCTGGGATACTTCTTCTTGCACCTAATGTTTGTGTCATCTCACATTTCTCTGACCTGGATAGCCTGACTCGTAACCTTAACTACAGTACACATTCAAAATGGATGTACACACTCAAAATAGATGAGTGATTAGTCTGTTACTCTGCTTACTTAGCGACATGTTAGTACCCAGCAAAAGGTTGTAAGGACTGTATTTTGCTCTACCTCCTCTGCTTGAGATGGATGCAATCCTTCACAGAATTATAGAACTAGGGAATACAAATATAAATTTAGGCATGGCAAAAGCCATCTTCAGCTAAGACAAGTTTTGTTTTTCAAATAGGGTGGCTGACCTGTAGAATGGATTACCATCAGATGATTGTAGAGGCAGTAAATTTGAGTGAGTTTGAAAGAAAGCTTGATACAGTATGAATGAAAAGGGCTGGCTTTAAATTTTTTAAATTTATTTAATAGTTGTAGTTTGGCTTAAGGGATGGGACAGCTGAGATGGACTAATGAGTTCCTTGTTCCTAAACATTGTTAGATTACTAGATTATCCTCACTTTGTGGATGTCATATTCTATAGACTTTCCCCTGTTGATGCTGTTTTAGAAAGGAGCTGATCTTTGTAGTGTATCTCTGGTGGCCTCTTCACCATCTTCATTGTATGAATGTATCTCTCTGTGGTGTAGAAAGGTGAGTAGTGTTTCTGAAGCTCATATTTTTTTTCCTCTGAGCCACTTTCCACCTATTCATGTCACATCTGATGCATGTAGTTTAACATGTTATGAATGAGCACATATTCCTGTGCTACTGCTCTTGGAGATTACTGCATGTGGAGGATGTATCACCACCATATTGGATATAATCTGATGATGATTGCATCATAGGCTGGTACAATATGTATTAATACACCAAGGGTTAAAAATTTGTTCAAGGCTGGTGGCATATGCAGAAGTTTACACAACTGTGTATGCAAGATAATAGCTTTTTGTAATGCAAAGAGGTTAGTATTTATCTGAAATATATTTTCTGGTAAAGGCTGATATTAAGTTGAAGGTTTAAGCTTTCATCAGTTATCATGTTCAAGTCTTCTTTTTCACAATGCTTCTTTGTCCGACATTACATCCTTTAAAATTTACTTTTACTCCAAGAGCACCACTTTCCTTTTTCATTGCCAGAATGTGAAAAACACATTCTGATGCTCTTGACAAAATTATTCAGGTTATTCTGATTAAGAAAAAGGTTCTCAATAGCTCTAGTCCTTGCTGATGTCTTGGTTCTGTTGGCATAGATAAAAATATCACTGTCCAGAAAGTTGCCAACACTGTAGATATAAACTATGAAAAGAAAGGTGCTGAAACAGGTTTTCGAGACCTCCCTTTCCTCGTTGTCTCCCAGTTGGTAAGTGCTTATTTCTTTATACCCTTTGGTTTCTGTCACTAAATCATATTTTGTTTATCAATTTTGTAATTTTTCCACTTATTCCACACGTAAAAAATATTGATGCACTAATTAACTTCTTGTGGTGTAACTCAGTCTTTCTGAAAGTTGAGTTGCAAATTAACTCACATTTTCATTTAGATTAACTTGGTATAGTAAAAAACTTTTTAAAATACTCTCAGTGTGCTTTGTTATGTGCCAGATTTCTAAATAATTATAACAGGTTTCAGTACCTTGTCATCCACAGAAGTCCAACTAAGAATAATTTTATGGATTATTTTTTGTAACCTTTTGCTTTATTTTAAAAAATTAGGAATTACCTTGTCAGTCTTTCAGTGTTTTACAATTTCACTATCTGAATGAACTTTTGACACTTTTTTGGTTTTTGAATTGTTTAATTAAAAGTTCAAAGAGGATAGTAATCTGCCAAAACTAAGTCTTAAAACAAATTTCTAAAAGTAAACTTCAGAGTTTGTGATTATCTCTTACTTATACCACATGAGCAATCCAGATAAGATCAAATGTGTAAAGGAATCTCAAAAACATTGAACAAGTAAATATGGCAAATATATATCAACTATTTCAGTTAATTAAAATCTGCATACCTATTTTAATAGATCAGTAAATTTAAAATTTCTAATTATTTAACAAGACATTGTTTCTCAACTAATTATAAACCATGTCTTAGCTTATAGTTAATAAGACTTGCATTTTTTTTTGCAGAAAACAAAATGCCAACATTACTGATTTTAAAGTCAAACACTAATGGAAAAGTTGAAACAGTTTTCATTGTTTTTAATTTTTTAAAATAATTCTGATACATTCTCATTCGCTGTAAAATATTCTGAGGATCTAAGTTTAATTAGCCAAAGCTAAATGCAACTATGTACTTAAATATGCATAAATGATAGTTGTGGATAAGTCATTTCTCACCATAAATAAGGAAACCCAATATATAAGTATTTTTGTAGACAGAAATGTATCTAAATTTTATAATGTTCAGTTAAGAATATAATGGTTGTTTAATTTTAGCAGGTTTCCAGTAAGTGCAAAATTGATTACCTAATCTTTTTCTAAAAGTAAATTTAAATAACAATCTTGTTTGATATCTGTTATTAAAGAAGTTGTTATTGTTATAAGTAAGTTGCAAAAGTATTTTAAAGGTTAGTTTTTAATAAACAATGCCTTCATTGTTTTAAAAAAGATATTTTCCAGATGAAAACTTGACCTTTAGAAGGTATTTAGGGTTATGTTTATTTATTAAAAAAATTGTTTTAAAAGTAATAGTTAAAAATGGACACTGAAAGAATGCAAGTCATTTGATAAACCAGTGAAAGACAAGACTAGCCAATAACATTAAAATGTCAAATTTTTAGGGAAAAAATATGGAATCAAGGGACATCAAGCTGTTTATTTGAATAAAAACATTAAGTTTTGATAAATAAAAAGACGCTTCAACCATTTTCTGTAGGCTTGGTATAATATACGTGAGTTCGTCTACACATTTGCACGTTAAGTATTTTTACTCTAACTTTTGATACAGCATGCGTATCTTTAAAAAAAATGGATAAACGTTTAGTAAAGAATACAAGTATTTTGTACACAGAAAAAATTAGATTTTTTGAGATATTTTTACTGAAGATTTGTTTGTGAAAAAAACAACAACTATTCTTCATCCCAAAAATGTGGAATAATATTTGGTAACCTCTATAACCTCCTAAATACATTTCAAACATTTTTTTTAGTAATACTTTATAATTTGTGTTATTTTCTGTATTCTGTGTGGGGTCTGTCACTTGACCAGCCTTGCAACAATCATAAAAAGGTAGAAAATAAATTTACATTATGCTTTTTTCATGCTAGAATGACTACATATTATAACACAAAAATGCCTGTGGTTAGTCATAGTAGCATAAGTCTTGTAATACTATATATTTACATATATATATATATATATATATTTTTTATTATATTGACCTTTCCAGTCATACTTAGCTAACATTACATATCCTGCATTGACAAGGTACATGTGCAATTGTGTTATGTATCTGGTAATGTAAAACTGACCTATAGTCTTCCCTGTCTTGGCTATGTTTAATGGACTGGTATTTGGTAGCATATAGTCACATTTCAATTATTATACTATATATGTGTACATAGATTATTACTAGTTAGAAATAAATTATCAAACTTATTTTTCTTAAAATATAGAACAACAAATCAAGCAATAAAGCAAACAATTATCTTTTCTTGCTGCAATCTTTGAACTCAATTGCTGGTGGATATGGGTTGCTAAGCCTTTAAAAACTTTGCATGTAGAGGATATCTAATTTTTTTTTTAAGATTTTGTATATGTACTGTTGAATAACTAAAAAAAATCATAAGTATACTGATACCATGAAATTCCATTATAATTTATTAAGCTTAGTAACTTAAGATGTATTAAGATTTTTAAAAATTTGTAACATTTAGCCAGCTAAAGAGACAACCTACTTTCTTGAAAACTTACATCAAAAAAACTTGGTAGCCTTTTCACAGATTAAAGTGGCTGAGAAAACCACTGTAATGGACATTCTAAACTGTTAATTAGTTATTCACATGCCATATATGTATGGCACCATTTTTAAAAATGGAAAGAGGTGAATGGGATCACTGTGTATTTTCAGTTCATAAGCCATATCTTCATAAAATGGCTCATTTGGGTTGAGAAAATTTTTTTCGTTCCTCTACATAAAAACGTTTCTCAACCCAAATGAGCCGTTTTTACATATATAAGCTATATCTCAGCAAAATAAAAAAGATGCGAGGTTCTTACTTTGTATTTTAGCTTAATATTATTAATTTGAGTTCCTAATTTGTAAGAAGCTATAGACTTTGTACTTTGACATCATAAACATTTAATTTTAAACAGTGCTGCATTCAACATACCATACGACTCACTAAAATCCATATTTGGATGTGATCTTTTAATATTTACTTTTAAATTAAATTACTCATATATAATATTAAAGTTTGAATTATGTTCTACAAATTTATTTCAATCTTGTTGACATAACTTCATAAAACATTAGTTCAATAAACTTTTGAATGCAATCAACAAAGTCAGCTGTACTCTTCCTAATAAATTAATGTGTAAGGTTATATCATTTATGTGTACATTATCAAGAATTCTGCTCTCCCCCTCTTTGACAACACATCACAGTAGAGAAACATGAACAGTTTGTTGTCTTAATCATACCTATCATATATTCTTTATTCCCAAAACAACAATGGTAAATATGCCATAAAATGTAGTAAAGCTTTTTCTATATTTATACAGTGTAGCTAACAATGATATAAAACCCTTAAAGACTAAAGTTCTTCATTTTCACAAGCTGTATTTGTTACTTTAATTTTTAAACTTCTGCTTCCTGCCGTTTGTTTCTGGGACTTTATCCTCAAAACAATGAAATTGAGCCAGAAGAACAAAAATTATAGTTTCACAGTTAAGCATTTAAGTGGCCAAATGTTTCAAGGTTTTATTAATATTATATTTAAATCTTTTTTTCTAACAACACTGGTTTCATTTTACACAAAAGCTTTCAAAATGTCTACATCCCACTTGCATTTCTTAACATTTTTAAATTCTCTTCTGGGCAGTATGATAGTTTTTCTTCTGAATTATAAAATATTCCTGGAAGGGAATTAGATTAATGTCATTATTTTATTCAAATTAATAGATGTTCGGTAATACTTGTGGCATAACGCCAATTTTTATTTTAAGTATTTTAGACATTTGTCAGCAATACTACATAATGTAATTTTCTGAATATAATACACTCTCAGATATAATAAGTATTCTTCATGAACAAAAAGTCCAATTTGCCTTATCATCAGAAATGTTTGCAATATTATGGTCAAAGTAATCCTGTAATGACAATGTTAGAGTGTCTATATAATCTATAGTAGCATTTTTGCCTCAGCTCTTGCTATTTTTGCAGATGCAGCTGACAAGTAAACATTCTAAAAAACCCATTTACAACTGGGTTTTATTAGCCATGGTCTTCTATTGTAGCTTTGATACAGTCTTTGTCTGGTTTTAGCTTAATGCTAACTTCCTCTTTGTAATTTTGGTTGTTTGGCATGTGACACACTGCTTACTTAAGGTTGGAACTGGAGTATATTGATCACTGTTAGAATTTTATATATATGTAAGTGGATTGAGGATTTTTCTACAGTACGTGGCTCTGACTTATTGGTGATAGATTTGACAATAAATGGACAGCACAAACTCCACTTGTTTTAAAGTAATATATTTCAAACAGGTTAAACTATGTACAAAAATCCCTTATGCTATGGATATCACAGTTGTATCTCAAACTCTAAATAATTCTCTTTTCTTGTCATTAACTATTAACTCTCAAAATAATAACATCTACACTTAACAGTCTTGTATATTCTACAATCACATGGTACAGAAGCACTACTCACAATGTTTATGTTACTCTAATTTTGTTTTAACTTTTAACTTAGGAGGGGTACTAGAAGTGTTTCTGTCCAGTAAAGGTTGGGTAGATACTTAGCTTAGGCTAATTGTTTTTCCCATCAGTATATTTCAGCAATCTGTCCCTTGAGTTTGCTTTTAGATTTTGTTTCATAGAGCAGTTCATTTTCTTGTCTGGTTTGTGTGATGGACATTTCAAACTTTTGCTGTTTTTTTGCCATGGATTGCACATATTGGAACATATTCAGTTTGTGAGCATCCTGTTTTTCTACCTGTTTCAGGTTCATTTTTTTTCATGCAGGGTGAAGAGCGTACGTGTTTCAGAAGTAGTACAGTACAGTTCCCCACACGTGTGTTTCTCTTTCATCTCCGAGTACACCAGTTATTTCTTGGTGGTTGTTTTCTGCTTGATTTCACTGTTAGGTGCTTACATTGTTGGCACTCCACCATTTCAATGTTGGATTCTGACTGTGTAAAAAGTTAACATTTTCTTACACTGAAAGTGTATTTCATATAGTTAAGTACTTGTTCTTCCCCACTGCTTTTGTTATTCATTTCAGATCCTGCCAATTCTTGAAATGAGGATTATGTGTGAACATAAGAGGGAGCTAGCTGTACCAATATAAGTGGTGCAATATGACTGATATATACCTGTTCAAAAGTAGCACAAAAATTTGTCATATATTATGGACTGGTATGCTGAGAGTTAAAATGTTTGAGCAATATCTAGAGGCAGAAGAAACATTGAAACAGCTTTGTCAGAGGGAATGTATTTAATGTATTAATGTGTACCTAGACTTCTACATAAACTTTTGTGAAAAAAAAAAAGTTATTTTCAGAGAATTAATCGTATTTTCTAATGCATTTCAGTTTTTCACAGTTACATATTTTAATAATCAACTTCCCCAGTGCCAGGTTTGTTTTTATATACACAATTAGAATAGACAAATTTAAATATTTCATTACCTGTTTGTCTGAAATTGGAAACTGTAGAATGTTTGAAATAGAATATCCTTTCTTCATGGTTACACACAATTCCAAACCTTTATGTGATTAATATCTTTGCTTTTAAGGCTAAAACAAAATTTTATATAGTTGTGTCCTTTATATATTTTGTATATCTGGTAATATATTTCAGTATTGCATTTACAAAACAATGGTAACTAATAAACTTATATTCTTGACTATATTTACGTTCCTTATTATTATTATTTTATGGACAGCATTAGCAATTCTTCAGTCATTAAGCATTTTTAAAATTTTTAGCAACCTTTTAAAGCTAGTTGTTAGAAATTTCATCGTTTTTTACTCAAACCCATAAAAGTATTTCAAAATGTTTGTCAGATCCAAGAACTATATTTTCTGAAAAAAATTCCTTATTGTTGCAAAAACAACTTTTCATTCATCAGTAATAGAACTTAAAAACAATTTTCTTATGTAAAACCCTGCATTTTTATCCTTTTGTTCTTACCCATTAATCTTGTAATGTAGATTTTTCTTGTAAGACAATGGCAGAACGTCGAGAAGCTGGAGATGGAGAAGAAAATCCCTCTAAAAGTGGAGTGGGAGGAACCCGGAACTGGCAACCTAATGAAGATTACTTGAAGATGTTAATGGGCATGGGAGTCAGTAAAAATGCAGCAGAAAAGGTAGTGATATGTTTTCATACAAGTAACTGACCCAAGCATGCTCACTATATTGATATCTGGCAAACAGAAACATGGACAATGTATAATGTTGAAAAATCTAGTATATGTATTTTTAGTTACTTTAACTTAAATTGATACATTCTTCCTTTTTGTTTGAAACATTTTTTGTGGATTGTACATTATACCAATTGGTAAATTTGTGTATGAATGTACTCTTTCTATTATTAAAAATTAAATAACTATTGAATTATTAATAATTTTTGTCTTAACAGTTATTTTCATAAGTTGTGCTTAATTGTAAAAAATAATAAAATGCTCTTTTATGGTGGAAAAATAAGTAATTATAAAACATTTTACAAGCTGATGTACATGTAAATATTTTTTTTACAATTAAAAGGCCCCTTATGGAACATTATTTCTACATGCACAACTGTACTTTTTTTGGCAAAAAATTGACATTGTGTTATTTCTGGATTTATTTTTGCCACTGATTTTTATAATTCACCATGTTGTTCTGTGCATTTATAAAGTAGTAATGTTTAATGTTGATTGTGTATAATAATATTTTTAACTACCATTATTTGTGCCTTTGTAGGCTCTCTTTTACACTGGAAACAGATCTGCAGACTTAGCTGCTGGTTGGATTTTTGAAAACCAAGATGCTGACCTTGAAACCCCTCTTGATGTAAAACATTTAATACTTTTGAAAAATGAGCTAATCAGATTGAATTAACAGTATAGATTTTTTATATCATCTCTAGTATCTTGTTGAGTTAATTATATTACAACACATGATAATGCTTGCCTTACTGTGTAAACATTTCATGTGAGAAGTGTCCACAAATTTTGTAAATTCATTAAATCTAATTCAGAGCACAAGTTAAATCATGGTAGTATATTTTCATACACTGTAGGATCTTTGTCATTTAGGTATTACATGTTCATTCCTTTCTAAGTTATACCGTATTTTAATAATTAAAATTTTGTTATGTTATGTAATAAACACAGATCTAAAGTAATAAGAATTAGTATCAGTATAAGCTATAATAATTAATGTGACTGTATGCAATAGGCATCAGTGTCAGAATGTCAGTAAGCATCAGTATAAGTAATATGCATCAGTGGGTAAGTCAGTATATCTGTAAACATCAGTATCAATATAAGAAACATACATTAACTTTTGCATTAGGAGCCCCTTTAAACAATTTTGTGTGCAAGTCACTGTGTTAACTCAAAATTTAATTAAACACCTTGCTATTAATGTACGTGAATGAAATTAATATTATGTATGTTATGATTCAAAGTTTTATTTTATCCAAGTTTTAAGTCCTCTATTTGAAAAGAAACCTTTAAAAATACTTCAAATGTATTGTTACAATATATGAAAATTCTCTACTTTGGTTCTTTCTGTGTTTAGTAATATAATGGTAGTTGAGTAAAGATACATTCAGGTAATAAGTTGCTTACATAACCTTTTGACTCATTAATTTCAAAGTTCTCCTAATGAATACAGTTGAAACAAGTAATAAACTTTTTTCAAACTACACCTACATCTTTAAAAAAACTGTTTGAGCTTTTATATTCTACATCTAGACACATACATACATACATGTGTATATTCATTAAAAATGTATCATTTTACACTGTAATCTTAAAATGGTTATTCTGAAATTAATGAGCAGTTGTTGTGGATTACATGTTACTGACTTTAATATTGTTCACTGCTTGATTAACTGTAGCACTTACAATTGTTTGTTACCTAAGTATGTTACAGTTAGAGACAGATTTAAATTTTATTTAGGTCTTACTATTATATTTTGGTTAATTATATATTAGTTATGTTTCAAAGTGCATAATTAAAAGGTTTAAACATTTTTTAAATATACATTGTACTTTGGGTTCATTCTTAAGTTTTACAGTATTACTTGCCAAACACAAATTCTAACAAAGATTTGTGCTAGTCTTCTAATAAACTTTTGATATGACTTATGGTAAAGGACAAGAAAGGAAAATAAAACAGAATAAAAGTAACCATGTGTGAAAAGGATAAGATACAAAATTACAAATTTAACAAAAATGAATAGCTTTAAAAATATTCCACAAAAAATTAAAAGATGTGCATTATTTTCCTATTTCCTAATTTTAATTATTTTATTACCTTGAACATTGATAATAATAGCTAGAGTTACTGATATAGTAAAGAAAATGAAAAATAAAATGTTTACCATATAACTTGATATTCTTTAGGAGTTCCTAGAGATTATGCAAACATGAAATATATAAAATGAAGAAAAGCATTTTTATACTTATAATTAAAATTACCTTTCACTTGAATAGTTTTAATGCAAGTAACTACAATGGAAAAAATAACATTTCTTTAGTAACCAACACCTAATTATAAAACAGTCATTTTTGTTCAAGATACTTATAATTTTCAACAAAATCTTTTGAATAAATTCATTAAGAAATGTCAGAGTTACCCCACGTATTGTTATACTAGTGAAATTATCATCTTGATTTCCACAAATTGAACGAGACTTTCATGAAAGGGTTAATGTCAATGTATGTTTTGAAAAGTAGTTAATAAAATTAAATCAAACCTATGATAAAATTTCATTCAAATATTTGCTCTCTGGATTTTATTTAAATTTGTGATCAAAACAAAGGTCAAAATATTAGTGAAACAATCTTAACACGGCAAGTAGTTCTAAGGAGAGAGAGCAGAATTTGCTGCAGTGTGATAGGTTTTTCAGAAGGTTGAATATATACATGTACAACAGAATGGAAAAGAGGAAGTATGCTGAGAAGAAGAGCAATAACTATTGTTCTTTTTAGGCAGAAGCAGATGATCTTAGTGATGATGATGATGATGATGTTGCAGATGTGTTCAAAATGGTGTTAGTCGTTAACATAAGTTTAGAAATGGGAACAGGAAAGACGGCTGCACAAGCAGCTCATGCAGCAATTGGGTTACATAGACTGTTACTTCAAGATGAAAACAAGTATGGAGATATGTTACTTCAGTGGGAAGAGTTTGGGTATGTATTAATGGTGGTGGTTTATGCTTTGTGGATAGAGGTAATGGAGATTGAAGTTACTTTTAGTATTTAAGATATATGACCAGGAAGATTGTGTTATGGTTTTTGAAGCCTAGATATTTAAGATGTACTGGACTCACAGTATAATATGTTAATTTGAAGCAAAAATAAGAAAGGGGTAAATGCACTAGTAAATCTGTTTTTAGAGTTAATAAACCTAAGTAGAGAAAGATGTCGCTTTAAATAGAGTGATATTCTTTCAGACAAGTTAGTACTAACTGTAAAAATTACTGTGCTGTTTATGGTCTTGTGTGGTTAAGTATTGTTTATACTTATAAACAACAACAGAAAAGATGGTTTAAATAAAGTTAAAATTGTGGCTACTAGTTTTTCAAGTTTTGATTTTCTAATAGTAATTGTTACAGAAGTTTCCTTTCTTTGTTTAAATATGAAGTGAAACAAAGATTGTGTTGGGAGCAGAAACAACTGAAGATTTAATTGAATTAGAAAGGAGAGCTCTTTCTCTTGGCTTACCAACATACCTGGTACAAGATGCAGGAAAAACACAAGTAATTTTTTTTTTCATTCTTGTCAGTTGACATAACTGTGAGTGATATGTTTTACTAGTTATTATTCTGTCAGACATGCCCATTAGGTATAATTGAGATGTGTTAATTGTTTGTTATTTTGTAATTAGAGGGAAGAGAAGTACTGCATAATTAAAGTATTAATTGCATTTAAAATAACATGAAAATTAGTCAAATAAAAAACATAATTAAGACAATAATACCTTTTTCAAAAAAGAAAAGTTTGGCTTGTTTGCTACTCTTTGTTTCTGTTTAATGTCAGGTTAACACCAGATCAGTGAATCGTTGATATATATAGACTTTAAACCCAAACAATCATTCTATTGGATTAAAAATAATAATAAAGCTTTTTCACTCATGGTGGTGAAGTAAGAAAGAAGTTCCTTCCAGGATTACCTCAGTTTCACAATACTGCCTTAACTTATGCAACTTAATGAGGTTTGAGAACAGAGATTGTTTCAGTTTCTGGTGATAAGCAATTTGGTGATAATATTTTAAGTGTTCTGGAAGCTAGAATATAGGCACTTAAAGGTCTAAAAGTGTACAAATCTTGTTTGAAACAGTTGTAGAAAATGTTATTCTGTTGTAGAGAATATTTATTATATTTTTCTGCAGTATTAAAATTTATTGTACATTATATGCACTGGTCTAATATTAGCAGCAAAGTATTGTTTTTCTTCCCTAGATTCCTGAGGGTTCAACAACAGTTCTGAGCATTATGGGAAGAGTTGACCTTGTAGACCAGGTAACTGGGTCATTAAGGCTACTGTAAATCATATGCTAAGAATATTATCCTTGTACAAGAAAGGGATATGATTGTGATTGGTTCAATTGATATATATGGTGCCTGCCATATTTTGTACAATATTTATATTTCTGTTCTATTACTATATTTTGTGTTCTTAAACAGTTGTGTTACATGGTATAATACTATTGTCGGGTTATATAATTTCTATTGATTGCCGCATTAAAATTGCAGTTTGTTCTATTGGTTACAGTGCTGTTCTTAAGTTATTTGGTCATCCATTACTTTTATGAGTGTAAATATCAAATTAATTTTTAATTCTGTTTTAGCCTAAAAATACTCTATTTTGCCATAAGTATGTTATAATGTATATTATGAAATGCACATGTACAATTTATGTGGCATTGTTGGCTTTTGTCCCAAGGCTAGAGAATAATTAATTAAATTGAAAAAAACATTTTTTGAAGATGAATTTACTTTTTAAAAAATTAGACAAATAATTTGCTTGAATGAGGTATTGTTAGAATGGTTTGTTTTTTGTAGTATGTATGTCTTCTTATATCATAAAACATGGTGTTATTTTCCATAAATCTTTACAACTATTATTTTCTTTTGAGAAATATTTGGCAGAATAAATTGCAATGACTGTATTTGTTTGAAGTTTTGGGGTAGATGATATTTTGCTTTCTGTGCTGAAGTTTCAACAGGAAACTTTCATAATCATGTTGAATGATTTAATATTCTCTTCATAGCAAAGAACTATAGCTTACTCATAATAAACAGCTATTCTGTTTTCTGACCCTTTGTAAGTACCATAGATTTTTACTACCATAACCTAGCCCAGTATTTTAAATATTCTCATGAATAACCTGAAATGTTTTATCAAATATTCTGAGGTATTTGCCAAAAATGTTAGAAAGATTGAATTAAAAATTAAAAGTTGTTGGTAGCCTTATTGGCACATGAATATTCTTTAACATTACTGTTGACATTGTTGTAGCCCTACTGAGCACTGTAACTAGTGGACCAGTAAGGCTGCTCTACTTTGGTTATGGCTTTAGCCCTACCCATTACTTGTAGCTATCACAAGTCTCTTTTCTTTTTTTTCTGAAGGTAAACTCCATCGTAAATGTTGACTGCATTGTGCATCCAGAACTGGATTAGTATTCAGTGTGTCCTGGGGCCCAGGTAATAGTTGGGAATAATGATAAGAATAGAAAATCATACAAACTATAATTTCTTTTACTTGGGTGGCCTGTGGGACTTCTAGCCCTGAGCCTAGGTGGCCTATGTGTTAATCTGATACTGCAAGTAACAGTTCTCACTGTCTGCAATGTATGTACATCTTTAGGGCATTTAAAATTGAAGCATTATTGAATAAAACTACTTCAGAGTAATCTTTTAAAAACTTGTTTAACAACTGGAAGTATTTTTTTTAATGGTTACACCAAAACAGTTTGACACATTGTAAAACATATACTTCTCTTTAGTTTTGTTTCTAATTTGTAATAACTGTTGTGATTCCATGTTCGTAAGGAAACTTTTGGGTGCACTCTTTAAATTGTTTTTTGTTGATACTTAATGCTAATCACTTATTTATTTTTTACAGTGTATGTACAAGAATGTTGTTTATTGGTGTAAACATTGAAATTGATGTAGGTATGTGTTTGTTTTAGGTTAATGTATGTTTTCTGTTGCTTTGAAATATCAACAGGAATAATGTGGGCAAATACTTTTTTAACTGTTTTGAAACTTTCACCATTTAAATACAAGTTTCGGGGTTAATATGGAATCTGACACAAAATAAAACTATTCTATTTCACTGTAAATGGGTATTTAGTACTTTTATTTACTTAAGCATAGCTACTTTATACTGAATAATTATTACTGTTCTTAAGTGTCTATGGTCTATGAGCATTTTTAAAGAAGTACAGAAGGCATAGATATTCTTTCAGAAAAAGAATGCTGTTAGCTTTGTGGGACCAGAGTATTAGCAATGTACCAAAACAAATGTACAGTAAATGTCAGAAAACAAGAAACAAAGTAATGTGTAATATGAATATTGTTACAAGAATTCATTAGAAATTGATTTTCAGAAGAAAAATTATTATATAGTTATTAGTGTAACTATAGTAAAGTATGTAACCACCTATTTTACCTGTCACATTTGTGAAAAGTAAGTCAGAATAAGGGAATGTAACTCTTTGTAAAAAATAAATCACAATAAGAAAATAATAGTATTATTGGTGAAAATGAAATCTAGAAGAGAAATCATCTTGTTAAAAACTTCCTTTTTTTTTTTTTTTGGAAGAAATACTACTACTGCTACTAGCAATAAACTAGAGTATACAAATTAAACTTTCAAATTAAATGTTTTAGTATACTATAGACTTGTTAACAATAAATGTTATTTTTAAAAACTATTGGTAATTTTAATAATGTTTAAAAAGACTATTCAGCCTTAAAGAGCATTCTGTAATGCATTTTTTTTTTGTAAGGTGTATAACGTCTAAGCTACCAATAAACTCTTCCATATTCATTTTTGTGTGCATTTTTTATGTAATGGGATAAATATAATCTCTTATTTTGAGGAACAACTAATATAACCACTCAAAAGATTGGAAAATTATGTCAACAGTGCAAGACTATACCTTAGGTTCTTCCTATAACAAGTCTCCCCTTCTTGAAAATAGCAGTATTGTTATTTCAGGCACATTCTTGTTAGAGCCACTGTATTCTACCAAAAGGCCTCTTTGGTATTAGATATAGCAGATATAGTACGGTTCACATTATGGTATTGTTTACTTTTATAAGGTCTCATGTTAGTAATATCATATGAGTTCCAGTATTGAAGTATAACTAACTTGCCATCCTAATACTTCCAGTTGATTGTTTAGTCATTTTAAGTACTTATCTGAGACAGACATGTTTACCATTTTTTACTCTGTTAAAACCACTGTAGTATTCAGTGCTCTTGTTTATTTCAGCAACAAGAGTTATGCCATGAAAATCAGAGGGCATAAAAAAGTATCAAAGACAATGACTCTCCGAATGCTTTGGTTTTTTTATTTATCATTTTATTTTAAAGAAAGCAAATCTTTTTATTCATGATATTTCTCAAATTATATCCTTGTATATACAAAGAATAGCATATACCAAATATAATTATAGTAATTGGATTTGTCAATAATGGATATGAAAAACCACAAGGTTTTTCTTATTGTTCAGAGTTTGTGTGTGAGTAAAGGAAATGATTGTAGGGCGAGGAATTATGAGTGAGTCACGGAAGATAATATTTTTTTAAGTTGTAAAAATGACTTGATTCAAATTAAATATTGTTAATTTTGATAATGTCCTGCTATGGATGCAACTTTCCATTTGTAATATGGTCTAAGTGAAAGCTGTGTGATTGTTGTAACATACAAATATAAGGTTTCCTTACAGTTCTGTATAATTAACTATGCTTTCATTATTATGATATTGGTGTAATCAGTATTGCTAAAAGATACTGTTTTAAAAAAGCAAATTAGTGGCACTCTTTTGTGAGCCCCCTGATGTGTCAGCTGTAAGTTTTAAAACAAAGTGTTAAAATTCAATGTTTACTATCACTTGGTGGATAGAGCATAAATGGTTAATTGTGTAGCTTTGTGCTTAGAAACAACCAACCACTTAACTCTTTCACAACTGTTAAACAGAGTAAAATCATTTTGAAAATTTTCATGTTCTTTATTTAGGAACACAATAGTCTTTGTAGAATCTGAACGTTTGTAATCTAAATTACATCATTAAAATATCGGTCACCTTTAGTTAGCCCATAGCATCATCAGGCATGCTTCAAGACCTGTCACCTGAACTAGCTATGTTATATACACTGAAGAAATTTTAACCATAACTTTTGTAACATTTCTTCTCCAAAAAAAGATTTTCATGTTGAAATGCTAAAAACTCCAGTTAAAAAAGAATTTGTAACATTGTTGAACTTAATTTGATAAGGTGTATGTTAACTAATTGTAGTCAAAACTAAGTAAATATTTGTCTTTTTATTTAAACAATATTACCATGTGGTAATATTGTCATTGTATTAAAATGCTGACATGTTTGTTTGTAATTTTATAACAATATAAAAGTTATGGCCAGTTGGGATTTCACATATATCTATCATTTACATGCATTTAGAGAAATCGCAAATGAATATATATAAAACAAATTCCACCTGTTGAAAGTTAAATCATTTTAAATTTGTCAAGTATTTAACTATGAAAATGACTCATTTAATGAGAATGCAGCAGAAAAGCACAATTAATAATTTGACGGTGTTTTTAGTTTTACCAAATATTATTAAGCTTATTTTTGTTCTTAGTACTAAAACAACTGTAATTTTCAAGACTCCCTAAAACAAAATGCAGATAATCTATCTTCTGAACTACATTTCATTATTAATAGACAGGTGCTTAGTAATGTATAAAGTCTAAGTGTATCAAAATTATTGTCATTTTCAAAGCTCGGGGCCTCTGTGTGGTACCTGAGACCGTTAATACAATTTGTCAGATTTCAACAGAAAGCCTTTCAAGCAGTCTATACATGGCTTTCTGTGTCAAGTTTAGCTAGTACTTCTAAAATCTAAAGTTGCTTTATGTGATGTAAAGTTTATCTAAAAACTTCATAAATGCGCATATATTCTGAAAAAAAACAGTAATTATATTTTTTATTCAAGGACCTTGAATAGTTAGTGAATACTAAGGTTTGAAAGATAGTTTTGTGTTGTAATTGCTATGGAGTTGTGCTTTTTGTTGTAAACATAAATTCTTGTAATATTTCATATTATATAAAGTTTTATTTAATGAAACAGCTTTTCATAAAATCATTGAAGGGAGAAAAAGATTAACAGTGATTGAAGGTAAACTTTATTAGAATACATTTAACAAATTTATGTTATGGTTAATCCTTTTCTATTTCAGTGATGTTTTAAGTCATTACTGGAATATCTTATTTCCAGTAGTAATTGAGCTATGATGTGTTAGTTTTTCGAAACCCAGTATCACATATGATATTATATAAAAGATGTTTTAAACTTTGTTTTTCAATAGAAATTCTGGGTATATGTGAAACAACTTTAACGTGCATGTTGTGAGTCTGTTTGGATAGTTTTATTTTGAGTAGATAATGATAATGTATGTTAATTTTATTATCTATAATGTTTTTCTCGGTATTTTCCCAAATGTGTTTAAGCCAGGAAAATGTGTACGTGTGAGTACGTGTGTATGATTTATCAGTGGAAAATTAAATGCTGTTTCTCATAGATAATAAAATTAAGGGTTTTAGCAGAATAAAATCAATCCATATTTATATTTTGTTTGAGCTATTTGCAATACTATCTTTCTATAAAGTGTAGTTTATTTGTTTCTTAGAGAATTTTGCATGATATTCTTCATTACTAATTAATTATGAGGCTTTTTTTATTTGCCTTGGTCTTTCAAACAGAACCTATAAGCTGTGAACTCTGTTGAACTAGTCTACTGCAGCATGAGTGACAAAAAAAAAGGTTATGTCTTTCCATATTTTTTTCACTGAAATTTACATTTTCATGACAACAGGCAATTTTTAAGCAGTGACCTTTAGTTAAATAATTATGAAATTGATCATTTTTTTTCCTTAAGAATTTTTAGTATGTCTAACAAAATTCTTCACTTTTACCTGACAGTCATTTAAACATTTTCTGGGATTTTAATGTTTATGTTTTCTACAAGTCTTTACTGTAATTCTGAAGGAAGACATTTTGCTCACCAAAAAATATGACAATAAGCAACAGTGGCTTCAATCTTAGTGATCTTATATTACATAGCTGACTTTAGTAATGTACAAAGTAAATACATTAGAGTAAACAAAAGACATCCATAATGTGAAAACCCACTTGTAGAGAAAAATATTTATGTAAAAATGTCTTGTTTGGGTTGAGAAAATATTTTACGCACAGGAGCGAACAACGTTTCGACCTTCTTTGGTCATCGTTTCTCATAGATAATAAATTAAGGGTTTTAGCAGAATAAAATCAATCCATATTTATATTTTGTTTGAGCTATTTGCAATACTCTCTTTCCATAAAGTGTAGTTTATCTGTTTCTTAGAGATTTTTGCATAATATTCTACAATGACGATGACCGAAGAAGGTCGAAACGTTCGCTCCTCTGAGTAAAATATTTTCTCAACCCAAATGAGCTGCTTTTACATATATAAAAGACATCCATTAAGTTAAAGGTATAAGAGACTTGTTTCTTACCTTGAGGTTAGTATGATCTAGCAGCACTAAATGTGAGAGGTTAAGAATCGGTAGTATTTTAGAGTATCTGCTCTTGGTATTAGTGTTTATGATAACAAAACAAGATATGAAAATAGTTTTTATTACTGTTTTTAATTAACTGTTTCTTGCTGCTGTTTCTTTATCGCATAAATTTGTGAGCTGGAAAATATTGTAAATACAGAACTAGAATGTGCTTAATAAATTTTTAAAAACATGGTCATTTTATCTGTTTCTTGACTCAGAGTTATAAAAGAATGTATGTGTGTGTGTGTATACATACATACATGTATGTATAGAGACAGTGCTTACAGTTCGTAATGTGTGTCTTGACAAATTGTATTCTCATAGATCAAAGACATTTTAAAATATAATTGATTTAAATTGGGTTTTCTTTGTAGCCACCACATCTGAAGTAAATTAATTTCTGATTTACATGTATTAAAGCTGTGAATTTTTTTTTATGACTCGTATGTATGTATGTGTGTGTGCATACACAAATACAGGAGTGAAAATTTGAAATGTATAGTTTCAGTATGAAAAATTAAAGATGCTTAAAGTTCACTAGATAATATTCACAGTATAATATGATTTTCCAGAAATATTGCCAGATCTTAGTTCTTTAACATATAAAGCACAAAGTAATTGACTTTAGGTGTAGGAGGTATATTTAAGTAAGACACTAAATAAATGTATTGTTTCTTGAAGACAGTGTGTTAGGAGAACAAAATTTTACCAGAGGCACACTGAAGATTGTAAGCTGTATTTAAGAAATTTGGATGGGATGCAGTGTGTTGTAAAACCACAGTCTGCATACCTAATTTATTTTTCTTTCTCTTCTTTCTTTCCAAACAATATGAGATTGTTGATTTTAATTAAATATAGATCAGTGTGCAGCATGGAGCAATTGTTGCTTGACTTTTTTTTTTAATAATGACTAGTTAGACTGCAAGTATTAATGGATATTAAAGGAATGCAGGACATGGTAGGAAAAAGGTTGTTTGAAGGTAAACAATAGGAAAATGGGAGGAGTAATGCTAGACAGCAGAGGGAGGAGAGATAAAAGACAGCAGCAGCAGCTTTGATGTAAAACAGTCAAGGTATCTAGTTTCTAAAACAACTGGGCCCGGCATGAACAGGTGGGTTAAGGTGTTCGACTCGTAATCTGAGTTTGCAGGTTTGAATCCTGGTTCCACCAAACATGCTCGCCCTTTTTAGCCATAGGGACATTATAATGTGACAGTCAATCCTACTATTTGTTGGTAAAAGAGTAGCTTCAGAGTTGGCAGTTGGTGGTGATGACTAGTTGCCTTCCCTCTAGTCTTACACTGCTAAATTAGGGATGGCTAGTGCAGATAAGTCTCAAATAGCTTTGTGCGAAATTCAAAACAAACAAATTTAATATTAGCAAAGAGGTTGTGAAGCAGAAGTTAAGGAAAGAGTAAGAAATGTGTGGAATAAATGGAGAGAAAACTTTGGGATTGGCAGCTTAAGAGCAAAATTTACAAAACAGAAGATAGATTAGTTCTGCTTTATGGAGTAGAAATTGGGCTATAAAAAGAAAGAAGGGGGTATTTTATATAGAATGGAGATGAGGATGTTACAATGGATACAGGGAATGTCTGGAGAGAAACAATAATGAGTGATGACATGGTATTTAAGATAAGTAAAAGCAAGAAATGCCAGATTAGGGAGGGGGTGGACATTTGGTAAAGATTTGCATTAAAAAAAGCATTGGATATTTAAGTGGAGGATTGAAGAGATAAGGGAAGATAGAGAATATGGTGGAGAGATGTGGTGAAGATGGTTGGTGCAACTAGAAATGATGCAGGGGCTGTAATCTGTGCAGAAGGAAGACTTGAGCAGTTGACTTAGTACTAAAATTGGGTATAAGATCGTAAGAAGTGTACTTACAATTCTTAATTACTTTTGGTGAAATTATTTTCTCTTAGATTAAGTAAAAGAAATTAAAGCATTTTAAAGATATAATTATTTTAAATATTAGGTTTTCATCTTATAGGTTATATAAATATTTGGAAATAGATAATTTTGAAATTTAAATTTATGAAGCTGAAGTAAATGAAAGAAAATATGTTGAATGATTGGTTTTTGTTAATTTTTCTTCCAAATTTGATTATTATTTTTGAAAAACTGATAAGGAATCGCACTTCACAAAATACGTCATATTTGACAAGTGCGTTTGGTAATTATAATTATGAAAAAAATACATAAACAGAAGAAACGAGAGAGAGCAAGTAGAATATTGTATTTAGTAACCTTTTTTTTTTTACTGTAGAAACTAAACAAATGGGATATTATTGTTCTTTTATGTAGTAGTAGTCTGTTTTGTTTGTCAGGTGGTTAGGGCGGTTGACTCGCAGTCTGAGGGTCGCAACTTCGAATCCCAGTCCGACCCAACATGCTCTCCTCTTTCAGCCGTGGGGGCATTATAATGTATTGCTCAATCTCACTATTTTTTGGTAACGAAGTTGGCTGTGCGTGGTGATGACTAATTGTCTTCTCTCTAGTCTTTCACTGCTGAATTGGGGATGGCTAGCGCAGATAGTCCTCTTGTAGTTATGTGCAAAATTTAAAAGAAACATGTATTCCAAACTGGAAACTAAAGAGAAGAAATAAAAATAGGACGTTCCACAATAACGTATTGAAACTTCAGTTCAAGTTTAAGGAAAATTGGCTTTTTAAAATATTTTCCGAGAAAATAAGTACAACTTTTTACTTACCAGTATAATTCCCCAATAGGAAGTCATTTGTTTGTTGGTAAGCACAAAGCTACCCAATGGATTATTTTTGCTCTGCCCAGTGCAGTTATTGAAACTTAATCTTTAGCTTTATAAGCTCCTTAGCCAACTGTGGGGGACATTTTGGAAAAAAATTTAATTGATGTTTAGTGGCCATTGTATTGCCGGTAATGGCCATGTAATCTTTAACATAAAATGGTGCTGTGTTAAACAATATAAACTGAAACTACAAAGTATGAATCTTTTTTTCAATTATTGATTAAATATTAGGTTTCTTGTTACTCGAGTTACGTTAATGGCGAAAAGAAATTTACATTGGGTATGTCGCATGTTGGTATGTGTAAGACATTGGTAAGGATGTAACGCTTAAAGGTAAAACATAGAAATTGTATCAAGAAGTAGAGAAAAAAATCTTAACGTCAAGCTATTTCTACAAGCTACTTAAAAAAAATGTATTTTAATTTTTTAATGTTCAAAATCGTGCACGTCGTGAGTGTATATGTTAAAGTATGAATCATAAATTAAAGGCAAAGCTGAAAGCACTAAGATGCTTTCATTATTGTTTTTTGTTATTTACGATTGAAAAAAATCTTTCTTTATCGTTTCTCAAAACTGAGTTATAGTCTACAACTTACAACATTCAAAAAACACTTTTTCATAAGTAATATGTCTTACTCGAACCTCTGATTTTAGTGCTGTAAATCAGAAGGCTTTACGCTATCCCATCGGGGTACGTCTGAATGTGATGACATACAACAGTTTTGTATAATTACATTGCGTAAAATAGTCTTTATTAAGTATGTCATTTTTAGAAACCTAGGGATACGTGCCTTATTACATTTAATGAACTTCAGAAGTGCAACTTTGTTGTTACTTGTCAGCCTCATTGCTCTTGACAAACCTCGTGAACACTCTAGTATGCCCATCATCTTAAGAGGGGAAGAAGTGGGTCTCGCAGAGAACCTTGTTCTTCTTTAAAATAAAAATGCTGCCTTACCCATAACATATAATAGGTGAGTTTGAGTAGTCAGTGAGCGATGAAAAGGTTGTAGTAGACACCATGAACAAATTCCTCATATTCAAGTATCTTTTTTTTAAAGATATCCAAACACTGATGGCTACTTTTGAAGATCTTAGGAATACATCCCTTGAGGGAAGCAAATACCTCCTCAAACTGGCTAAAAAAACATAATGGATGGCACTGTAGTGAAATATATTAAATTAGCTAAATAAAGAGCATCCATTATAAGGCTTCTGTAACTGATGGACAACTAACAGAAAACAATCAGAGTTGACTGTGGTTTAACTGATAAATATTCAGGTTCTACTTCTGCTTACATTGCATGTGGTACTCTAGGCAGCTGTCTGTGTTGCCTTACCTTGATATTGAGCCTAGTCACAGCAATATGCAAATTAAGTCAGCTTACATATCTTACTGTTAAAAAAAACCCGACAACACAACAGCTACATTCTTATGCCAAGCTTATAAACACTGGTTAAGAAATAAGCATCATATAAGTGGTTCCTTAATTTTAAGATTCTCCGCCTTTTCATCTGCAGAGGGTTTTACCTTTAGATGTATAATGTTTTATGACTTTCCGTTCCAAAATGAAAAACATATTTATAAACTCATCTTTTCTTAACTGATGCTTCTATCATGTATTGATTTTATATCCCTTGGCAGCTGCACCAGCTGTTGAGCATGAAGAAATAATTATTTAACGTCAAGGTACAGAAATTCAGAAAAACTGTTGTTACAGTCTGTGGGTTGCAAGCTAGAATCCCGTTGTAGAAGATGCTCGCTCTTTCAGCCATGGAAGCATTGTAATATTATGGTCAATCCCACTATTGACGAAGAGCAACACAATAGTTGGTGTTAGCTCTGCCTTTCCTCTAGTCTATCACGTCAATAGTATGGACAACTAGATGCAGGTATTTCATGGGTAACTTAGTGTAATCTTAGATCATTGCACACAACAAGTTTTCACTATGCCGACAAACATACTTTGCAGTTAGTATCGTAAGAGATCAAATTATATAAATTATCTATTCACTTAATTTTTTTCATTCCACACTAGTTCTAAAAATTTGTTACTGTAATTTTCTCATTTTCATTTTATGTTTGAGTTACAGTTGATTAATTTAAGTGGTTTTGTGTGCATTAAAATATGTACTCAGTATGTAGTGAGCAGTAATAAAAATGAAATGAAGGTAACGTCTTAAAAGTCATTATTTTGTTTAAAGATGTTCAAACACTGTAGAGACATTTTAAATGAGCTTGCTAGCATTAGTACAACTGGATACAGGATGTAGAAGCAAATAAAATCCATCTAATAATGAAACCAAATGAATGACAAATCGAACAAGGATAGATGACTTTTCAGAAACAGGTAAGTTGATGCATAGGCAAGGCCATTAAAAATATCATGTTATAGATCTTCAGAGATATTGTACAAAAGTAAAAATATGAGGAGTAAGATTGTTCAATCATGTGCAAAGTAAAATTTAAACATGTTACGACGTTAAGACGCCGATTCCTTCAACAGAGCAAAAAACATTTTAGAGGAAGACAAAAAAAACTGGGACAAAGCTGGGTCCATGAAGACACAATATTTTGTTCAATTCTTAAACAAGATGAATAACTTGCAGGCCTTGAAGCTGAAAGAGAGAGAGAGGGGGGGTGCTTGTCTATTTTAACAGATATGTGGAGAAATAAATCCAAAAATGAATTTCTGTAGATTATCATAGACCACACATGTCCAATTATACTTGAAAAGAGATACTAAATAATCAATCTGAAAACAAGAATAACCATTTTATATCAACAAGTGAATTCAAGAATGATATTAACAAACTCAGCCACAATTTTAATTATGGATATAATAAGGTTCAAGTAATTTTACGAATTCAAAACAAAAAACACAGACTTTCCTCCTAGTGGATGAATTATAAGGACCATTTGTTAAAACATTCTAATTGTCCTGCCAGTCAAGCAGAAGAAACATATCTTATGTTTGGTTCAAGAGAAAGGGGTTGTATATGAATGTAACAGTGGGGTCTAGGTAAATGTAAACAGAAGGTAACATAGATTTCTGCTATTACATTAATAATATAGGGTGAATCATGGAAAATGGACGTAAAAGTCTGCAAAACAATGCTGACAAAAGACAGAATAGACTCACTGGTATGCCAATGTCCGAAGCAGAGTTTAAAATTACAGGATTTCAGTGGTTAACCATAATTGTGAAGACATCAGCAGTAAAAAACCAACAAAACGAAACATAATTATAACTGTGAAAGAGGTAAAATAAATGCGATTCAAATCAGTTTACTGGTTTTGCATGTCCAGGTGGTTAAGGTGCTCGACTCGTAATCTGAGGGTCAAGCGTTCGAATCCCCGTTATACCAAACATGCTCGTCCTTTCAGCCATGAAAGCATTATAATATAACTGTCAATCAAACTATTCGTTGGTAAAAAGGTAGCCCAAGAGTTGGCGGTGGGTGGTGATGACTTTCCTCGAGCTTTACACTGCTAAATTAGGAACGGCTAGCGCAGATAGCACTGGTGTAGATTTGCTTGAAATTAAAAAAAAACAAATTATATCAGTTTGAGTAAAACTGTTTTCTTTTATTTGTCTGAATAACATGTAAAGCATAAGATCCAAATGAGTCTTGTAAAATGGGGTGTTGAAGCATTTCAATGCAGCTTTGTCTTCTATACAACAAAGCATTCTTCTCTCTAGATGTTTTTCATTCAGTTGTTAAGTTTAAATTTCTTAGCTCCTTTAGGAACAAGACGATATGAAAAAATTAGGATGAGCCCGAGTATAATTTGGACTTATTAAATATTCTGTAACATGGTCAAATAGTGTATTGGAAGTAATTAAGGCACCATTAGGAGATGTCTAAATTTAAGAGCAATATCACTTAGAAAATTTGACCCTGGTAAGTGACTAATACCTTTCAATATTACACTGAGTCATTATTCCCCCCACTTTCTGGAAGGTCGTTTAACTAAGAGAGAGAGAAATAGTTTCCACATATAAATATCGACACTAAATTGTGAAGATATTCCAGATACAACACCGTTCCATTTTCGTATTGCAGTTGTGTGAATAGTGATGAGAGTAATATATTCTGATGGTTTGACCTCAACCACAAGTTTTGTAAGGAAGTTTGTGAACCTTAGCAATTCGAGACTTAGGATCAACTAATTCAAACCACAGGCTAAAAATAGTTAATAATATTAACTAAAGGTAAATTCGAAGGTTAGTAGTAGTGTAACTTTAAAAAGTAGCTGTTAATCATAGAAGTAGATTAATATATATATATGTATATGCCAATTATCCTTTGGTAACGCTCTGTTCGTCTATTTCGCTTGGCAACAAAGCTGTGATCCGATATTCATACAATACTTCGAATGTTTACGAGAACTGGCTTGAATTCCACTTTTAACATCGGTTTACGTTTTTTTATGTATATATTTAGTTTGACATTAACGTTACAAAGTTCTTGACGAGTTTTGAAATACTTAAGTTAGAGATTAGTCACCATAATTCGTATTTTTCTATTAGGTTTTCGATACGTTATTTTCAGTTTTATTATTAATTTTTTAGTTAAAACGTGTGTTTTTTATTCTTCCAAACTAATTGCTATAAGTTTTAACCAATGGTGGTACTTGAAATTAATTTTTAAGTTTAAATGTTGTGATAACACTTCATAAATCGTAGTTACACTGGTTTGGGTGTTTCATCTTATTTCAGTATTTAAAGTGCAATATTTAGGTTATATCAACTTTGGTGATGCAATTAGAAGAGTACTATTTGGTACATGTGAAATATCGATAAATATCTATTATAGGCATAATATGGAGAATAAACAGATAATATGGAGAATAAACAGATAAGGAGAAAACTTAAGTTTTTATACAAGTACATAAAAATCATGGATTTCGGCGTGATTAAAATGTAACATGTAAAGTGTAATTTTGTGTGTGTAGCTCTCGTGTTAGAGTCATTTTTAATTCAAGATTGCAACATTTTTATAAATTTTTCGAGGTATGTGCTTAAATTTTTTTATTTTCTCAATGTATTGTTTTTATTTTATGATGAAGGGATAAGTTTGGTGGACTCAAGCTCGATGAAGGAAAGTGAGGGCCTCTGGGTTTTTAAAGAAACTCCAATTCGTCATTTTTGGACGGGTCAAACAAGGCTAATTGGAAATAATGAGACTTATGATTTTTTAATATAACACTAAAAACTTAATATAACACACTTAATATAACTATTAAATAGTGGTGAATTAAGCATTCCCACTAACCACACTTTCAGAAGAAGCAGGCCATGAAGTATGAAACTAGGACCGATCGCGATCCTGGAATTCTAAGGATTAAATTAAAAAAAAAAAGCTCAGGGACATGATACTGAATGCTTGCTTCATACTGTAATACCGTACAAACCAATACTACAATCCAATACGACTTTGTACTTGCTTCATACTGTAATACTGTACAAACCAATACTACAATCCAATACGACTTTGTACTTGCTTCATACTGTAATACCGTACAAACCAATACTACAATCCAATACGACTTTGTACTTGCTTCATGCTGTAATACCGTACAAACCAATACTACAATCCAATACGACTTTGTACTTGCTTCATACTGTAATACCGTACAAACCAATACTACAATCCAATACGACTTTGTACTTGCTTCATACTGTAATACCGTACAAACCAATACTACAATCCAATACGACTTTGTACTTGCTTCATACTGTAATACCGTACAAACCAATACTACAATCCAATACGACTTTGTACTTGCTTCATACTGTAATACCGTACAAACCAATACTACAATCCAATACGACTTTGTACTTGCTTCATACTGTAATACCGTACAAACCAATACTACAATCCAATACGACTTTGTACTTGCTTCATGCTGTAATACCGTACAAACCAATACTACAATCCAATACGACTTTGTACTTGCTTCATACTGTAATACCGTACAAACCAATACTACAATCCAATACGACTTTGTACTTAACACGAAATAAAACAAGTAATGGTAAGCAACAGTTTTGATGAGTGAGAATCATCAAAGTCGTCGTAATAATGCTTGTTTTTTGTTTTTTAATTTCGTGCCAAGCTACACGAGGGCTATCTGCGCTAGCCATCTCTAATTTAACAGTGTAAGACTAGAGGGAAGGTAGCTAGTTATCACCACACACCGCCAACTCGTGGGCTATTCTTTTACCAACAAATAGTGAGATTGACCGTAAATTATAACGCCCCCACGGCTGAAAGGGCGAGCATGTTTGATGTGACGGGGATTCGAATCCGCGACCTTCAGATTACGGGTCGAGTGCCTTAACCACCTGTCCATGCCGGGCCCTCGTAACAATGTCAATTGAGAACATCGTTGTTATTCAGGGGTTACTTACTTCTGTTTTCCAAAAACAGTAAATTTTTATATGCCCCCCTCAAGTGATGCAGTGGTATGTCTACTGACTTACAACACTAGAAACAAGGTTTTGATGTTCGTGTTAAGCAGAGCACAGATAGCCAGACCTTCGTGCAGCTTTGTGTTTAACTACAAAAATTACTGTGGAAATGATAGTTTTGAAGTTCTAGTGTGATACTGATCAAAACAAATAAAAGGGAAATATTGGGGAAGATTAAAACAGGAGAGTCTTGGGGCAGAGCTGAAGATTATGAGTTATACCAAAATGAGTGAGGTATGGAGTCCACTTCACAGTATATAAGCAGAAGCAGGTCTTTCTGACCCACTCATGGACAGGGAATTCTGTTTGTAACCGCGGATGAGCGACTCATAGAATGGCTAATTTTGTTTCAAGCATAAATGTTTAGCTCTTAGCCTCGTCACCTCTGGACCGATTTGAGGTCAAATGACAGTTTTCAACTCATGAGGTCAAACTCTTTCGATTGATGTATTTGATCACGCCCAAGGTTTCATGGGTTAACTTATTTTAATCCTGCCTAGAATAATTCCAATTTGATGGTAGGCTGGTAGAGGTCTTAATGAGTAATAATACTGCATCGCACTTACGCGCGCCCCACACTAGGTATTACTGACGCACATAAAATATAACTAATAGAAAGTATTAATAATATAACTAAAGTGTTAATTTTCTTGTCTAAAATAATTTCAACTGTCGCGGATACTGAGAGTTCCCTCTTGTTTTGATTGATAACAGCTTTTGTTGTGTATGTGACATTTCTCCATTTAACAGCTTACGTAGACGAGAAGAGAGATTTTGCTTTCCTGCTTTTCAAGCTCCACTGGTTAGCTTAAAGTTGAACCGAAACAAAATATAAGCCATAACGGTTAGTCCGGGCATAGAAAGCAAAATGAAAGCTGGCTACAGGGAAGAATATTATTTAATGAAATGGAAAGATCCTCTTGAAATCTTTTCTTGCCAATGAGTTATGAAATGGATATGTCGGCTATTTATAGAACACTCATAGAACATCGAATTGCAGAGACTGGAGTTTGCATGTAATCGGATTGTAAAATAATAAAAAAATTACAGTTACAAATACCACATAGAACTTCATATAATCCTTAACCAGACGCAGTCTATAACGTAGAAGTATAATATTTACTGTAGTGTGATGTACATTTACACGTATATTAGATCCTAATATTTACTGTAGTGTGATGTACACACGTATATTAGATCCTAATGACATTTGGTTATGAAATAGAAATATGATTTTGTTCAGAAAAGTAGCAGAACTATTGCCAGTACAGCTAAATGTTTTGTGTTCTTTTCACTTTTTTTATTAATTCAATAATTGAAAACAACTACATAAAACCGAAACCACACTTCTCATGTTTAACCAAAATAATTTTGAACCAGTTAGATTTCGTAACTATTGGGATAGATAGAACTGTGTAACTAGTCTTGAAATGCATCGAGTTTTGTTTTGAAAAAGAATTATTTGAATAGGTTAGCGGTGTGGCTACAGGAACCGAAATTGGCTTAAATTTGCAAACCTTTTTGTTGGATATATTGAAGAACATGTTTACACAGTATGATGTTCTCTTACCGCACTTCTACAAGAGTTGTACCAATGACGTTGTTGGTATCTTCACAAACAGAACATTTGTTCTTCATTGAGCTACACGTCTAATTTTTCCGGTTCGCAGTTACCATTTCTGGATATTTTTCTTTCTGTACCTGCCGATAAAATCACTACTAGTGTTCGTTATAAACTCAGAAACGCTCACGACTATATATATATTAATTCTAACTATCTAATACACATTAAAAAGAACATCCAAAAATCCAAGTTCATTAAGCTACATACATTATATTGTGAACCTGATGATTTTTCAATGCTCGCAGAAGTGGAATATTTTTTTTTTTCTATGATCATGGCTTCACTCAATAGATTCTAAAAGGGCCTCGCAGTTGTAAACCAAGACGACGACTTCCCTTAATCTCTTATGGAAACAAATTCTGTATTAGGTCGTCTCTTATTTTCACAAACAATAAATAGGTTAAAGACTTTACGATGAACAATTTTCACACGTTAAAGGAATCTGACATCACTAAATCCCAGTGATTTCTTAACGTTGCGATACCAGTTTTGGAAACTACTTAGTTCACAGCAGCCTCAAAACCTACAAATATTACCGTAGGTAGCTTTCCTTGTTATAGAAGACGCTGCAACAAGAGCTGATTTACTTTGAATTAAACACAAAACTACACAATGGACTATCTGTTTTCTTCTCACCATGAGTATCGAAACCCGGCTTCTCGCTGTGTGAGTCCGCAGATATACCGCTGTGACACTGAGGGACTACGGTTAAAGAGCTTACATTGATCCAAGAACGTTCGTGCATGAACATAAATCGAGTTTTTACGATAAGGATCAATATAACTGCACATCAAAATGCGGCATACAGCCCACTGTATCAACCTGTTGTGGACAGTTATACGCAGGAGAAATCAGTAGATTACTGGCAGAACGGACCCGAGAGAATCTCAGAGACATGATAAATTGTGACAAAGATAAATCAGTGGACTGACATTTTAATTTGACCTTTGAACATTTTCATATGTTTGCGAACCCTACGAATAAACATAACAGCGAACTACAAGAAAAATCAAATTTTGACCGGGGACTATCCACTCTGATTGGATAATTTAACATTTCAGTTTTTGGTAACGTTTCTATCCTTTAGTTTTAACTTCTCTTAATAATGTATAGTGTAAGTTGTGTATTTATTTAATCTTTTATTATTATTTCTTCTATATTTTCATTATAACTTGTGTCGACTAAATGGTTCGTCTACTCTATTACCAAATTCTCAGTTGTAGATTTTTATTTTTAAAAAAGTGTATAATACTTATGTATATTCTATGTGTATGTGTGTGTATGTATATATAACTTTCTAATTCTTTATTATATTGTTTTCAGCATTTGTAAACATCGTTATACACATTTATTTGTTGTAATTTCACGCGACCTTCGATTAAAAAAATTCATCTGCTGATCAGTTAGGATAAGCTGAAGAAGGGCATTGTAGCTACAACAGTATATATTATAATACGTATGTCTGTAGTTAACACATTGTTGTCGTCAACGACGACGTATGTCTGTAGTTAACACTTTGTTGTCGTCGGTGACATATCTCTGTAGTTAACACTTTGTTGTCGGTGACGTATATTGGTAGTTAACACTTTGTTGTGGTCGATGACGCATATCTTCAGTTAACACTGTTATCGTCGGTGACGTATGTCTGAAGTTAACTCTTTGTTGGTGTTGGTGACGTATGTCTGTAGTTAACATTGAGTTGTCTTCGGTGATTTAACCTACGATATTTTATTCCTTTATTCTCACTTTATTCCTAACTATTGGTGTGTGTGTGTGTGTGTTTTTATTTTAGCAAAGCCACAAAGGCTATCTGCTCAGCCCACCGAGGGGAATCGAACCCCTGATTTTAGCGTTGTAAATCCGGAGACATACCGCTGTACTAGCGGGGGGCTATTGGTGTGAATGAGTCTGTTGTTGAAAGTTGCTGTCACATACTCATAACTGTCTTCATATCTCTTAAACAACACATAATAAAACTTATTTGTGCGATCCATAAGAGTTTTAAGTCATTAGAGAAAATTGCAAATTTACTAGGATTTTAAACTGTTTAATAGTTCACTGTTCTTTAATTTTTTACAACCACGGTTAAATGCTTGACAAAGTAAGTTAAGAAGGTTATCTCTGTTGAACTGGGGTAACTTCTTTACTCCCAAGGTCTGCGCTTAAACGTTTAAGTAACTGATTGTGAATTAAATAGCAAGAAATGAAGTTTGTTACCAATATTTGTATGTTTGTTCATTTGCTACTGATTTGGTTGAAGATTGCAGAAACGGTTGTTTGTTTGGTTTTTGAATTTCGCGCAAAGCTACAAGAGGGCTCTATGCGCTAACCGTCCCTAATTTAATGTGTAAGACTAGAGGGAAGGCAGCTAGTCATCACCCCCACCGCCAACTCTTGGGCTACTTTTTTATCAACGAATAGTGGGATTGATCGTACACCATAACGCCCCCACGGTTGAAAGGGCAAGCATGTTTGCTGTGACGGGGATTTGAACCCTTGACTCTCAGAATATGAGTCGAGTGCCTTAACCACTTGGCTATGCCGGGCCTGGAAAAATGGTTTCTGATCACAGATCATACAGTAGCAGACTATGTATCGAAACGAAAATATGTATAAACTAGTTCACTAATAATTTGTTTCTTAATTTAATGTTTTGATCCATTTGTTAACTAAGGGAAAATAATTTGTTTTAACGTTCGAGGACGAGGTTTTCTTCAAATTCTTTATCGCAAAACGTTTAACTTTCATTTTTTCCTCTAAACACTAAAACTCAAAGAAGTCCGAATGAAAAACAAAAACAGAGTTTGTTTGTTAAAACTTGTTCACAGCACCGATTAATTTTATTTTCAGTTACAAGTTGTTCTTGTCGTCGTTTTTGCAGTTGTTCCTTATTGATTTAATAAGCTTACTTGTTTAACTTATGTGTTCTGTGTGGGCATTTTGTGATATTTCTTAAACTCAAACTGATTAAGAAAATTATTAAAAATTTCACGAAAATTATGTGATTTTAGTTTTTGGATTCAAATTTTTAATCATTCGCCATCTTTCATGTATCACTGTAGGTAGTCATCTTATTATTGGCATTTAAAATTCTAATAAAGTATTCCTTGAATATCATGAAAATAATATTTAAACTCATTTTTCCAATCCCCAGGCTTCCGTATTTTTCAATTTATTTCTTCGTTTTTTTTTGCTATATTTGAATCTCTAACATCTATGCAATGCAATGATTACCTTCAGTTAAATCCGCCCTTAAGCCAGACCGTTGTATGATAATAATTTAAATAACGTAATCCGAAAAAACAAAACCTCGTAAAGTCGAAGGCACAGAAGTGTGTGCTATTACTTTGAAATTTGAATTTCGGACATAACTGTTGTGAAAAGTTAGTACTACAGTAAAATATCAAATAGTTAATATTACTCAATAAACTTTCATTTTAAACTAGAAAAAAAAATGAGTAAACACGTGAATGGTGAAATTTATTAATAAATTCAAAATGACATAAAGATCAAATTGGTTTCTTATATATATATGTTTTGTGAACTGGGAGTTACAACTTGCTTTTATAAACGAATATATATATTTTTTTATTATGCCTCTCGATTCCATGAAGGAACATAGGGCCGCAATAGCTTGCGGATTCATTAACAGGCTGTTTTTTTAAGTGAGTAGATTGTTAGCCTACTGCACAACCCCCAACCAGGAGGATAAACCTGAGCCGTCCCTAATTTTGCAGTGTAAGACTAGAGGGAAGGCAGCTAGTCATCACCACCCACCGCCAACTCTTGGGCTACCCTTTTACCAACGAATAGTGCGATTGACCGTCACATTATAACGCTCCACGGCTGAAAGGGCGAGCATGTTTCGTGCGACGGGGATTCGAAGCAGCGACCCTCAGATTACGAGTTGAACGCCTTAACCCACCAGGCCATGCCGGGCCCTAGATGGTAGCAAATATTGTAAAGTTGATATATATTAACATTTAATTAACTTCTAAACCAAATTTAAATTTCCGGTTATTTGAAATAGTAATATGTAACGTACGTAACATAATAGATCGGAAAGTCGTTCGAAATAAATTATAATACCTAACATAATATTGTGTTCGGTCTTATTTCTTTAGTGTTTCTAATTGTAAAATATAATGATAATAAATTCTAAACACCCTCAAAATCAAATAGTAATTTTTTATTTATATATTTTTCAAAATAACATGAAATTTTAATTTTGTGTTTGTTTTAAAAAGTAAAATATTTTGTTAATGAAACTACAAAAAACATTTGTTAACGTAAAACCCAATCTTCAATTAAAATGCGAAGTTTAGTTGTATTTGACATGATTCCAATATATTATTTTAAACTAAAATACTCATTAAAATTTATAAATATAATCTTGCAAACGTGCAAATATTGAACAAAAATGAAATTGGTTATAAATATATATTTTCATAATTTAATAAGTTTAGTTTTACTACACGTTGTTGTAATAAATTTATGATAAACAGTGGCCTCAATACATGACTGTATATGAAATTATGCACCATAAAACTGTTAAATTATTTAATTTATTCTTTTTTATTCAAATGTAGCGATAGATACAACATATACTTTTACTATCATTTCTACGACATAGGGAAACTGACTTGCGAAGTCTACATGCCAAAACAAAAAAACGCCACGATGCTTTTGTATATACGCGATTAAATAATTTTGGTAAAAGAAAAATACGAGAGAGATTCCACCAGTATGGAGTGCGCTTATTAGATTGGCTTCAATAGAAAGAAATATATGAAGTATATATATATTATTAACTACATTAATTATATTTTCTATTAATTTAAGGTGAGTGCTTATAAGACATAGATTTCACTATCAAAAATACTTTGAACACAAGGAGTTCTGAAGTCTGAGATCGTGAACTTATCCACCTATTCACCATTACCTCCATCAATGAAGATGAAGAGGTTATGTTTTTATTTCTGTGTATATGCGTTTGTCAGCAAGATTTCTCAAAAACGGCTTAAAGGATTTGGGCAAAAATTGGTATACATTCAGACTATAATCCAACTTAGATGTATTTAGTTTTAAGAGAGTCAAGGCTAGAGGAAAATTATGAAACTCTCCAAAACCTTTTCTGTTAACATGAAGACTGGTAATAATTTTGCTCTATAACTCAGTCACAAATAATCAGATTTTGATGAAACCTTACGTAGAATATTATTATTCATTGTCTTGCATCAAAGTGGTACATTTACATTGAAAAATACGGATATAAGAACAAAGTTTGGTATTTTCTGAGGCCCGAATATGATCAACTTTTCGTGTATGCGCTCTTCTGGATGCCACTCTCTCTAGTTAACTCTTAATTCTGTTTATGATTCATATTCAGTAAATACAAATGTCTGGTAAAAACAATCTGGATTCCATGAAGAGTTCTGTAATGAAAATATAAACATTTTGACATTGCATATTTATTTAATATCATCTTACGTTTATGACATTTTTCGAGTATTTACTTCGGTGAAAGTTTACAAAAGCAATGTTTTTCCTCACTAAAATGAAAAATAAATATTAAGTGTTCATTATAATAGAAAAACATCGGGAATTTAATTTATTTAGGCCGATGGCGGGTAACAACCAACAAACATGCTGTAACGGTGTTGCGTAAATGGGAAACCAGATGTCACTTGTCATCAAAGTCATCATTAAACAAATGATCCATTCCCGTCACTAGCTTCTTCATATCAGTTCAGTAAAATCTGTCTAAAGAATGTTAAAACCTGATGAGAGATCAAAGGGTGCCTGAGGTAGGTCGTCAAGTGACGTCATAAGTCCAGAAATTAGCACCAGGGGATATATAGTTCCCAAGTTTACCACTAAGAGTAGATGATGCGAATCACGAAAGGGAATGATCATGAATGCAAAATTGTGTTATGTTAACAAAATTATTGTTTCATACTCTATACATGATACACAAAACTATTGTTCCATTCTCTAAACATGTTACATAAAAACTACTGTTCCATTCTCTGAACATGTTACAGAAAACTGTTGTTCTATTGTCTGTGCATATTACACAAAAATGTTTTTTCCACTCTCTGTATATGTTACACAAAACAATTGTTCCATTCCCTATACATATTACACAAAACTATTGTTCCGTTCTCTCTACATGTTACATAAAAGGTATTGTTCCAATTTTTATACGTTATAGAATACTATTGTTCCATTCTCTGTGTATGTTACACAAAACTATTGTTCTATTCTTTATACATGTTACACAAAACTATTGTTTCATTTACAATACAAGCTACACTAAAACTATCGTTCCATTCTTTATACGTGTTACAGAAAACTATTGTTCTGTTCTCCAAAGTTCTTCTTTTAGTACCTTAATTTCTACATTGTTGTTAGAGTCAACTCTGGATCTCTATTTCAGTATCAATAATAAACAAAGTCTTAGAATACATAAGTTAATTTTTATATATTAGAGAATGCTTGTTTGTATAGCATGTTTCATGGGTTTACGTATATTCTACTTAGCTGTTTTTTTTTTTTCTATCAACACGAAATATTCAAAACTTTAGATATGTCTTAATTAATATTATTGCACTCAATAAGTTTTACTTTACGGTTTATGGATATTTTTATGTATACCCGGGAGAAGCAAAAGGCAATTTATCTAAACTTATCGAGTGCACTTGTTACACAGGAACCATTTTGTAGCCTGTTATTATCATACAGTCTCTTAGTACAAAACACATACTGACCTATTAACAGTAGCATATCTAGAGTATGCGAAAAGCATTTGGCTTCTCTATGAAAATGTGTTGTATAAATCGTATTGTGTCCATTACTTACGCACGAATTGAACAATACAAATATGGGGACGTTTAGGAAATACGTTAAGAAGACTATTACTGGTATGATTTGGATTTAAACATCTTTTACAGAAATGGCATTACATAAAAAATAAAAGTATCAGTAAGGATTTAGATGGTTTCACATTATCTAAAAACAAAAATATATGTCTTTTTCAAGGAACAGTTAAAAGCATTACTTTACATATTTTACTAATTTGATGATACATCTTGATAAACGATCTAAAAATTCACTCAGCTTTTCATAGTAAAGAGGCGTTTGTTCAAAATTGTGCATTTAAAAAACAAAATATTGCTCTATCGCAGTCTCCTTTTTCTGTCAGTTATAAACACGATTTTTTCTAGTACCACAAATACTTCTTTCTACATTCAAATAAAGGTATGTTACCTTTAAGTCTGTATCAGTTATTTTAGCTTTATAAGTGGGTCTTGTGTAAAACGAGAGAATGATAATATTGGTGGTAGGGTAAGATGGTATTAGTGGAGGTAAGTATTGTTGGAAATACATTTTCAGTTTAGAAAAATGTTAACAACTCGGCCACACTTACCATCCACTGACATTATAGCTAGAATCTCATACTGAGAAGGTGTAGGCATGATTTGAATAGAAAACATCCGAATAGAACAGATTGGATTAATGCAATGTTTCTTCATTTTTATTTAAGATAGTATAAAATTTTATTTGAAAAACTCTTGATTTGAAGAATAGTAGATCTTAATTAGATAATTTTGTGACATTAAAATGTTTTAAGTGTTATTAAAATAATAAAAAAACGGAGATATTCACCATTAGGTTGCTTCTTAGCTGTTTAAATCATACTGTTATAAATATAACATATATAATATATATATTATACAAACATAACGTTGAAGTTGACCCCCACTAGAAATTGCCGCAATTATCAGAGAAAGAAGTGAAATAATTTTTCGATCACATTTACAAACAAATGATTTATGAATCTTGGAAACACGAGATAAATTGATAATAATAAATTTTATTTGTACATCTCAAAAATCAAAGAATCGAAACAAATATTAATATTGAAATAAAATTTAAATTTTATACTAATATTTAATTCTACAACAGACTGTGCTTTTTTAACAATGGGTAATCAACATTTTAAAAATAAAGAACAAGCTAAAAGTCTCTGAAAAAAGTGGTACTTCTTTGTCCCTTGACCATTTGAATTTCACGAACACCTTCCTAACGATTCCACCTCGTTTATCTACAAATGCTTGTTAGTCTGGTTAACCTTTCTGTTATCATTACCGTTAATTTATGTACAATACAAATTCACATTTTAAATCGTTTTGCTGTTTGGAAATATTAGAAGCTTTATGAAAAATATTAGAACACAAAAACTCACGAAGAAACTCTGTGGATTGTATTTTAGCTTATATATTCATAACAGAATATTACGGCCAACAAAATATCACACACATACACCCAGGTATATAATTTATAACACTAATATTAAACATTTTCATCAATACACGAGTTTCAACAACTTTTACTGAACCACTTCAGGAAACAGTCAAACTCTCTTAAGTTGTCAACAACAAAATATTTCCACTCTGTTATACTGCTTTCTTCACAAAATACTGAATACCATGGTTACATGTACTAGACAACATTAATAAAAATACCTTTTTTTAAAAAAGTATGTTTAATATTATTCTTTTCAGTAAAACGGAAACAATTTCTTGTCTACGACATGCTTGAACTACCAGAGGTACGTGATGTTCACTACAATGAAACAAACAGTATTTTTATCATCACAAGTCACTGAAAGTACTCATTCTAAGCACTCTATGATACCTTGCTCTCACGGATTTTATAGAAAACATGTTGACCTAATTCAATTTGAGGATCATTTTTGCCCGTTTGGAGTCACAATACTATTATTTTAGGGCTCTCACAATTAAGATAATTTCTTCGCATTTTCTTGGCTAGAACTAAGTTATTGTCGTTCACTTCAAATTGCAATATTTCTTTAAGGTTCTTAGAACCAAAAAGGCTTTCTTATTGTATATTTTGCTGAGTGAAAATAGATTTCGAACTCAAAGGTATCATGTAGTAACACTCCCACTTTTGGGTCCTGGCATCTCCCATAATTATTTTTCAAATTCGTGAATGTGTTGTATATATGAAGATGATTTACTCCTTTCCTCGAGTCATTATGGTTTGTTGTATTTTATTAACTATAAATCGTTGTGTTTTTTAAACCGTGAATGTACTATTATTCACCTATGTCTTTATTTTGTCCATAGTGAATTCAAGGTGGGAATTATTATTTCTTAATTGTTGAAAGGAAACTTCAAAATTATTGTCAATTTTGTGCATCTTTCTAAAGTGCAGTGGCGTATAAAATATGTTGAGGAACTGTATATATATATTTCTATACGGACAACATTCGGACTTGTGAGCTGTGTGTGTTTCTTATAGCGAAATCACATTGTGCCATATGTAGTGTCCACTTAGGGGATCGAACCCTTATATTAGCGTTGTAAATCCGAAGAATTACCGCTGGGACAGTCTACTTGCGATCTGCAGTCGTAAACTGAGAAGTTAAATTATTTTGAAAACATCATTCATTAAATATTTTCATTACTGTAACTTAGAGCAAACTGCATGGATGAAGAAAAACTTTAAGATGTCTTAAAGAGCATACGACAAATACTTCTGTAAAAACTTTACAAATTTTGTAAAATACCTAGAAGAATACACCAACTAAAAATCTTTTGAAATGAAGATTCAACATTTTGAGAACTTAGCATCCCTTATCATCATAGGTACACCAACGCAGCACAACACAATTGAAAAACGGTAAGTTGTAAAAACCAGATAGAGTGTGGATGATGCTTTATTGGATGTTTTCCTTTCTTGTCTACTGTTGCCCGATACCTGAGACTTTTTGGGAAACCAGACAAATATTGAAAGAAACGCCCGCCACCCCACTCTGACGTCGTCACATGGAAAGAAAAGTAAGATAGGGAAATCATTATAGCTTAAGATATAATCGTTTCTAACAATAATCCCATGTTTCCATAAATAATCCTTTTAAAGGTTAATATCATTAAATAGAATGGATGAAACTTCCCAGTTATATAATGGAGTTCATTATAAGTACGTTCTGCCAAAGCTGAATGAGTTTTTACCTTAAAGTTCTTAGTTTTTGTTTTAAGATATTTGTAACTTGTTTGCTCTTTTCTTATTTTTTGTTTTGGATAAATTGCTCTCTGGTTATGTCTATACATTTCGCACACAACTCTTTTGTTTGTATAAAAACGTATATATTTACAGTTAAGTGTTATCTAAATATTTTCTAAAGGCAACGTAAAATTTCATCTCCCAAGCAGCCAACAATGTTTGCAACCAAGCATAATTTTATAGCTTTAGTTAGGCCTAAGGAAATCTTAATGCTTCACCAAATTATTAGGTGTTATACTCCAGTTCTCACAGATTTTGTCTCTTGCTCTTATTCTAACACAGGTTGTTATATTCTATCAACCTCAAAATATGAAACATTTCACAATAAGAAGAATTAATTTTTCATGCACTGAAAAAAGCTTCTTAGTTCTTAAACTAATAACATTCATCTCATGGAAAGAGTTTTACATTTAAAAAAATGTATTCATTGTCGAACTAAGAGTGAAACGTTTTGAGATGTCGTAGTGTCATACCAACATTCTAGTCTTAGTGATGCTACCATTTCATAAATATTATGCATTTCAGTGAGCAACATCATTCAACCACTATAAATGATAACAGTTTTAATCACATCATTCTTTATTAGCCTTAATTTATTATATATAATATATTAAATATAAATATAGTTATTCATTAGGATATTGTAAATATTAACACATCTGTGATCTTCCTTTACAACAAGTCTCTCACACCTTTATGAGTAATTTTAAAGACAGAAACTTTTGATCCGAAGAAGGAGCTTTGTGGTGTCTTTGGAGTTCTTTTTAATGACTCTGAGTACTGTTACTGCTGACAATACCTCCAAGTCACTGAGATCGTTAACTGGAGTCATCCATCGATTAACTTCGTACATGAATGATTAAAATGGAAATATATTGGCCCATCCTGAATCAATGAAATATTAAACATGCATCACGAAATTACTGAGTAACATGTGACTAAGGGTTAACAACGCGGATATAAGAGACAGGACCTGACGAAGAGAGACGCTAGTGTTAAAAATCGTTATTCTCCAACAATCGTGTTTTCGGGTTGTACACTCTCGAACATGAAGTTTCTCAGCGATTTCCCTACCAGTGTCAAAGAGGTTATTTTAGTATTGCCACACTTAAGGTGAAATACATACAATCACATACAATAATTTACACAATGGTGCATATCAGAAGTTTCTGGCAATTTGCCAAGTGATGCTTTGCGGTGAACAACAGGTTACGGAGAGAAATTCAGATGACGCGGCATTATAAATCAAGTTGATATTGATGTTTTGTCTGCCTTGAAGAAGAAGAATGCGTCATTGAAAGGAAACTTGTATATATATATAATATATATATATATGAACAAAGACATTTAATGCTAAAAATTAAACTTATATGGCAGGCTGCTCTCTCAACGATTGTTTGTTTGTTTTGAATTTCGCGCAAAGCTACTCTAGAGATATCTGCACTAGCCGTCCCTAATTTAACAGTGTAAGACTAGAGGGAAGGCAGCTAGTCATCACCACCCACCACCAACTCTTGGGCTACTCTTTTACCAATGAATAGTGGGATTGACCGTCACATTATAATGCCCCCACGGCTGAAAAGTCGAATATATTTGTTGCGACCGGGATTCGAACACGCGACCCTCGGATTACGAGTCGAACGCCTTAACACGCTTGGCCATGTCGGGCCCTCTCAACAAATAAACATTATTATATGGAAACATACACGTTATAAAGGTAAACATGATAATGTTATGTTGTGAATTGACACTTATCGACGCATAAGTACTTTATAATGTTATGGAGCTAACGTTCACGTTTCTTGGCTGTACTATCTCTCCAGATGGACTACACACCATTGAAGTTGCAAACGACGTAAAGGTGTAGGTAGAACCAGTTCGGATGGTTCCATTTCTTGAAACAGAGCTCTTCATTGCCATTTGGTGACGTTGAGAACGTTTCCTCAATAAGCATGAGTATAGGCAGCGCCCTCTACAAGAGTGTTCGAGTGACCTGAACAAGCAGCGGCGGATATTGGAGGACATAAAGCAGTAAACGATAGGGTTCAGACAGCTGTGAACAACAGGTAGCAGAAAGAAAACGATTCGAGCTGTATAAATCCAGTGGTTGAAGTGCTGCACGCCGTGGGAAATGTAGATCTCCAGGACCAGACGTGGACCCCAGCACACCAAAAACAGAAACACCACAAGGATCAGCATCTTGATAACCTGGTAGAAAAAATAAAGTAAGTTGATTAAAGCAAAGGATGGGTTCGGTAAGAAGTAAGTTTGATAAGGAAAGACATTAATACGGGTAAGGTGGTGAGTGGGATGGTAAGTATAGAAGTATTATTAGACAGTCAGACAGTTTTGGTAATAAGTTACTTTGATAAGTATGTGGAAAGATTGATGAAAGTGAAAAGTGGTAGGTAGGTAGTGGATGTGAAATAAGTTAGGTAAGTAAATAAATAAATGATGAAAGTTCTGAATTATGATAAAGAGATTAAATGACGGGTAGGAAGTACTAAAGTTAGGTTAAAAAAGTACTGGCACCTATCAATCAGTATTTAATTAAGAGTTAAGGTCGACCACTGATTGCCAAATTTTCATTTGCTCAACGTTCCATTGCATCAGCAATGTTCTTTAGTGCTTGTAATGTTATACGTGGTATTCCTCCCTGTATACAATTTCTAATTCTTAAAGAGATGAAGGAAGTGGATATCGGTTGCGAAGATGACTTCAAGAATTTTCACAAAAGATTGATAATGTTAGAAATTAGTCAGACTACAGCAGCTGTCTGAAGATATTTTCCCACTCCACAAACTGTTCTTTCGCGATTCAAAGGCTGTCCAGCTTTGATTGTCACGATTACTAACGTTTATCGTGACAATCAAAGTACACCATGAGTAATAACTGATCTACGCTAATCTTGGGGTATTAATATTTTCGTAACCTGCATTTGACAGAAATTTCAGGACCAGGTCCTTGTATAAACCATGCTGTTCCCAGACACTGAAATACATGTAGCTTACTTTTGACATGAATTATAGGACTGAGTCCTTGTCAACAGCATGCTGACCCCAGATACCGATATGTTTGTAACCGTGAATTTAACAGAAATTTTAAGATCAGGACTATATAAAAAACAGGCTGTTCCCAGGCATCGAAATACTTGTATCCTGTATTTAAAAAATATTAAAGGACCAAGTCCATGCCAACAAACGCCGCGACCATAATGGAGGCACTATCTGCTTTGACAGTGGAGAACAATTGCTCATGGTCGTGTGTATCTTTGCCACATAGTAACACACTCACTGGACAGGAAATAAGTAAATAACGATTCATTTAACCATGCCACATTACTCCTATGTCCTTGTGTTAGAGCAATGTTCCCTTGCATGAGTTGACGTGAATTGTTGGGTTTGTGGAATGTCCCCTGGCCACTATATCTCTAGCTCGTGAAGTTATCACCGACACAAGTTGATATTTAGTTAAATTTACTCCCTCAGTTACTTTTGTTATTATGATCTATACAATGTTGCTTTCTCATCCAATATTCTGGATGTTAATCACTGTTATTTCACATAACTAAGGTTCGCCTGATTGGTTTTTCATCGAGTCTTATCTGTGAAATTGTTACTCTACTTTCGGACATCTAACTAGTCCGTTGTCTTATTCATCAGGATATTTTCACCTTTATATAACACTGAGTACATCACTGGAATTACATTTACACAGTCAGTTATTTAGTCACGCGAAGTATAGTCTCATTCTGGAAACATGGCTATTAAAATCAAGTGCTTGTAGCTTTTAATGTTTAATATTTATAGGATTTAAACCGTGTTTAAAATATTGATTTAATTGAATGATATACGTTATTCTCTGCAAATGCTGTTAAGGCATGCGACTCGTAATCTGAGGGTCGCAGGTTCGCATCCCCGTTGCGCCAAACACGCTCGCCCTTTCAGCCGTGGGGGCGTTATAATGTTACGGTCAATTCCACTTTTCGTTGGTAAAAGAGTAGCTCAAGAGTTGGCGGTGGGTGGTGATGACTAGATGCCTTTCCTCTAGTCTTACACTACTAAATTAGGAACGGCAAGCGCAGATAGCCCTCGTGTAGCTTTACGCCAAATTCAAAAACAAACAATTCTGCAAATGCTTGCGCTAGTTACACGAATGCGAAATAATTTTTGTCACGTGAGCAGTAATGCACGTTTTTATTCGTTCTTCGTCGCTCGGAAACACATTTTTTAAGTCTTGAGGCGCTAACGTTAATTAAACAAGTCACGTGCTATGTAAACTTCCGTGTTGGTTTGAATTAGTAACTAAATCTCAAAAAAGTTTTGGACATTGGAAAATCTGTGTTTTAGTAAAAGTTTTTTAGAAACGTATTTCCAATAAATGTAGGATTAAATTTTGTTAACATAAACAGAAAAACTTATGATGGGAAAAAGGAATTTTGAAACGAGTTTTCATATTCTTTTCTAACTCTGTGGGTTACTTGTATTTTCCTGACAAATATTGTTCTGGCTTAACTTTAGTTTAACGACACTTTAGAATAGTTTTGCATGTATTTTAGTCGTTATCACAGACGCTTCAATGATGTCTTGTTACATTTCCCGATGCCACATTAAATCACCATAGATAAGATAAAATTTTCTTAGAATATAGATTTCTTAAGATTTGTACATTTAATCTCAGTAAAGTTAAATACAGATTGTTTACATAATTTCTTTATCTGCCCATAGGTTACTTATACTGTCTATTCCGTACCGTAAAATTAAATTGTTTATTTTGAATTTCGCGCAAAGCTACACGAGGGCTATCTGCGTTAGCTATCTCTAATTCAGCAGTGTAAGACTAGAAGGAATGCTACTAGTTATCATCATCCATTGCCAACCCTTAGGCTACTATTTGTATAAACGAATAGTGAGATTGACCGCACATTATAATTGCCCCACAGCTGAAAGGGTGAGCATGTTTGATGTGAGGGGATTCGATCCTGCGACCTTCATATTGCAATTCGAACGCCCTAACCACGTGCAACCACGTTAAATACGCATTGTTTACATTGTTCCGTAATTAGTAAAGTTAAGTACAGAACTGTAAAATAATTTCTTATGTTGGACTTAGGTTATCCATTCTATTTATTTGTTAAAGAAAAGTTTAATGCATTTTGTTTACGTAACTTCTTAAGCTATACATACGTTATTTATATTAGTTACATAGTACACTTACATGTACCTCTTTTCAAATATTGTAGCGGAGTGATATGTGTGACCGATTATAAATCTTGAAGTCAATGGTTCGCACACCGTTGCCTCATAAATACGTTCTTCACTTTGGTCATGTGGATGTAATAAGAGTGACAGTCAATTTTGAATTTTACAACAAATTTTCATTCATTAGTTACCAGGCTTAACTTTTTTAGTTCATTTCTGGGCATAATGGCGGGTAAAACAAAACATCTATTCAAGCTAACTAATAAATTAATATTTGCCGTAAACTTCTTTCAATGCTTTAAGTATAGCTACCATTATGGATGTCAATTTTGATTTCATTTCTTTAATTCGTAGGTTTAATCCTTTTTGTGCCGCATTTTTATTCCACACTTAAGGTTTTTTTGATTACATATCATGACTTTTTGCCAATACTCACTAGCAAACCACAATAAGTAAGAAAGTGACACGCGATAGTAACTAACATTAGCTTTGGGATTGCAATCCTATCATTCGGAACAAACTTATACTTTAAAGAGTAAACTAAATTATTTAAATTATACAGTGACAGTTTTCCTCTCTAAAATAGTGTTAATAGCTTCATTTATATTAACGCTATGTAACTTCGATCAACAGTTTGTTTTCATCACTCCCATGTAATCGGTACAGCTGTGTTAAGCATAATTATTTATGCTAATTGCTAAAACTAATATTACAGGACGCTAAATATTCTTTAATTAGGAAGATTTCATAAAATTTAGAATATTTATACTGAAATATTCAACATGAATAGTCAATAATAATCGTCCATTTGTGTGGATTATTTTGAAAACTTGAGCGAGAAATTGCTAATCTTATTTGCTTGGCCTAATCAATCCTTATGTATCTATACGCCCTTTTACCTTACGGTTTTTCTGCTCTAAATCAGTCGTCTTTAATCTAGTTGACAAAATCTAAAAATGATCCACTTTTATTCTTAGATAAAGCTGTAGTAAAACTGTTAGGCTGACAGCTCACGTGACTTTTTGTATAGGCGTGCGCAATAAACTTCATCGGTTTTTGTTGAATAACGTTACATACATGGCTTACATTTGCAGTGTAGGTTTTACTTGTCTATCAGTTTACTAAATTTGAAAGAAATCCACAAAAGTTAAGTATGTTTTTATCAAATAAAATGTCCGTACTTTTGGAGCAAATTAAAAGAAAAGGACACAAAAAAATCCATTAAAATTGGAGATTTTATATCTCGAAAATTTCTTAGTGGATTACCTGGAAATTTGGTATGTGAAGTATGGATCCAGTAGATCACATCTGTGAAAAACATGTGGTAGTTTGGAGTAATATAGTCCTAAATACAAAAACAATTTGAACTCGCTGAACTGTCACTCCCGTTAATAACACAATGTTTTCTGCAAGTTGCTTTGGTCGCACAACACGCTATCTTGTGTCTTGACATAAGAAACGACATATATATATATACCATTCTACTGATTAAATTACATTTTATATTTTAATTTTAAACAGTTTGCCGTCATTTCATCCATGGGTTTAAGTTAAACAGGCATATCCATTATTAATATTTTATAAACACGACTTTACGACTTACTGCATCTATAGTCTCTGCTTCCCCGTTCATCTATTGCCTTTATTGAGAACTAGGGGTTTTATAAAGCCAAAGATCCTTCGATGACATGAAATATAAAGCAGGAATGAATTTTTCTATCTAATCCTAAATATCTGGTGAATAGATGCAACACCATTTTTCAGGTGGAGATAGAATCTTTATAGAGCTAAGCTTTGGTTTCAAGTAGTAAGTTTTCAATTTTAAGATAGTTTGTTCGTGTCTGCAAATTTCTTTGCTGCAGGAAATATTACATTTTATAAATGTTCTGGTTGCAATAAGCGTATTGCTTGAGTTATAATGTAATATTGCGTTGTTTTGACATTTTTTTGTTCAAAAATGGCTGTTGTTTCTTTTTTTTTGAAAATCTTAACTAACATTTCGGTCCGGCATGGCCAGGTGGTTAAGGCACTCGACTCGTAATCCGAGAGTCGTGGGTTCGAATTCCCATCACACCAAACATGCTCGCCCTTTCAGCTGTGGGGGTGTTATAACATACGGTCAATCCCACTAATCATTGGTAAAAGAAAAGCCCAAGAATTGGCAGTGGATGGTGATGACTAACTGACTTCCTTCTAGTTTGATACTGCTAAATTAGGGATGGCTAGCGCAGATAGCCCTCGTGTAGCTCTGCGTGAAATTCAAAAACAAAGCAAAAAAATTCACATTTCTTCGATCACTTAGTCTCTCATGGATAATAAATCCTAGATAACCTCTCATTTTTTAGACCTAGTTATCGATGTGCATACATTGTTTATATAGAATTAACATTTCAAAAAAAGCATTAAATTATTACTGAGCTAGAAGGTAACAACGATATATACAATCATAAAGTAATATAATAAATTTGAGATTTATAATAACAGACTACTATCGAGCCACAAATATTCCATTAGTTTAACATCACAAGGAGTCGCTACGAAACGATACACTCTTAACTGAAAAACATCAGACTTATGTTCACTTACGTAAAAATAGTTTAATACTATGCCACCCTTAACTATTACTTAAGTAAAACTACTGTGTTATTGTTTATTTGTTTTGAATTTCGCGCAAAGCTACATGAGGGCTATTAGCGCTAGCTGTCTAAAATTTAGCACTGTGAGACTAAATGTGAGAAAGTTAGTCATCATCACCAATTACCAACTCTTGGACTACTCTTTCACCAAGGAACAATGGGACTGATCGCCACATTACACCTCCAAGGCTGAAAGCGCGATCATATTTTGTGTGATGTGGATTTGAACCCGTAACCCTCAGATTGGGAGTCTGGTGTCCTAACCGCCTGGCCGTGTCAGGCCTTGTAGTATTATTAGTCTCGCAATCATAAGTTTGCTCATGATACAAGAAGTATAATATATTGTTTTCTTAGTTTCTTTGATGTTGTGAGGAGAATTCGGGTGTTTGTTAAAATTGTAGTAACTTTGAAAACGCATTTGATGGTAAGTATTAATTAGTTAAGTGATATAAATATCCGATTCCATAATAAACAAACCAAATCATAGTAATAAAGCCATTTTAATGAAGGGAGACACATCTCTTGGAACAATTAGCAAGATAAGGAACAAGGATTGGAAGTTGGTGAAGGTTTACCAATTCAAAATTCACGCCACGAAATCAGTGGCTGTTTTTCCTGATAAAGATGAAAATAACTGGAACCACCACGGTATCAGTATTTAACATTACACCTACCAAGTATCTCGATACAACTTCAAGAGACTTTTCTGCCTTGGTATTTTTGAACGCGGTCTTGTTAGACGACGCTCACATGCAGTGGAGGAGTCTGTGGTGAAAAATTAATTCCATCTTTTGCAGGAGTTTGTTATAAAATAAGATATGATGAAAAGCTTGGTTACAAATCATTCTTTTCTATTATTGATTATTAGATTAAGCATATTAATGATCAGAACCAAAGGTTCAGGTCCAGCATATCATTCTTATAATGCACGATTAACCAGAGATTATGATAAAATTGCATCAATTCCTTAGATGTTCCTGCTGCTATACAAAAACAAAACAAAAAAATCTAATAAAACACCTGCCTGTTGTCGAGCTCGCTTGACGTTGCGACTGTCAGACGTTGTGTGACTGCGCAGAATCATTCGGTGAGGTTGACGGTAAGGAGAACGAGTTTCTTGGTTGATACTAACGTGTAACTCCATACGTCTTAGCTTCTGGTCACTTGATATTGAAGAAAATATTTCCGTTAGGATTCTTCAAGAAACGACAATTATCTCTTTGTTACTTATAAAAATGATTTAGTACAGTTTTATATGAAGCACCAACTCATATGCGATATTTGTTTTCAGTATTATATTATTTTGAGGGGTTTGTTTATTTGGAATTAAACACAAAGCAACACAATAGACTATCTGTACTCTGCCCAATACGGGTATTGAAATCAGGTTTCTTGTGGTATAAGTCTTCAATTTACCATGTGTCATTAGGGTGCATCAAAAGTTAGTAAAATTTATCAGTAAACTATATTTTAATTCTCCGAACTAAGCTTGAAGGAAACTTTTCTTGTTGAATGTGTTGTGTAACTAATTCATTAGCTTCACAGTTACTATTGTACTTTGTGCGCCTTTCGATTATATGTTTCTCAGTTCAAATGTTTAGTAAAATATTCTACGTTTTCGTGGCTATTGGTCTTAAATTAATGCTGAAATTTTAGAGGTAACTTTGCACTAGTGTTAGTCCATACGAAAAATATATAATATTTAAAATTAATTTGATTTGGGTGGAATTTCACACAAATCTCCACGAGAGCTATATGCTCTGATCATTTCTAATTAAACAATGAAGGACTGGAAGGAAGACAGCCAATCATCACTGCCCATCCCAGATTCTTGGGCTACTCTTTTACCAACAAATAGTGGGACTGACTGTCACAGTATAATGCTTCAACAGCTGAAAGGGCAAGCATGCCTGATGGTGCTGGTGGCTGGGGGAATGGGGGTTAAGGTCACAACCAACTGGTTGTTATTCGAATGCTCTAACCATCTGGCCGTACCAGATAAGTATGAGGATTGAACAGTTTTTTTTTAACGGTCTCCGATTAATATTCAAATGTTCAACAGTTCAGAGAAGTTCATTGCGTAATTCTGATGTTTGCAAAATCATTTTTGTTGTGTTCTCTTAGGCCTTAGTTTTTACGTTTTACGATAAAGTATTCAAATGATTTAAATCTACATACGTATTGTTAAGTTTATTATCAACTCACGCTTGAAACCAATGACTTAACGGTAACTTTGAGTCCTTATAACGCCAAACATCGGGATTCGATACCTGTGAACGGCACAATGCAGATAACACGCCGTGTAGCTTTGCGGTTAAACACAGAACTCCGTCAATAAAATATTACATATGAGATGAGCAATCAATTGAAAACTAATAATAGAGAAACATTCTAAATAAACTGATTATGTTGGTAACATAGCACACCTTGAGAATAAGACAGACGAACGTCTGTGTTTTAAGTAGTTCAACAACTTTGAGTTGTGAAGGTGTAAACGAGACTGATTTTACATTTTCAATTTAAATTTTAGAATAATTCTTGTACACCACTGCACTTATCTGTGCTATAAAACAATATTCTGGTTTTAAAGAATACGTATTCTGTAGCTGTCAAGTAGCGCAGATGGAATGCGAGGATTACTTTGAAATTTTAAATAAATCGTAGGAAGCGTAAAAAAAAAATAAATCAGGAAGGATAAGCTTCCGAAAGATTTTACGGACGTTGTGAAACATAACTAATGGACACTAAAATGTCGATTTGCAATTTGAATATTTGACGTTTCGTATTTCAATTCGTTTCAGCGCTAATGTATATGTAAAATCTATAAAAATAATATATATATATAATATTTATAAAAGAACGTACGTATGTAAAATAATATAAATGATGTGTGTAAAAGAATATATATAACATGTATAAACGATTATATATGTATAACACTTGTAAAAGTGTATTCTGCTGTGATGAATCAGCTTTGAAATTCTAAATATATAAATATTTAATATATACACGTATATACAAGGATAAAAGTAGTACATTAGATATAGCAAGTTAAGAAAATTCGTGAAATAAAAAAGGATTCTTCGCTAGTACAGCGATAAGTCTACGGATTTACAACGCTAAAATCAGAGGTTCGATTCCTCTCGGTGGGCTCAGCAGATAGCCCGATGTGGCTTTGCAATAAGAAAACACACACTTCTATAGGGGCGGATTTCTCTTTCATTACGAGTGTTTTTCTGTACTCATAAACGTTCAAAATACAGATGTTGTGATACATGCATAGTTTAATATACTTCTAAATAAAGAGGAACTGAACAACAAATAACAAGCAAAACTATTTGAAAAATGTATGATGGCAAGCTTTCAAAGAGAGAACGATAAAAATTTAACCAATATAAAAATTCCATTAATTTCTGAGATTTAAGATTTCTTCCATTATTTTACTTACTTTCTACGATTCGTTAGTTCATCCATAGTTTTCGTACTAATCCAGAGTTCGATGATCACCCAAGCGTAACAAATTATCATTAACACCAACGGTAGACCAAACAGCGCCACTAAGCGGTAGATAGCGACAGCAGATCCACGCCAGTCTTTTTGCTCTTTACAGGAAAATAGTATAACGGTGATCTCGTAATTGGTCATAGTTGTTTTTTCAGTGCTCTATAAATTCACACAGTAAGAAATACGGTTAAAAAAATCTTCAACTCTCGAACCACAGGAAATCGCTACTGCAGTTTAGTTAAAGAACTTCACAGATTCGACTGAAACACATTTATGAAAATGACAAACAGAAAGACAAAGAAACAAACAACAACAAAAAGTCTTAGACTGTTGGATATTATTAGTTATATTTCTCACCTTTATCTTCAGAAACGTCCCCACAAAAAATATTAACAAATAAAAAGACGAACAAAGGAGATAACTCACAGACCACATGTGTCTTTCTGAAAGAAAACCAGATGGGAGGTTGTCCAGGGAGGATTGTTCTTACATCATTATTAATAAAGAACCCATTGTTCAAAATATTATACTGATTGTTTAATATATATATATATATAAGTTTAGAACTTTATCTATTGGTTGAGTAAATTTATAAATAAATAAGTAACACATAAATGAAGACATTAACGAATATTGTTCAAGTAAAAAAAAAAGAAATACATTTTGATGCTTTATTTATGTCAGATTCCTCAGTAATCTGTTGGTTTTTTATTTATCCAAAGATTATCACAGTATAATTAGTTTTAAGTTTCTTCTGGTTGCATTTCGAATAGACATATGACTAATGTAACCAGGCAACGGCATTATTATCTTCTACGTCTATTTAATATATTTTTTCCTATTTCAAATATTATCATAAGTAATGTTTGATTTGTTATTTTCACTCCCCTCCCCAAAAAAAAAACAACAAATAATAACAACACACAAACAAAAACCTACTTGTCAACAGGGATCCGGTATCTATATTTTAATAACTAATAGTAGTGTGTTAAACAGTTTTCAAAAAACATTTCTCTTGTTTGTTTACTAGGTACAAGGGGTTTCTTTGTTTCTGGTAAAAAGAGAAACGTCTACACAATATGGTAGCTGTGAAAATCACTATTTTCGTGGACTGTTATGTTAATGTTTGGGAATTGAAACTTATGCCCTACTAAACGTTTGTTTTTGTCCCAGTTATTCATAAATCTTGCCTCTTACATGATTGCTTGTTTCAACACGTAAAGAATCCCACAATCGAGACAAGTCAAAGGGTTATTCACGTGTTTCATTTGACAAATCATTATCCACGAACTGGTTTTACATACATGCCATCCACGATATGCTCTGGACAGGTTTATTGGTTATTAAAAGCAGTTTTTACCAACATCTGTTTTTAGTAACTTCACCCTGTTTTTTTTTCAACAAGTGGAATTTTACCTTCGATTGCATAACATATGTTAGAATATGGCATAAAACTTTGGGCTGATGTAGAGGATAATGAAGTTGTGTTTGATATCCGTTTCTGTTGGATAAGATACTTGATATCTGTTTATGTTGGTTAAGATACTTGATATCTGTTTATGTTGGTTAAGATACTTAAAATAGCAAGTCGGTAATTGTCAGAGTATCCATTTAGGGATAGAATATGTAGCTCTGAAGGAACTTACCACAAACGTTTGGGTTAATATTTACCAATGAATACTGGATTTGATCACACAATATAACGCCCCTACGGTTAACAGGGCAAAAATATTTGGTTAAGGTGTTTTTAATTTTTACTATATTTAATAACCTTTCAACTTTTTACTAATTTAAAATTTATTTCATTATTCGTTTCTTTAGAAAGTTTAATAACTTGTTATCTTTCTAAAGTCTACTTGATTAGTGTCTGTAGTTTTTATTTTGTTCATCTTATATCGAAGAAATAACAACACGCTTTTAATTAATGTTGTCTCAGTAGATAATGGACGCAATAAAAAGCGCCCTCAGAGTTAGCTGTCTTCACAACTGTTGTCTCAGCATAGTTCTATTTTTAGACTAAGATAAGTTGTTTTGTTTTCTTGAGTTGTTTACTGTTGTAGTATCGATGCTCCTGAAAAAAAAGTCTTAGAAACGACATATTGGAAATAAAACCAATTTCTTATCCGAAGCTTTGCTTTTACCATTTTTTATGAAAGGAACTATTAATATATTAAGAACGATGAACAGTTTAGTAGGAAAGTTGATTTTTAAGATACTCATTATAAAGGAAAAACAAAATTGCGAATCAACCTCATGTCTCATGTCTCAGAATTAATAGTGTGAATGTCTACTTGGAGGTGTAATAAAACATTGAGTTAAAAAGGTAAGTTGGAAAGATATAAATGTCCTTTTACTTTTATTGACTTCTGGTATGCATAACTTAGAAAGTGAATTGTTTTCATTCGAATATATTGTCAACAGTCGAAATGAGTTATGTTTGATTTAAGTCATTTTACTGTCCTAGGTCCGGCATGGCCAAGTAGTCAAGGTACTTGACTCGTAATATGAGGGTCGTGAGTTCGAATTTTCGTCACACCAAACATGCCCCCACACTTAGCCGTGGGGGCGTTATAATATTACGTTCAATCTCACTATTCGTTGGTACAAGAGTAGCCTAAGATTTGTCGGTGGGTGGTGATGACTAGTTGCCTTCCCTCTGGTCTTAAACCCCGAAATTAGGGTTAGCCCTCGAATAGCTTATCGCTAAATTCAAATCAAACCAAATACTGTCCTAAAAATTTTAAAATGGTTAGTAGTTTCTTAACATAACAGTAATATTTTTTTTTTCATGTATGTAGAATAACAAAAGTTGCAAAACCTTTCTCAGTAAGTGAAAAAAATTCTGGAAAATTATTATGTTATTACGTTTCTTTTTATGACTGAATCTTTAAACAAAATATTGAAGTGATCACGAACTCTGTTAAAATATACATTAATATATAGATATAAAAATTTGTTCTGTAAAAAGTATACTGTAGAAAGTTTAAATAACATGTTTAAACAGACCATATACAGAATCTAGTATGAAGTAAATTTACCATAATAAGAATAAGTTTAAAAGAGGTTCTGGGTTTTTATGTATTTTAACAGTTTACCTTAAATACAATATTAAAACACCGAGGTTAATTGTATTATATGACAATGATTTTCCAAGTTCTTTAATACCATAGGAGCGCCGCAGTGGCACAACTGACTTACAATTATAGAAGCCGGATTTCAATACTCGTGATGGGCAGAGCACAAATAGCCCATTCTTTAGCTTTATGCTTAACTTCAAACAAACAAAGATGCTTGTAAATCTTGCTCATTTTGATAATTATTGATAATGATTCTGGTATTACGCTACAGTAGTTTAATTTTAAGATATTATGCTAAGAATGGCAGGACCATCCCTAGGCCATATATTTTTATAATTTTTTTTTATATGGATGTCCACTTTCATGACCACGTTTAAGAAAGTCAGAGGTACAGACGTCCATTAAAACTGTATGAGAAGTCTTGATAGTTGTGTTCAAATGGAACTGTGTGAACGGTTTCTTCTGTCATTTGATTTCCATGAAAACAGTCTTCGACTTTGAGAATTGGGTTGGTTTGGTTTGAATTTCGCGCAAAGCTACACGAGGGCTATCTGCGCTAGCTGTCTCTAATTTAACAGTGTAATACTAGAGGGAAGGCCGCTAGTTATAACCACCTACCGCAAACTCTTGAGCTACTCGAGTCGAGTGCCTTACCACCTGCTCATGCAGGGCCACTTTGAGAATTAACTGGATGCTTGTGAAGTTTTGACTAGAGAACCCTAGTCAACGTCAAACTCTAGTTTCTATACAGTTAACGGTAATATGAGATATTCTCAGCTTCAATGTCAAATTCTAGTTTTATATTATTAATTGTAATAGGTAGGAGACATTTCCAGCTTGAACGTCAAACTCTGGTTTCTATATTATTAACGTCAATAGGAGATATTTCCAGCTTCAACGTCAGACTCTGGTTTCTATATTATTAACGTCAATAGGAGATATTCCCAGCTTGAACGTCAAACTCTGGTTTCTATATTATTAACGTCAATAGGAGATATTCCCAGCTTGAACGTCAAACTCTGGTTTCTATATTATTAACGTCAATAGGAGATATTCCCAGCTTGAAAAACGGTTTCTATATTATTAACGTCAATAGGAGATATTTCCAGCTCGTCAAACTCTGGTTTCTATATTATTAACGTCAATAGGAGATATTTCCAGCTTCGTCAACGTCAGTCACTCTGGTTTCTATATTATTAACGTCAATAGGAGATATTCACAGCTTGAACGTCAAACTCTCAAACTCTGGTTTCTATATTATTAACGTCAATAGGAGATATTTCCAGCTTCAATGTCAAACTCTAGTTTTATATTATTAATTGTAATAGGTAGGAGATATTTCCAGCTTGAACGTCAAACTCTGGTTTCTATATTATTAACGTCAATAGGAGATATTCCCAGCTTGAACGTCAGACTCTGGTTTCTATATTATTAACGTCAGTAGGAGATATTCCCAACTTCGTCGAATGAAATTTGGTTGTAGTTATTAAACAAAAACAACTTACAGAGTTTTTTGTTTCCGTAGAGAATATTGGAGATTCCCTTCTTTAGTATAATGTGTGCTTTCAACTTATATTGTTTAACTGTATGTGAATATCTTTCATTCCTGCCATGGTAACGTTACATAGTCGAGTGGCTGGGAATTCAGGGTGAACTCTGTAAGCTCATAACTTACATCTGTAGCTTATATAAAGTACAATTAACCTTATTCATATATAAGCATATATTACTAACATTCGTGAAGAAAGAAAAGGGGCGAATGAACCCAAATGTTAGGATGATGTTCAGTACAAATTAGAATATGTTTTTAATACCTTTCTTAACTTTAGAAGGATCTGTATTGTAATTTCGGATTTCATTTTGGATTATTTTTATAGAGTTGCAAAACATGTGTCCAGGTGATACAGATACGACACGAAACTACTGTTCATCATATAACACCTGACTATTTTATTAACCCGATCAGAGACGTCAGAAACGGTAGCCCTGGGGGCTGTTACAGCACCTCTCACTTTTACTTGACATACTGTAAATTATATTATTATAACAATTTTCTGGAACTGTAAATTATATTACTTATAACAATTTTCTCTCCTTGGCATGCCCAAGTATCCCACATTCAACCCCTTCTAGATTACATGTCAATCAAGTACTTTACTTCTTTACATGTCAGTATCCACGGGTCAGCAGCTCATATTTTCAGGCCAGGTAATCTCTCCTTGTAAAACATGCATGTCAAGCCAAGTATCCCACCACTTTACAACACCCTTCTACACCATTACATGTCAATCCAAGTATCCCACCACTTTACAACACCCTTCTACACCATTACATGTCAAGCCAAGTATCCCACCACTTTACAACACCCTTCTACACCATTACACTCCATTTAGTTGCATTTTCAAAACAGGTTAAACGTGCAACATGGAGAATAAAGCACATGATGGACATTCTGCAAGACCAAAAATGAGGATACAAATATGTCCGACTTTTAAATTAAGTTTACAGCGGGTGCTCGTCTAGCAAGAGTGCCCTTAGCAAAGCCCATTTCCTTGACTGCTATTCAAATTCAAAGACTTATGTTATCACACTCAGTAAACAGTGGTAACGGAAATAAGATATGATTGTTAATAAAAAACACTATAGCCACCAACAGTCAGTGTTTTATAAATGCTGTGTATCAGTGGACCGATTCCTTTAACAGTTGTTAATACTTGAACCTTTTCTACTAAGAAATACGAATTTTATCTTGGATGTAGGCAGTAAAACACGGGATCAGGGATTGTTAGGACATAATCAGTGGGCAATGAATTACTGGAAATGTATAGTGTGGTCCAAAAATAAATAAAAAGCTGCAGGAGGTGGTGTAATGGTATGTGACACGTTCTCACGAAAAGTGTCCTGTTGTTTAATTTTTCACGAGGTCAAATATCAGAACACTGTTGTGGATGATATACAGGCCATAGTGGCGCATTTCCATTTTGATGAAAAGGAATTCTTCAAAGGTGAAACAAAGAGTATTACAGCGAGATCGGCCACATGTTTTCATCAGAACAATCACCGAATTATAATCTGATTAAAAATGTTTGAGGTGAACATGAACCTTCGTCACCGTAGTCCTATGACAACCACATTCCTACGTGAGTGTAGTACACTCGGACAAGCCAACTTCTGACAGTTAGTAGAGTCGATGCCAGGCTCAGTTTAGGCTATTATCGCAAAAAAGTAGGTCCATTTTAGTTTTATGTGAGGGCTCTAAAAATGTGCCCAGCAAAGATGTATAAATATCTCTGAGGCCTATAATCTAAGTGAAAAAAAGAAAGAAAAAGATAAACGAATTCAGCTTCGTTCAAATTACCTTACTAGCAATTACTGGAAGAGAAAGCAATAACGAAAAAATCCACACCACAACCATCAACTGCTTGCAATTCCCCATGGTGCAAAGAGAGCGGGACTTTATTGGAAATACGATAACAACAAATCTGTAAAAGACGAAAGAAACAGATTATAGAAAAAAGAAAAACTTGAAACCATTAGGTTTGAACAAAATATCATAAAGACTTATACTTTTAAATTAAATTACAAGACGTGTAGAAATTTCCTGGCAAAAATCATTTCAAAAATCATTTGATGTACTATAACAGCTACCAATGTGTAAAAACATAAGATACCTTGATTTAAGTCAAACATAACATTATTACATTTTTAAACTAGATATTCATACTCAACATTCCTTGTTGCATGGAAGAACACTACGGGATTCTACCATAATAACTTAATATTTTCTTCAATACCATATAGAAAATATTGTTTAAAGTCAAACAGACTTTTCACAGATAAACATGGTAAAAACAATAAGTACTTAAAAGAAACATAGTAAAAACAGCAAGTTCTTAAAAACCATACTTTTTGCAACCCTATAATAACATCAAAGATACTCTGTAAAAGACGACACACAATAACAATAACAAAAATCCTCTGTAAAAGACGACACACAATGACAATAACAAAGATCCTCTGTAAAAGACGACACACAATGACAATAACAAATATTCTCTGTAAAAGACGACACACAGTAGCAGTAGACTTGTCAAAAATAAAATAAAAAACTCCGAATTTTTTAACAAAGTAAAAATATTGTATTTTTTATTTTAAATAGTAATTTTCTACTACACAATAAATTATGTGAGATGTTAATGAAAGTTTTTCAACTCATACACAAACACACATACAGACAATACGCAACACATATAACACACATTCATCAACCGCACACCACGCACACAATACAGCACTCGAGTACCCATATATGACGCATGATGGAAATTATCATATATAAAATTCGAAACTTTTAAAAATACGAGTAGTGTTGTAATAATAATTTTTGCTAATATACGTAATTTTTTTCATACAGCACACTGTAGGCACTGCGCTAGTTATATGACTGTTTTTTCATTTGGAATGACGAGCAAACTTTATTTAGGTAGACCTAAGTATCTAAAAATATAAGAGATTTACCGCAAGCGAAAGAGAAACGTTTGTGCTTACGTTAGACAAACAGGCAGACACGACTTGGGTTATACTAATTAACTGACTTTGGTATCAAATCCCCTTAGAATTAAAACGTATCTATCTTTAAGTTAGAATTACTGACCAGAGTAGTGAACCAGTTAGTTACTAGTTACTTTAACCAAATAGCAGTACTGATGCGGAGTTAAATGATATAACTTAAAGGTTCAAGATCTAATTTATGCCATGAAAGTTATAGCTCAATATCAAGATGATAGTCCAATATGACTGATAAGATATTTCTCATTATAACATTAGTGACGATGTGACCCACGGTCGTAAGATTTTTTTTCCGGCAGTAACTTAGAACAGAAGAATGGATTATATACTCAAGTATGTTCATTAATAATTAAGCAATTCGTAGCTGCGAGATCATAGGTTACTCAGTTTATATACACCAAACAAAACACACGATCTAGCCTGGAGATATATAAAACATTGCAGACTTTGTGTGTGTTTTACCTTGAGATCCTGGTTGTGCTGTGGTTTCACCTGCTTCGGAAATACCTTTAATGTATTGTTGTTATGTTATTTCCATGCGATTACTGCATGTATAAACAGATATAGATGGTATAGATTTTCATCCCACGTTCAGTGTAAGTGGGATTTTCAAGTCGTAACATGAGCTGATTTAAATTCATAGAATTTCTATTTAGGCAGATATCCTCAAATTAAGGCTTAAAGCCAGGCATATGCGACGTTAGGTAGAATGCACATGTCTTTGCATCGCTTTCAATTCTTTTGATTCGATTGTCATGGCGTTTTGTCACAATAAGTTATCCAAATATGTATGCCATAAATTGAGCGATAGTACTTACGAATTAATACCATTCGAAAAGAAGATTATATAAAAAAATATTCATCGTCATCGTTTAAAAGATTGGAATAATAGCTGACCGTCACAAGAAACATCTTTGTCTCTAGGATGCATTATATATAAGTGCTGCCCCTTTTGTCAATGAGTACTTGTCCTTTTAAAGATGTAAGGCAAGCCTATTTTTAGGAATGGGTTAGAGGAGACTGGGTTTGGTTTGTTTTTCTAAATTTCGTGCAGAGCTACATGAGGGCTATCTGCGCTAGCTGTCCCCAGTTTAGAGGTGTAACGCTAGAGGGAATGCAGCTAGTCATCACCACTCACCGCCAACTTTTGGGCTACTCTTTTACCAACGAATAATGGAATTGATCGTAACATTATAACGTCCCCACGGCTGAAGGGGTGAGCATGTTTGGTGTGACCCGCGACCCTCGGATTACGATTCGGGTGCCTTAACACCTGGCTATGCTGGGCCCTGAGGAGATTGGGAAAATTGTGGGTCGCCTCTCTTACACATATTGTAAAAAACTCAAAAAAAAAACAAGCAGATCTTTTTTATTATACCTATTCAAAGGGTATCATAAACACAGTTAAAATATAAAACTAGATGGTGCGTTCTACTTATTAACACGTAATTAATGGTTTTCCGCTAAAGACCTACAAATCCTTGTTCGCCATCCAGCTTCTAGCTCAATCTTTTACCTTAATAACACGCGGTTAGCAAGGTATGAAGTCAGGCGTATCTTTTAGTAGTGATTGATAACTGTTTATGACTTAGAAAAGGGCTTTTTTTTTAGGCATAAAGATAGTAATGGAGGGGCTTGATCCCACCGTGCACGTCACTGATTGTACTTTTTATTTTTGATTCGTTCATCATAGTCGTTGACAAGTCGTTGTTTTTATCTTTAATTCATCATATTTTTTAAAATAACTTTTCAAAGCAAACGTTCCAAGAATAATTTTAAAACTACAAATAATTAAATAAAGGCCCGGCATGGCCAGGTGGGTTAAGGCGTTCGACTCATAATCTGAGGATCATGCGTTCGAATCTCCGTCGCACCAAATATGCTCACCCTTTTAGCTGTGGGGGCATTATAATGTGACAGTCAATTTCACTATTCGTTGGTAAAAGAGTACCCCAAGAGTTAGCAGTGGGTGGCGAAGACTAGTTACCTTCCCTCTAGTCTTACACTGCTAAATTAGGAACGGTTAGCGTAGATAGCCCTCAAATACAAACAAATTCTCCTCGATGCTGAATGAATACAAGATGGCGTACAGATTCTGACTATCCTCTAAACCTGTATGTTTAAGTTGGTAATATAAATTCTGTGTTCAAAGCTGGTAATACAGATTCTGATCATACTCTAAACCTGTATGTTCAAAGCTGGTAGTTCAGATTCTATTTATACTCTAAATCTGTATGTTGTAAGTTGGTAATTCAAATTCTGTTCATACTTTAAATCTGCTAATATGACGTAATCTAGTAGCTATTTTATTTTTTATCTTCTCTTATTCTTTATATGTAGTATTTCAGATACAGCTTCTTTCCAATAACTTGATTTTGGAAACAAATAAAACGAAATGGGATTTATTATAAAACACTGAAACCAGCATTGTTAATTTTTAGTCATCTTCTTTTGAGATGTATGTTTTTTTACAATAAATTTTCAAAGGCACAGAAATATGAGAAGAACAAAAATATTGAATTTTAACAGAAAAGACTTCAGTAAAAGTTTGTGGAATCTGTATATGTTATAATATTGCTGTATGTACAACATGAATCAATAATATTTTGTGTTTTAAAATTATTTTTATTTTGTAAAAATTACTGTCATTTAGATTTTTTTTCACATAATTTTAGCGTAATATGTTTCTTTCTCGTAATGTTTAGTGTAATTTTGTTATCTTTCTTAAATTCAGTCCAACGGAAAAAAAATCTAACTAACTTTATTGAGTTTCGAACAAGTATTTTCAATTGATTTTAATATTGGTGATAGTATTGTCTAGCGAAAAATTAAGTATAATTTTAAAGATATAAAACATTTTCGCTATGAATTATTGTAAAGTATAGATTATTCAAGAAAGACGCTATGAATGTTATGTGTTTTACCGTTTAATTTAGTTTTTGATTTTTTTTGGAATTCCACTAATAGCAAGAAACAGCAGTAGGGTCGAGTTAAGCAATAACATTAGAATACATTGTTTAATTAGAATATATTATTCAGTTGATTTTGCACCATGTTGTCACTACTAGTTTTATTTCTTCTTGAAAATAATTGACACACACGTGAAAGGTTAGTACCAAAGACGAAGATTAAAATTATCTCTACTTTGGAGTAATTAGACCCAAGCTAGTAATGGGTTTTCATCCTAGAAATTTGAGATTAAACTAAACAGTGCTGTGATAATAATATATTTCTTTATGTAAACATGTCATTGTGGTGTAGGGTAACATTCTAGGATCTTTCATTAGCAGTTAGTTCGTGTTCATTTACGAAAGTATTCGTGACGTCAAAGTTGATTACGTCATCTATACCAGTAAACAGTCACATGCTTTTTCCTATTTGTATACATAAAAATATCAGAGATAGATCGAAGAAAAAAATTGTTAATCAGTATGGATAGTCAAAACGGAGCACTTATTTAGCTTGTGCATAAAGTCACTCATGCGTATTATTCAATGCGTTCAATGAACAGTCTGTCTTCATTTTAGACTAGTTTTTAAGTTATGTAATTTTATTGTTAATTCACTTTTTCAAAATTATTACCTTTTGCTCGTTTTTAATTCAATATTATATGAATGTTTTTAAGAAAAAGTATGTATCCTTTCTAGAGTCAGTGAAAAGTGATCCATTATTGTCAATGAAAATGTATGCTACTTTAAATATAGTACTAACTGACGCACCTTTTCAACACACAGGCACAGGCAAGACATAGTGGGTCCCTTAGGTTAACACAGTGAGTCAGATCCGAAAGACGACACTACAACAATATTTGCCAGGTTTGAAAATCGGTCCACCTGATACACATAATCAGATACACATACATCCATACAATCTTAATTCAAATAACAGTTTAGATTAAATGTATCCAGAACACAGTGGCCACTTTTTGTCTTTAAACTTTTTTTTGGTTTAAGGTATCATCAAATGATTCATAACTTTGATGTTAATGTTCTACACTTGCTTTATAATAATAGGAAGGCATGAAACGATTTAAAAAGCATAAGGAAAAGTTTTATTGGTAGTGAAACATACATGTTACGACAGATTATGACAGAGTAATTTTCTAGTGAAGCATATAGTATGTTTCACCAATAATAAATTTTCCCTCTTGCTTAGAAATCGCATTCATCTTCAGTGGCATAGCGGTATGTTTGCTGACTCACACCGGTAAAAACTGGGTTGCGATACTCGTGGTGGGTAGAGCACAGATAGCTCATCCCAGAGCTTTGTGCTTAAGGTAAATAAATAAAAGTGCTTATAATGGTTTACATTTCCCACATAGTGTGACAAGCCATTATTTTGGGCACATTTCTAAGACAGTTTCTTAGTTGCAACAACAAAACAACAGAAAACACAACTCGATTGTTAAAGCTGAAATGAACGACTTTGTTCAATTATTGACTGGACTTACAGGGTGTTCGAAAAGTCACTGTGCACTTACATAATTATTAACAGACATGTTTCAATATAGAAAACAGGAGGTAAATATGAATGACAATTATAAACAATGTTGAGAGTGACCCCCGTTGGCATCAATACAGGCCTAGATCCTTCTTATTTTGTTTCTAACACCGCTATCAATTGCTGGCTAGAAATAGACTGAATAAAATATGATTACAAAACTGCACAGTTACTTTCCGAACACTCTGTATAATCACTCATATATTTCTAACGTGAAATCTTTAATCAAATTTTCTTTCTTCCCATTTTTAACTGCCTTCCTCCAAACCATCCCCTGGCACGGCCAGGTAGATAAGACACTCGACTCGTAATCTAAGAGTCACACCAAACATGCTCGCCCTTTCAGCCGTGGGTGCGTTATAACGTAGGTCAATCCCACTATTCGTTGATAAAAGAGTAGCCCAAAAGTTGGCGGTGGCTAGCTGCCTTCTCTCTAGCCTTACAGTGATAAATTAGGGACGGCTGGCGCAGAATGCCCTCGTGTAACTTTGTGCGAAATTTAAAACAAACCAAACCGAGCTATCCATATTAAATTCTACCAAAAAAAATAAATAAATACATAACAGGAAAAAAGAGAAGTTAAGACTGTTTGTAAATTATTTTTTGCGTTTCATTATACATATCTTAAAATTTTTGTACGTCAGGCTTTAACTGTTGTCCTGTCGTTTATTTTAGATTAAGCTAGAAACTGAGATTTTGTTTTGTTTGTTTTGAATTTCGCACAAAGCTACTCGAGGGCTATCTGTGCTAGCCGTCCCTAATTTAGCAGTGTAAGACTAGAGGGAAGGCAGCTAGTCATCACCACCCACCGCCAACTCTTGGGCTACTCTTTTACCAACGAATAGTGGGATTGACTGTCACATTATAATACCTCCACGGCTGAAAGGGCGAGCATGTTTAGCGCGACGGGGATGAGAATCCGCAACACTCAAATTGCGAGTCGCACGCCTTAACACGCTTGGCCATGCCGGACCTAACTGAGAAGATATGAAAAACAATTATTTAACATCCACGTTTATTTTGATTCCGGTATAACACTCATACACTTACGAAAGTAAGAAAAAGTAACTTACAGAAATAATTAGGTGACTGTAACATACAAAATACTTGCATTGTGCAGTTTTGGGCTTATCAACAAACAAACTAAGCCTAATTTCTATAAAGTAATATACAACAAAAATAAAAAAATAAATAAAATTGAACAAAAATATCTCAAAATGTAAAATAACTTCATCGTGACTCCAGACCACTGTATTCGACAAGCCAGCTTTAGCTGAACATAACTACAACGGCACTCACATCATAAGCTGAAATTATAATTAAGTTCTTGACTTTCGACAACACTGAAAAAATAAGGAAATAAAAAAGCTCTTTTTTCATCTAAACATTTCTGAAACGCGATCAAAATATATATAACACTTATGTCAAATATGCTTTATCATCCTCTTAATATTACAGATAATAATATCCCACCCACCAAAATAAAAATAGTTCATGCATTTAAGTACAGTAACGTAACCTTAGTGATATAATATGAACTTTCACCGGAGTTCTCGTATACGGTCGCTTTCTTCAAAGTTTCAATCAGTTGTTGCTTTATATGATCATTCCACATTTTTGGAGATCCAACGCTATTTAACTACCTTTCTCAACCTTATATATTACACCTTCACATCTCACGAAGTTTGACCTGAAGAAATCATGCGCTAACGGTCTGAAACGTTTTCCTCGACTTAGTAGACAGTCTACAAATGTTTGCAACTCAATTTTATTATTTTGAAGTTAAGCACAAAGTCATCTGTGTTCTGACCACCACAGGTATCGAAACCCGGATTCTGGGGGTTTCCAACTCATAAACAACCTAACTGTTATTGAGGCATAAGTACTTTTAAATAACAGTGCTCAATAAGTCATAGGCTAAAAGGTATATTTAGGTATTACTTTGAAGTTTATATTTTTTATGGTTAGTATTGACTTTTGTATTGTCGATTACGTGTAATTTTTAACTTTCCATTTTCGTATCACGCTTTCTAAAATAATGTGAACGTGCATAGAGAGAATTAAACAGAATATATAAATCGAGTGCACTCACTATCTTTCCTATAATTTTCATTCGTTTTAATTTTATAATGATAATTTATATTTTATTTACTCGCTCTAGTGGGATCCGTTAAAATCCATTTATACAAAACTAAATTCTGACAAAGAATTACTTTTCAAGGTAATTGTTCCCGAAACTTTAGTAGAAAAAAGTATTGATACAAATATACAGGGGGTGGACAGAGAAAGTGCCCACCCTCCCGAAAATGTTGTAATTTGTTATATATTTTTTGAAATTGTTTGACAGCAGTCAGCAGTAATTTAGGAAATTGTTTGACAACAGTCAACAATAGATTATGAAATTGTTTAACAGCACTCAACAATGATTTGTTCAATGGTAGAGAGGAAAACATTACCACAAACAACTGAACATTTAGTTAATGTGAAGCTGTGGGATCACTAAAGACGAGGCTTTCCGTCTACCAAAAGACCTGTTGTTTAGAGAGATTTGTTTTTTAGTAAGACAGTTATACAAAGCATGCAGCAAGTGTGGTGAAACGATAACCGGCAGAAAAATAAAAGATTGATGGAACCATAACAACCATGAGGTCTCAAACGAATATTATTAAGATTCTATAAGCTTATATGGAAACTGAGGGAGTCAAACAAAAATTGAACAACTTGACTAAGTTGTAATAAGTAATACAGGACAGTTTCACTATTATTACAACGTTAAAACAAGGCCTACCGGCCCATTTAAAGCAAGAATTAGTGCATTGTATAGGTATTTTACTTTTCTTTCGTATTTTATGTAGTAGTGTATTGTATTCATAATTATTTATTCATTCAGTTACAATTATGCATTGTTTTGACTCTTGTATGTTTCCCGGATTTTTTTTGTTTTTTCAGTGAATCGGAAATTTTATTAGTATCAGTTGTGTTTTATATCGTTACTAACTAAACTGGAAAATTGAAAAAACTGAGTTATAAGATTATCTCAGAAACTGCATAGTTTTCAAGATATTCCAATCTATTTGATGCACTGTTAAACCTCTCCAACTGGTAGTGTAAATTTAATCTTGAAAAAGCTTTTCGTTATCTTTCATTGCAACTTACTTGCTTACTTTAAAATGTCTCTCCATCTTTCCGGTCTAAGCTGATTATTTGATATTTTCAGTTGGCGTAATGATCTTATTTCTATTCAGATGAGACTTCCGTTTTAACTCGCTCAGGTACGTTTCAGGTTCCAGCCTTTATAATCTAGTGCCTTCATTTTTTTTTGATAAAGCTACTACAAGGGATGAAATTCTCGAAAATAAAACATACTCAGTTGGGTGAAGTGGCATGTTTGTTTTTTGAAAAAGAAAAAAAAAGTTCAAACATGAAAGACAATGAAGCAGCTCAAATAAGTCCCAGCACTAGTACTACCTTGGAAAGTGAGTGCCAGCAGAACTTCACCCCTGGCTACCACACTAGCTTGAGAAACCTATTGATTTTGAGTTGGTATAAATCGAGCTTTAAATTTTAGACATTGTTCCTTCAGCAAACACTCTGATTTACCTTATATACTTATATAGCCCTTTTTCATTATCAGTTGTACTTAATAGATACTTAGATTGTTCTGTAGCGTTGAAACTGATGTAATCGTAATAATTACTCTGTACCAATGAATGTCGGAAAATATATTACTTATTAAAGAGAATTATCTTGTTTGAGTGTTTTCTAAGACTAGAAGATATATTTTGGGTAACTTGAACATGTGTATTTCAAGTAATTCACACTAAGCCTTGAAAAATCAACTAACTCAAACCAAATTACTTGTCGTCATCACTGAATACTAATGTAAATAATAAGTAGTTCCCTAGTGGGACAGCAATACGTTTATGGGCTTAACAACGCTAAAGTGCTGGAGTTTGATACCCTTCGGTGAACACAGCAAATTGTTCAACGTGGCTTTGCTTTAAAGTAAACAAAGGGCCCCAACTGAACATTACCATTAGTAACGAATACATTAGTTATTTAAATTACTTAGTTTTTACTTCTTGAGTAATTTCATGGTATTTCTCATGACTTTCGTTATCAATCTGTCTGTCAGTAAGTTTTAGTAATGAATTTAAAGATCATTTTGTTTATTTATTTAACTATTATATTATTACTATAATTTAGTACTATTTCCAACTATTTTCATATTATTCAATAAATATTACTCTCAGTGGTTTTCATGAACTGAATTTCTAAAATCTTAACATAGTGTGTGACCTTATAACTTAACACATAACTTCTTTGTTTATCCCCTTTAGTGACTCAGTGGAAAGCTTAAAGACTTACGATATTAAAAACCGAGGTTTGACATCTGTGGTGAGCACAGCTGTGACATTTTTTTTACACTTAGTCGCTTTAAAAGAAACAAACAAACGACGCCCTTGTTCAAAATGAAAATAGCAGATGCAAGTTCTATGGTAAAAATCGTATTACACTTGGTTATTCTCAAACATTTAACTCCGCCAAACAAACTAAAAATAAAGAGAACTTGATGTTATAGCATTTAGTGACACTTTTGACCTTTTCTCCGAATACTAATCAATACAAGCTGTGTCTGAAAAAAACAACAACAACTGATACTGTCGAGAAGACCTCAGTTATGTTTTTTGACACTGTTATCTTCAGGATATTCTTACTTTTAATCGAAAAAATACAGGAAGCACAAGTTATTATTTAACAACAACAAAAAAGTAACAGTAGTAGACTTGGAGGATATTACACTAATACTTGTATTCAGCAATAGTTGTACAAGAATAATTTTTGTTGAGCACATTGCATTCAGTTTTATTTATAAAATAATAATATTGTTGAGCAAGTGACGTGTAACAGAGCTTAGCCATCGCAAGCAGCAAATAATAGGTAGATGTAATGAACATGGGATCAAACACACAACCAAAATCGAAAAAGTAGATAGATCTAATAAACTTTAAATAAGATCGGACACACAATAAAAACTAAAAGATAGGTAAATATAACAAACATATAAAAGAGTAAGTAGATGTAAAAAAACAACAACATTATACCAGATCTAACACACGACAACTCACAGGTGTTTAAAACAGACAAAATGAAAAATCTCTTTTCATTCGCCTACTCACTTGTTTTTAACAATCTTATCTTTAATTTTAAAAATCTATAAGACCACATTCCTGTAGATTTGTAAATACTATTGTCCACTATTTTCTATACACTAATAATTAAAAAAATCACTATAAATTTTAAGGTAATATATATTTTAATAACTTTCACAAGCTTACATCATTTCTAAGTCCATTCTTTTACTGACTGTGGAAGATTGTGATCGTTTCGGAGCATTAAAGTATCCTTATTATGCAACATTCTAGAATGCTCCAATTATGTTTAAATTACATTATTTAACCATTCAAATCATGTATCGTTTAACTTTGGAAGCAAAACACGCTTTTCATTATTAAAAAACGATTTTACTTATTGGACAAAATTCCAGTTTTAATAAAGCAACAACTTTTGTTCTTTTACATGTCTGTGTTACATTTAAATTGGTTTTCTTATATTATACTGTGAGATAACAATTGGTTTTCTTATATTATACTGTGAGATAACAATTGTTTTTCTTATATTATACTGTGAGATAACAATTGTTTTTCTTATATTATACTGTGAGATAACAATTGGTTTTCTTATATTATACTGTGAGATAACAATTGGTTTTCTTATATTATACTGTGAGATAACAATTGTTTTTCTTATATTATACTGTGAGATAACAATTGGTTTTCTTATATTATACTGTGAGATAACAATTGGTTTTCTTATATTTTTCATACTGTGAGATAACAATGTGAGATAACAATTGGTTTTGGCTTATGGTTGCCAAACTCAGATAACAATTAAAATTATTTTCATTTATTTTACCTTTATTTATCTTTGTTGTCATAAATAGCAGTATATATAAGTAGTCTTATATTATACTGTGAGGTAACAATTGTTTTTCTTATATTATACTGTGAGATAACAATTGGTTTTCTTATATTATACTGTGAGATAACAATTGGTTTTCTTATATTATACTGTGAGATAACAATTGTTTTTCTTATATTATACTGTGAGATAACAATTGGTTTTCTTATATTATACTGTGAGATAACAATTGGTTTTCTTATATTATACTGTGAGATAACAATTGGTTTTCTTATATTATACTGTGAGATAACAATTGGTTTTAAAATTTGTTTTTAAACATTATATGATAATCAAGGAACTACGAAATACAATATATTAAATAATCCCAACAATTTTTATGTCATTTGGATAGACGAGGAAGGACGCGTACAGGACACGTGCGCAACACGGAAATAGAGTTTATAACTAAAATAACACTAACAATTATCTGGACAGAAGTGGCTTATGGTTGCCAAACTCAGATAACAATTAAAATTATTTTCATTTATTTTACCTTTATTTATCTTTGTTGTCATAAATAGCAGTATATATAAGTAGTCAGATCTCACTAATAATTTCTATTTTTATTATTAATATACCAATGAACATTTTGATACTGTTAATTACCAATCAGTTCATTATACTACGTTTAGGCTACTAACAGTTGCCTGGCAGAAGAGAGTTTTGATCCTACGTTTCTTTGTTGGTAAGACAAATACTCTATCCACTTATCCGACATCTTTATGGTGCACCAGCAATGCTGGGCAATCGTTCTGGGTTTGCTGCATTAATGAGGAAAGAAGTTCTAATCTGAAAATCACTCACTGCTTTCTTCATCGTCACTCTCTTGCAGCAAAGACATTGCCCCCAGATCTCAAGAAAACTCTGGATATTTGTGTCAAGGTTGTAAACTTTATTCGCAGCCGAGCTTTGAATCATCGATTGTTTCAGTCACTTTGTGAGAAATGGGTCAGGAACACACTGTTCTTTTGTACCACACTGAAGTGAGGTGGTTGTCACGTGGTCGTGTGCTGTTTCGTGTGTTTGAACTCAGAGGAGAAATTCATCAGTTTCTCCGTGAAAGGGTACAAGAACCGGCTATATATTTCAAAGAACCTAGTTTTGTTCAGATGCTTGCCTATTTGGCTGATGTGTTTTTAGCTCTCAATGAACTCAATCTCTCTCTGCAAGGAAGGGGACTCAACATTGTGACTGCAAGCGCGAAATTGGCTGCATTCAAAGAAAAACTTGTCTTGTGGATAAAGCGTGTGAAGATGGGGAATTTGGCAAATTTCCCCTGCCTGGAAGAGACAGTCACAGAAAATTCTACCCTGCATCCAGACTTTGTTGCAAAAGTTGTTGAACATATGCAGATGCTGCGTACTTCATTTGAGGGTTACTTCTCGTGTGGAGAGCTGCAAACCTATGACAACTGGATCCTGAATCCTTTCATGCAGAATTTGGAAGATGTCAGCGCAATCAAGGAAGATCTTATCGACCTTAGACACAATCGTGAAATCCAAATGGAGTTCACCAATAGTCAGCTGGAACACTTCTGGGCTTCTCAGCTGGAAGCATACCCTGCATTAGCGAAGAAAGCTCTTGAAGTGCTGGTACCACTTGCAACTACTTACTTGTGTGAACAAGGATTTTCTTGTCTGCTTCACATCCAAACAAAATGCAGAAATCGGCTGAATTCTGAACATGACATGCGAGTGGCACTCAGTACAAAGACGCCAAGATTTGATGCCATCATAGAGAAAAGCAGTCCTGTTAGGACTTGAATCAGTTAATTATTTAAATAGTTTTAAAAGGGATATCCAGGTTTCATTGACTTCTATGCTAAGCTGGCTGAGTGTGTTATCAGTTAGGTGAATATAGAAGATCTTTTATTTTTCATCGTGTGGGCTTTATATACCTTCATCTAAGCATTTTTTCTTTTATTATATACATTTCTCTAACAAGTAAACTATTACAAATATATCATTATTATAGTCTTGTATGTCTATTGTACTCGTGAATTCCAACTATTGTTTGCATTTTTATTTCTCTGTTGTACTGGAATTCAGATTCATTAAGTGACGTTTTATATTGTGTTCTTTATTGTTCTTAATTTGAAACTTTACGAGGTTTTACTGTGTACTTGGTGCAGTATTTCTACGTTGTAGCTTCAGAAATCTGTCCTGATTTTATGCTATTTGCATATTTCTTTTGTTCATCACATGATGAAATATGGCTGTCATTCTGTAATATTCTTTGTGCTCATTCTTGGTGTCAGTTTTATTCATTTTTTTATTTATGATAATCTGGTAGGCTATAATAACAACAATTTATATTCGATTGTTGAAAGCTAACCGTAAGTACATCACCAGGATATATTTTTGAGTTTCTATCTAACCAAGAATGATAAGATTAGCCAGCTTTCTGAAAATTCTTTAACACATTGTTTGAGCTCAAGAAATGTCTGATAAGTTATAATTTAACTTCATAAATACAATTTTATTATCCAAAGCAATTTTCATTCAAGCGTTCCTACTTCAGATGGGCGTTGAGATGATTTTATTTGGCTTCACGTGAGATGGGATTTATGGAGTTTTCAATAAGAAATACCTTAACAGTAAATTGTCGTCCTAAAATACCCGTTACTCCTCAATTATGTGGTGGGTTATTTCTGTTAACAACGAATAGAATATATAAAATATTCTTGCATAATGATATCGTATTCTTTTTGTGTACTGTATCATATCAGAACGTTGGTGACCATGGTTTTCCACAGATCTTTCTGTGTACCATATCCAAACAGGACATTGGTGACCATGGTTTTCCACAGATCTTTCTGTGTACCATATCCAAACAGGACATTGGTAATTATGGTTTTCCACAGATCTTTCTGTGTACCATATCCAAACAGGACATTGGTGATTATGGTTTTTCCACAGATCTTTCTGTGTACCATATCCAAACAGGACATTGGTGACCATGGTTTTCCACAGATCTTTCTGTGTACCATATCCAAACAGGACATTGGTGACCATGGTTTTCCACAGATCTTTCTGTGTACCATATCCAAACAGGACATTGGTGATTACGGTCTTCATAGATTTCTTCTATTGAAGCATAAAGAATTACAACTGTCGATACATTCATATAGAGAGATACACCATATTACACTTGTTATTAAATATAATCGTAAAAATCAATTGAACAGAATTCAATACATTACAACATTCGTAGGAATGAAATGCTCATAATAAGAAATGAAAGAACATTGTTAGAAATTAACTTACTTAATGATATTGATAGGTCTAAGAGTAAAAGTTTTAACCACAGAATGCACTCTAATCAAAGACAATGCTCGGTTAGATATGTCAGAAGCTCATAAGAACTTAATCCAAGTTTCTACTTTCAAATATGGCTGATTAAAGAAGAATGTCAAATACCCTTACCTTTCAAGAGTAACGGCCACCAGGTTAAGGACAGAAGCAAAGGCAGAAACCATTTCGGCATAGGCTGCTGTCCTGCAGATGGTTCCATCTTTATCCCACTGTACAACAAAATAATGAGCGACATCTAGTGGAACATAAACAACCAGAAGTAGAAGATCGGCAACAGCTAGGCTGACAAGAAAAATGCTGGTGACGTTCCTTGATGTGCTGTCACATGCCATCACAGCAATGACAATGATGTTTCCTGTGACGCCAATTATGAATGTAATGATATAAGTGGTTATAATGAAAGGGAAATAGGAGTTGATCTTCCACGGTGTAAGCATTTCTTCTGGATGGGCAAAATAGATGACGTCACCTCGAACGTGATCTTCGATTGTAATGTTCGATACATTTCTCATTATTGGCTGAATCAAGTTTTCGCTACCCTCTAGCAAGGAATAAAACTCTGTCATCGTTTTGCTACTAAACTCTAGAACCATTTCTAATAAACCATTTTGAAATAAATGCTCAGGCTTTTTTCCAGTCAGTTACCTGGAAAATTGGATACCTTCAATGTGCCTCGTTGCTCATACGTCCAGCACAATTTTGTTTTTCACTCTTATCACTCTGCAGCTAGTCACTCACGTAAGCACATGTTGTGCGAAGGATAATTGGTTGTCTTTACAATATACATTGCAGAACTGCTGAAAAACAAACAAACACTGATTTAATCTACAAGGAAAATTTAAACTTACGGCAGCCTTTGTGGTTGTAAGGCCACAGATGCACAACACATAAAAAACAAACACGAAAACACAATAACCGAAAAATAGAACATTACTTTGTGAAAAAAACACAACTAACCAATAACTAGAAATAAGAAAAAAGTAAAATGTGTTTTTAAAAAGTATTATTTGTTAACACTACATAAAAAACGTCAAGGACTTTGAATTGTTACAAAGAGAGAAGTTAGAATCATAGAATTAGAATGTATCAAAACAGCCAATATTGTTTGTAATGTCATATAAAAAAGAACACATGCGATTTAAATAAAATAAGTACATAGCCACCACAATTTTGCAATGGAAATAGAACACTATACCAGATAATGCTTTGCCTGATTATGAGATTAATTAAAGATTCCGTGTTGTATACATACCAACTGATTCGCCAGCACATTCCGTAAGTATTAGATCCTTTTGCTTTTATACGTCAGTATCACTGAATTCCACTTGTCTGAGGTTAATCTAATAGAAAAGAATTGTTAGTCAACAGGGCATTCCTTAACATGCTACTCTAACAGATAAAGCCTGCTACTCAACAGAGCATTTTCAGCCATATTGTTTTCACAAGCAGATTTTGGACCCTTTGACTCAGAATAAGCAAATTTTACTTTAAGAGCAAGCATGAATCTATTTACAAAAACCAGCAGAGACAGCTAAGATTGATTTTAAGAACAAATAAATATCTGATATGTAATAATGCCTTTTCATCCACATGTAGTCAATCATTTCAAGTCACTTTGTCAAGTTACGTGTGATGATGTGCCTGAAAATGCATTAGTTATCAAATATTGATATCAAACCATTCTACACTCAAATATCTAATCATGTGTTAAGAGCTATCTGATGACGAAAGTGACAAAGCTGGTTGAGAGCTACAATAGTATACAGTCAGAGAAACAGGTGCTCTACTATACAAAACTAAGCGCGAATCAAAACAAACGACAACCGATTCTAGGTATTTCGCAAGTACAAGTGTGACATCCTATAGCATATAGCAATAATGAATATTAGACAGTTGTAGCTGTCTCTCATCGTATCATCTCAAGGACGTTTACCATCGTTGAGAGGATTAATGATTATTGCATTAAGTAATTAAGGCGCTCTCTGGTGAACATTTTTAGTGACAACTGATTCTCGCTCTCGCGGTGTCGTTGGTGTGTTATTTCTCTGTAACGAATGGCATTAATGTCCGAATACGCCAAAGACTTCATAACATCCCTTTATATGAACATATGTTCCTCAAATGTTTATGTTTAAATGAAATTATTAGGTAATGACACATGCCAGTAATTACAAAGAATATGTTGTGGTGAATATAAAAACACGGAAGCTATGATACTATGTGATTTTTTAAAGCTCCATATAACAGTAGGTGGAAAAAAGTACAACTATTCAATTCAGCAGTTTTAGCAAAGGTTATATTCGAATTTGCGTCAACATCAGGTCCGCCCGCTGAAACTGCGTCATTTTGCTGGATTTTAGAGTCAACCTGTTGTGAAGACTTGGAACGACAGTTACAAAGAAAGCGACGTTTTATGGTTGTGAAATGATGTTATTTTAGCTGCATAATCTACTTGCGTACGACAACTAAGAAAGATATAAAAGTATAGAAACCAGCACGTTCTTTAACGCTTGTAATATATCATAAAGATAGACATTTCGAGCATACTTAACCCACACAGAATTATTATTAGATCTATTTATCTATGGTAACTGTTACCAGTTATTTCATCCCATACATAGATGTAATTTAATATTAAAGTGCAAACAGTATCATTACAAAAAAAAAAAAGTCAATGATTGTTTTTGTTTTCGGTACAGATCTTTGTTTGTTTGTTTTTGAATTTTGCACAAAGCTACTTGAGGGCTATCTGTGCTAGCCGTCCCTAATTTAGCAGTGTAAGACTAGAGGGAAGGCAGCTAGTCATCACTACCCACCGCTAACTCTTGGACTACTCTTTTACCAACGAATAGTGGGATTGACCGTCACATTATAATGCCCTCACGGCTGAAAGGGCGAGCATGTTTGGCGCGACGGGGATGCGAACCCGCGACCCTCAGATTACGAGTCGCACACCTTAACACGCTTGGCCCGGTACAGAGCTAGTCAGTAAGAACTTGGCACCTAATATTCTGAGAATGAATTATAATGTAGCAAAATAATGAAGTATTTTGTATTAAACATATGAAATAAACTGTTTTATCTCCTGCACTTATTTTAAATTTAATCTCAAGTCTTCACATCATATCATAAAATCTGGGAGAAAAGGACGCAACTCACCAGTTTAGCAAACAGTAGCATTTCTAATGCTGTCTTTTTCGTTCAAAAAACAATCGATCCATCTGCTACAAACTTGAATATTTCAAACTTATGAGCCTCGTCTAATAGTTTGTTATTGAACTTGCAAGTTATTCCTCTTTCGTTTTAGACCAATCAAACTTGAGTAATAATTTTTTATCTGTACGGGAGACGAAAGAGTTGCAATACATAATTTATATTTTGTACATTATATATATGGTTGTATTTATATATTAATAATATATATTTACATAGGTTAAGTATGTCTAAATATCTTATTCTGAAACATAACAGATGCCAAACCTTTTCTCAAGTGTTTCGTCAAAACCAAATAAGTCTTAATTTCTTTACTGAAATAAAAAATAGTAAATGTTATTATTGGTTTGTTTTGAATTTCACGCAGAGCTACTCGAGGGTTATCTGTGCTAGCCTTCTCTAATTTAGCAGTGTAAGACTACAAGAAAGACAGTCAGCACCACCCACCGCCAATTCTTAGGCTACTCTTTTACCAACGAAAAGTGAGATTGACTGAAAATTATAACGCCCCCACGGCTGAAAAGGCGACCATGTTTGGTGTTACGGGAATTTGAGCTTGCGATCTTCAAATTGCGAGTCAATAGCCCTAACCACCTGGCTTTGTCGAACCCGAAATGCTATTATTATTTATTTATTGTTTCATTTTGTTATAACGTACTTAATTTTTGTCTGATTAGTTCTGGTTGTACATAAGATGCAGTTTTCCCAACAACCTTTTATTAATTTAACATTAAATAATGCTTTCTTGTGGTACGTTTCATCTTACGGTGGACAAAACTCATGTTGCCTACTACAGCGTATCTTCTGTCACTCTCTCGCAAGTCCGAGATTGCTTTAGAAATTAATGATTCTACTGAAAAAGATTTTACGTCACCTAATATATTGCGTAACTTGATGTTTATTATTCTGTTAAAAATGTTATTTTATTCACCAACGTCTATTTTACTTGGTTTTACATAACCTGATAAAGCAAATACCAGTCGAAGGTCCTGGTCAGTATTAATTCTACACAGAATATTCACCATGTAAAATAATGGCGTTTGTGTGTGTTTTCTTATAGCAAAGCCACATCGGGCTATCTGCTGAGCCCAGCGAGAGAAATCGAACCCTTGATTTTAGCGTGGTAAATCCGGAGACATACCGCTGCACTAGCGGGTGGGGGCAAAAAATAATGGTCTAAATGGTTAAGATGAAATGTAAATAATTGGTAAATGTTGGTCATCTTGATTTGCTAGTGCCCGGAATCTGATTTTGATGTCGTTTCTGGACCGTACATTAATGTTATGGTCAACATTTTAATTGAAAGCCTACTAAATTATTAATCCTCTATTTAAAATTGTATACTAGAAGTAACAAATTTGAAGTTTATATGTAGCCTACAGAGTGCATAATTCTTCTCGGGATTCATGGCATTTGCACATTTTACTAACGTCACGACAGGACAACTTGTAACATTACGAGTTTCTTGTGTGACGTCATTTTCGTGTCTACTGACTGACTGAAAGACAACACATGTTGTATAGTGGTGCGATTGGTTGAAAAAGACGACCTTTCCAGGTGAGGAAATTACTTTGGACTTTTTGGAAGATATATAGAAGATAATGTAATGTTAAATTAAAGTCATATAACGTTTTTCTTATAACTGAGACGTCAAAAAGTTTTACTGATGACTTATATCAGTATTAGATTATGAGGTAGAAGCTATAAAGTAGATTTCTGTATTTTCATCACATAAGACTGTAGTGCGAAGGTGTAGCTGCTAGCGCCTTAAAACGAGTGTTAAAATATTTTTCTTGCTATGGTGATATCTATCTCAGAATAAAAGATAAAAGCTTTTACTAAAATACATAACTAAGACTTCGGTGTAAGGTGAGGCGACATTGTAGGTATAGAATAAAAGTTTTTTTTCACCAAAACCAATTGTATAAAACAAATTCTCATGATATCGTATGACAGCTACAAGAGAAACGTCTTTCAAAAGAGTTATAATGCAACTGGGAACCAGATATTTAATAACGTAGAATATTTCCAAGTGTAGCATACGACATGTAGTAGACTACGTGAGTGATTAGCTATGATCTGTTGCCTGCTTTTTTATATTGTATCCTAGTCACAATTAATCTAAATTTCTCAAATAATAGTTTATTATACAATTCTATTTTTTTTATTCTACTTCACTTGACTTTTATTGTAATAGATGGTAAAATCTTATGACCTTGACTTCATTCTAAGATCAAGAGAACCTTGTTCCTAGAACAATGTGAACTAATAGCAGTATACAAAGTGTAAAATATAGAATATTTTATTATTGTTTAGTTTGAGAAGTAAAATGTAAGTTTTATTGAGTGCAATGCGTCATAAAATTTCATCTTCTCATAATTATGTAATATGTAATCGTTCTACCTTTACGACTGTATTTCTACGTATTTATTGACACATATGTTAAGACAGATGTTGTCCTATCAGACTTCAGTTTATTCACAACAACATTTCTCTTGGTCAGTTCAAACCCTCAAGCAGAATACAATGAACTGTTGTGGAACGAGTTTGTGGAAGCAGAAAAGATAGGTCTATTTAAGCAAACGTGTACAAACAAGAGAAAGAGTTAGTGACGGAATGTGGGTTGTCATTAATTCTAAAGCTAGGTCAATTCCCTATTAAATGTATACCACTAAAATGGTAATTATAGTGTATACATGAATTTATTGGCCAGAAATAATTTCTGTAAGGACTTAAAACCATTATTTTTTCATTTCTATACTTTTCTAATATGGTGAAGACTGACTGTATAATATTCAAGAAACTCTACGTTTATTCTAGAGATAATTGAACATAAAAAATTATATTTTTAGATAATTTAAACAATTCACATGGTAATGGACATGTTTTTCTTCACATGATGTTATATCCTGAAAAAAAAACCCTTTAGTGTTCATTCATCTTAAGTACCTTTTTTCTGTGACTATTATTCTATTCTAAGTACAATTGTTTTGTATATTATATCATAAGATATTTTTATTTTATATTTTAAATGTGCTGTAAATAATTACCAGGCTTAGTGCTATTTTATCCGTCAACAGATTTCAGAGAAACACTAAAATCATCAAAACCAGGTTTCCGAAACAATGATAATAATTTATTTCTAAAACTTTGATGTTGTTTAATAATGTGGTCGTCAGTGAGCCTGATTTTGTTATTACGAAATAAGGGTCGCTGAAAAATATCAGAACTGTATAACTGATATTTAAGATAAATAAAATGTAGCTTATAAAAAGAGGGGCGTAAAACATAATTTATAGTTATTTATTTAAAACTGATTCACCTACATATATATATATTTGTTAGTTCTGACTCCATAAACAAAAACTAGCGCTAAATGAGTTACAATCTCAAACCACCGTACATCACAATGTGCTTATTGAATAAGATAAATGTTTTCTTCACTTTTGTATAGAGATTTGAGCTTAACAAACTACAAGATAATCCGTAGAAACATTTAACTAAATTTGGAAATCAATAATTGTGCTATGTTTAATGGCAGACTTTATTGTGTTCCTCTAAATAACTATCTCTCCATACCACCTCTAAATAACTGTATACCACAAACCAGGAACTGAGTTCTAAGTGGTTTGGCCGTTCTTAACATTTAAAGGTTTTAGCGAATACGATAGTTTATTTTCATCTAGAAACTAAATAACTACTGTATACGATGTAAGTTGACACTCGTGCAATCTAACAAAGAAATGAAAGGGAAGCTGGAGAAACTTTTGATGAACTAAAAACCAATTATTTCATCAGAAAAATGATACTGAGAGAACTTGTTAGTTGTTACGTGATTAATACTGGTGTGCTCCAATAACACAGGCCTGCAATGGTGTTCTTGTCTTGAAATGTTTAAATGTTCTACAATAGTTCCTGTACGCTGAATCCGAAAACGATATTCGCTTTTCTCCATCACGTACAGATTTTTCATAAAACGTCGTATGTACTTTTACGTAAGTGAATAGTTTTCATTTAAATCGGGTTATATTTTCTTGTTCTTAAAATGTTAACAACCAACGAGTATAAATTCATCTAGATCAATCATGACTTGTGAGTCTTATCGATCGTTCTATACCCTAAACATAATAATAAAAAAATGTTCATTATTATGAAAGAAATATTAATCTGATGCAATAAAAGAGTTTTTCTTTTATGAAGTTTAAATTTGCTTGCCTATGTTATTAATACTGCAAAACTTTACTAAAATACAGAATCTAAAAGAAAAATAAGGAGACATTTAAATACTTAGTAAGGTCTGTAAAATTACAGTTGTAAAAAACGGATGCATCATTAATTCTATATACGTTTCTCATTTGTCGGGTCCATTATATAGACACAAAGTAGTATTTCTTTGCAACATTTTTATGTGCCTTGTTGAACTGAGTTTTAGCTAAGCCATTAGGTGTTCTCAGGAAATAATAAATAGCTTTTTATTTTATTAATTTATCAAGCAGAAAAAATAATTTATAATGATTCAAATATGGGTGGTGATGCCTTCCCTCTAGTCTTAAACTGCTAAATTAGGGACGGCTAGCGCAGATAGCCCTGGAGTAGCTTTCCTCGAAATTCAAAAACAAACAAACTTATAGCTTTGCACATAAGAACAAGCAAACAGTTATAAATATTAAATGCTATTTTGCATTTCATATCTGTCACGTAAATGGTAATGACTAAAGAAATTAATATAGACGATCACTGCGCCGTAGAAAAAGTCATAAATAAGTCGCACATAAAATTATTTGGGAAAAAAATAGCGACTTATGTAAAGTAAAAATACGGTGTTAGGAAAGTAAAGACGTTTGTCGGCAATGCTAGAAGTCACTTAATCTGTAAAATATTTTGAATTCCGATGTAAGTTTAAACTGTTTTAAGAGTCGAAGACAAAACAAAAGCAATGGCTGAACCATTGACAAACATTTTTAGCATCGTAAAAGATAAGAGTGAGGTAAACGTACTCCAAATTATGTTTAACATTGGTGTCAGTATAGTATAAATACATACAACGAAGCGTTAACTTAACAGCACTCTGGTTAAGTTTATTATAGCCAAGCTAAATTTAATACATAACAGACTACTAAGTAACATTTGATTATACCAGCGTTATTCGTTCTTCATTACAGATTTGTAAATAAGCTTTTTATATTTTTTAGTTGTGATACGTTTGTTTTCTTTGGCCGATTTTCAAGATTAAATCTAACTTGTGATCGTTCAATTACATTTCGTATCCGATTATTCTAAATTAAACCTCCTTTTTACATGTTTGTTAGCTAAATATCACCAATATGCGAGACAACAACAGAATATGAATAACACTGGGGAACACTTTTTCAGTAACTTTGAGTTGCATTGGATATTTTAACTGATTCTGAAGGAGTTTCAGGCGCTGATTTCAAATCTGAAATTAGTTTTTCTCTACAAGCTCTAGTTTGTATGCAATTTGAGGTTAATGAAATTGTACAAATGTGAACTTGCGTAAACCATGTATAAGCATTTTCACGTCCATTTTTTGAACAGCCACCTTGATAAGTTCCCTGACAACCTGGGAGCTGTGAGTGACGAACAAGGAGAACGATTCCACCAAGACCTAAAGGTCATGGAAGAACGCTACCAAGGGCGCTGGGACAAAAGTATGATGGCTGACTACTGCTGGAGCATTAAACGAGATTGTCCAGATGAAGTATACAAACGCAAAAGTTACAAACGCAAATTCCTACATGAATAAAATACACAAACAAATTGATAAGCTATTCCTATAATTTCCTATAATAACGAAACATTAAAAAATAAAAAAAATGTCAAATTGCATAAAATCTGTAGCTTGCAGACAAAAACCGACTTCAGATTTGAAATCAACACACTCAAATTGACTATAGAAAGGTCTTTTTTTAAATGCAACAAAATGAGTGTTCCCCAGTGTTATTCGTGTTTGGCACTTTTTTCAAGTCTTGTTACGTGAAACCGATGCCAAACGAAAGTGACTTTTGATTCGGCGCGTAGCACGGACACATTTTTAAGTCATTCACAATCTAAAGACCTGCATGGCTAATGATGCAAGTGCACACATGCTGTAACCGTGAAGCCAGAAAAATAAATGACGCAACTGTGCACTTGCCAGCATACTAATATTTTTAAAACAGTGGAAATCTCCTGTTGCAAGTGCTTATTTCGAGTCTAATTTAGAATTTTTTTCAGATAGTGTAGCAACTTCAATTTCAGGGCTTTCTAAAAACTACACTATTTACTGGCGAGAAAGTTAAAATTGGAAACACGAACTACTTGAACTCGTAACTGGAAATTTATAAACAAACAAATGGGCATAATGTTCGTAACACATGTGCATGACTATAAAAGAAACCACGAAAGAAAATGAATAAATATAAGACTGCGAAAAATGTTTGGAATTTGGCTAAACAACTGTGCACAATTTCCAGTAGCACCTCGGGAGGAGTTCACACACACACACAAAATCTGGTTTACTTTGAAAGTTAAGTACTTATTGTTGATATAGGGCCAATGCCAAGCATCCAATACAAGCCTATTCTAATTCTATAGTAAATGTTCATTTATAAATTTAAATGAAAATTCATCTACGAGATTATTAATTATAGATATTAACCTAGGCAGATCGTGTTATCTTGTGTCATATTTGAAAAATATCAGAGTTCAACAATAATTGCATTTTGAATTATTACCTTCAAAAATCTATTTAATATATCAATTCATATTAAATATAAAGTATGTTAGGTTTGTATCGGAAGCTATATAATAGATCCATTTATATAGCATAAATTATCTGCCTGTTATATGGATCAGTTGTTGTTGTAGTTGTTTTGAATTAAGCACAAAACTACACAATAGGCTATCTGTGCTCTGCCCACCACAGGTATCAAAACCCGGTTTTTAGCGTTGTAAGTCCGCAGAGCCACTGGGGGAGCATATGGATTAGAGTGTTGTAACAGGTAACAACACTTAGACTTCCTTAAGCCATAACGGGATAAAGAATGATATTTGTGTTTTTAAATAAAACCTTTTAATGCTCATATCAGCCATCTCTAATATATATATTTACTTCAAGTGAATTCCTGGTCATCTTGAATTAAGTAGCACAAACAGATAATTCTGGGGTACAGCTTTTATTTATTTTTATTGAATTAATTTATTATATAAAAATTGAAATTAATACACATTCCCATATATGTATATGACCATTTCATATTTGCGAATTTCATCATTGTGTGTGTGTTTAATTTTCCATAATCTATAGGTAAAACGGTATATGTGAATGGTCATAACGTTAAAAACGGGTTTCGATACGTTCATGTGAAGATTTATGTTTATCTCCTAACCAACAAACATAATTTATATATACGTAGGTGAACATATTCAATGTAAAAGGTTTAGGCATGTTATGCCAATATTAATAACACATTCTAAGCTAGAAAACAATTGGTTGAATATATAGGTTTAACATTAAAGAATCTCATTAAAGTTCAATTTCTGTCAAACAGTTAGTCGGTTAAGTAAATATCTTATGCACAAACCCTTAGATCAAATACTGTGTGTATTAGCATAAAATGTGTTTTCTAATTTTATCAACTATGCAAATAATCCATTGTTTTATTAAGCAAGAAATACAAAGAAATACTTTTAAAAAACTAGCTAAAAAGTGTTTAGATGAAGAAAGTTTACGTCATGAACGTTTCAGTAATTTGATGCTATGAATATTTTATAAATTATTTGTTCATTTTCTGGGTGTTCTTATATACTTCTCATATCAGAAGGATTTTAGCAAGGATTGTTTACTGACGTTATAATCATGTATCATTTATATTTAATATTGAGAAACTATTGGAAATTCTAACTATAAATATCGTGTTATAGTCTGTTATAATGCACATGACCTGATTCTCGACACTCTTGTTACAAACGTCGACATTTAATCAGTAATAATTCACGTGCTCATTCTTATATATATGTTATAATGGCCTGTAATTACTGGAACTAATAATCTATATTCTAATATAAAGTATGATATGCATATATACATATCTTTATATGTATATACATTTAACATTGATGTGCAAGACATTAACGAAGTGAGAAACTTAGTACGAAGATGTATTAACCTAAGATAAAAACAACAAATCTGGGTCGTTGGTGGATTAAGGACAAGTTTAAAATTTCGAAAGCGCCACCTATTCAAATAATATTTAATCTTGGCCACATGTCACTTTATTTTTTATATTAGTTAAATGCTTAAATGGACTTTAAACAAATTTTAAAATCTAGCTATATGTATTTATATATATTACTACAGTGATAACTACAGGAAGGAATAAAATTCTACTTACAATTGGCCCGTTGGTTCGGGCGCTCGACTCGCAATCTGTGGGTCGATAGTTCGAATCCCTATTACACCAAACATGCTAGCCCTTTCAGCTGTGGATACATTATAATATGACAGTGAATCCAACTATTTGTTGGTAAAAGAGTAGCCCAAGTGTTTACGATGGATGGTAACAACTAGCTGCCTTCTTTCTAGTCCTAAGCTGCTAAATTAGGGACGGCGAGTGCACATATCCCTTTTGTAGCTTTGCACCAAATTCAGAAACAAACTAAATATTGTTAGGCGCAAACGACTGTAATAACACAAATTACAGTGTTTTTCGTTTTACTTCGCCGAATTCAAGTGATTCAGCTTCTCACGTTCTTAAACAAATGTTAGGTTTAATGATAAAGAACAACAACCTGAAAAAAGTGATTAGAATTACAATAAGGTAAACCGAAACATACTTCACTGAAAAATACACTTTTATCTTTAAAGAAGGTTTATATAAATGAGTATATAGGGGTACTTTTAGTTCGGAAAATATACAGATAATTATATCTACATTATTTAGCGCCAACTATGTAAAACCCTAAACATACAAATATCAGGGGCCCGGCATGGCCTAGCGCGTAAGGCGTGCGACTCGTAATCCGAGGGTCGCGGGTTCGCGCTCGCGTCGCGCCAAACATGCTCGCCCTCCCAGCCGTGGGGGCGTTATAATGTGACGGTCAATCCCACTATTCATTGGTAAAAGAGTAGCCCAAGAGTTGGCGGTGGGTGGTGATGACTAACTGCCTTCCCTCTAGTCTTACACTGCTAAATTAGGGATGGCTAGCACAGATAGCCCTCGAGTAGCTTTGTGCGAAATTCAAAAAAAACAAACAAACAAACAAAGAAATATCAGTGGTATATTATATACGCTACTTTGTTTCTCGATTGCTGGCGATGCTTACAATTATGCTTCGTGATAGCTTTTATCATATTCTTTTTGATGTAAATAATAACTATTCTAAATGGTTTAGTGTGTGACTGAGAAACAATGTACTTTTAAAACTATTGATAACAAGTTCGAATTTGCTTACGTTGTTATTTATTACCTACGACATTTTAACGTAAACCACATATGCTGGATCATTAACTTACGCACCTAACAGTGGAATAGGGTAACACGTGAATTCATTTCAAAAGCAGTGAGTTTTTTATTGTTGATAAAATACACAGATTTACTGTGGTAGTGCACTGAGTTCACTTCTGCAATCTGTTTCTTAGCAAGGTACTTTACCGTAAGGAGCACAATCACATTGAGAAATTTTAAATGAAGACAAATGTAAGAAAAACAATGAAACTATGGTTAAATATATATTTCTAAATGTGGCTATTCTCACACGATCAAACAAAAATAGCATTGAAAGAAGAAGTGAGACAAAAGAAATAATATTTGAATATATGTCATCTTAAGAATTTCACTTTTTATGTCTTTCGTTCGTAGCTTTCAAACGGACTACTTCTTCGTCATGTTTTAGCATTCTGAATAGACATTTTCACATCAGCCGGACAATACGTGTCTAATGACTTTACTGTACTGGGATTCTAACGTATTTCACATGTACTCGGTTGAACTAAGTTTCTATTTTTACTGCCTTTATAGCACAGTTTACAAAAACTACTTAAAAAAGGAGTTGAAAGTTTAAAGGTTGAATACAGTTATCCTCTCCTACGTATATATAAACCATGTTTGTTGGTTAGGAGATAAACACAATTCTTCACATGGGCTATCGAAACCCAGATTTTGGCGTTGTTACCTTTCAAACACACCATTTTGCCTATAGATTATGGAAAATTAAACACACATATAATGATATTCACAAATATTAAATGCAGTTATAGGAATGTGTATTAATGCCATTTTTATAAAATATATTAATTTAGTGGAAAACAACTAAAAGCTGTATCCCAAAATACTCTATTTTTCCGATTTAAATCACAATGACAAGGAACTCACTTGAGGTAAATTAAAGATACTCAAACGTTTCACTGTTGATTTATCTGACCTGAACATTACTTCCCAGTTGTACAAACCTACACGTATTAATGTTATCACTGATAAGAAAAGCAATGTTTTTCAAGAACAATACTTTACTTGTGTGTTTTGTAAGATAAAAGTAAATTAGTTTTACTCGTACTTTTGTTTCTTCTAATTTTATTTTAACTTTGATATTATATAATTATTCCTTTTTTCACAGTTTCTCTTCTTCCGTCATAAAACTTAGCTCCAATTTCTCAGAAAGAAATTAGGTTTTCTTCTACAAAAGATGTTTTTTTCATACAACTTTACCAAATTAACGTAATTTTCTTACCGCTGTTGTTTGTCTTTCAAACCATTTTTCTGAATTAAATAAATTACATCTTTCATTTCCAATTTACTACAATATCAACATTTGCAGTAAAAAAAAAGGTAAAAATATGCGATTTCTAACTAGTAAAGCATATCAACCATCGTAAAGGAGAGACGTTACAAACATTGTACTTACCGTTCAAAACTCTTCTGGTAACTACAGTGATTCATATAGAAAACGCATATAGAAAGTAAGGAATAATGTAAAATAACATACACCTCACTACAGTTTTTGGATGGTGCTAAAACCGTTGTACCGCTATCACAAGTAATTGTTCCAATAAAATATAGAGAACTTTGTTAATAATTTGTATATAGGAACAAACATAATATTTATTTAAAAGTGGAAAGCATTAATGGGTAGAATAGAATATTATGATAAATGTTTGTTTGTTTGTTTTTTTAATTTCGCACAAAGCTACACGAGAGCTATCTGTGCTAGCCGTACCTAATTTAGCAGTGTAAGACTAGAGAGAAGGCAGCTAGTCATCACCATCCACCGCCAACTCTTGGGCTATCTTTTACCAACGAATAATGGGATTGACCGTCACATTATAACGCCCCCACGGCTGAAAGGGCGAGCATGTTTGGTGCGACCGGGATTCAAACCCGCGACCCTCAGATTACAAGTCGAACGCCTTAACACATCTGGCCATGCCGGACCTATTATGATAAAATCGATTACATAAACGTCTCCCAAGTTACGATTTTGAAGTAAATGTGATGATTCCATTTCATTTCCTGAAGCCCCTCAGTAGCTTAGCGGTCAGTCTAACTGCTTCTAACGCTAAAAATTGGGTTTGGATAAGGCACTCGACTCTTAATCCGAGGGTCAAGAGTTCGAATCTCTGTCACACCAGACATGCTCGCCCTTTCAGCCGTGGGGGGCGTTATAATGTGACAGTCAGTCCCACTATTTGTTGGTAAAAGAGTAGCTCAAGAGTTGGCGGTGGATGGTGACGACTAGCTGCCTTCCCTCTAATCTTACACTGCTAAATTAGAACTCCTAGCACAGATAGCCCTCGTGTAGCTTTGCGCGAAACCCAAAAAACAAACAATCTATCAAAGTTGGCGACAGCTAACGCAGACAGTCCTCGAGTAGATTTGCGCGAAATTCAACAAACAAACAAAGTTGTAAAGATATTTAATTGACCTTTATAATAACATTTGCATATACCGAACCGTGAGTTGTAGCATCACAGGCGACATATTGAAGACGTACAAGTATTTGGTTCATGCGTCTTGATTTGGTTTGTTTTCAATTTCGTGCAAAGAACAAAACAAGAAGGCTATCTGGGCTATCTTCATTTAACGGTAATTAAGTAGAAGGAAAATAGTTAATCAAGATCACTCATCCCCAACTTTTGGGTTGCTCTTTTACGAGATAGACAGTAACATTATAATGTTCTTACGAATGAAAGAGCAAGCACGTTCGTTGTGACGGGAATACGAATCTGCGATCTTCAGATCTCTAATCGAGTTCTTTAACCTCCAGGCCAAGCCAAGTCTATGGTTCATGGCTAGTTCACGACTGTTTGCTCTTGTGATGGCGCTTCAATTTGATGACAATGTTGTTAAAAAATAAATAGTTTTTAAAAACTGAGATTACTGTGTAGCAGGATCATTTCAGAAACGTAGGTCACACAGAAACTTGTTTCTATTACAATAAGAATGTTGGTTAGCTTCAGAGCTAAGTCACATTGTAATTCCGTAGACCTAAAACTGTCCTACTTATTCCAGTACTTAAATAGATATATAAAAATAACTCAGAGCACCATTATACGTCTGTAGGGAATATTTTGCATAATTTTAATGTCAAAACTAGCTAACTAAGTTCAATTTATTAAAATCAACAGCAAAAAATATTATACACAAAATATTGGATACAAATTATTATTTTCTTGCGTCTCTGTATAAAAACGTCATATTCTGCTTATGAATGTTATAAGAAATAAAGAAGAGTGAGAATGGATGTGGAAGGTTTTGAAAATGTTTTTTTCAAAGGTTTTTTTTTTTATTGTGTAATCCCAGAAGAAAATAACCGATGTTTTCCATTGTTCCAAACATGCATTTTATTGCTTGATCCTAGAAGAAAAGAACCGATGTTTTCCATTGTTCCAAACAAGCATTTTATTGCTTGATCCTTGAAGAAAAGAATGTTTTCCACTGTTCCAAACAAGCATTTTATTGCGTGATCCCAGTAGAAGCTATTTATTACTATTAATTCCTAGTTTAAGAAAAAAAACAATAATATTTTATTGTTTAATTTTACCAGATACATGCCAACAAAGTTAGACAATGTACCCATTCCCATGGGTCTACTATAATCTCAAGAACTTTATAATACTTAAGTTGAGGATTTAACCCATGCTGAGTACTTCTCGCTTAAAGCTAATTAACAAACAAACTGACACTGTGAAAAGTAATTCACTGTGTATTTTGTCAGAGTTTGGTTTAAAAACAGGAATGAAACGGAAGCGTGATGCTCTTGCCATGTACCCAAAGAACAAGCCCGATATTTTCTGACATCGACTCTACCATGTATTTATAACCGCAACTCAAATGAGCATTGACTTTCCTAAAGCTTGGGCCTTAAGTAAAGAATGTTTAACTTTTCAGAAAGTCTTGGCTCAATGGCAGATCTGTAAATGACATTTCTGTACAACTAATGAAGCGATTACACTTTAGAAGTAAGTAGGAGTAACGATATGTTTATATATTTCTGACAATATTTAATTCGCATAAAAAACATAAATTTTATGTGTATTTTATGTCTGTCCTAAGCTAAAAAATAAAAAACAACAAACTATCACATCAACAGTAGTTTTGAAACCAGTGTTCATTTAATACTCACAGAAAAACCAAAGCAGGCATTTTTTTATTTTATCAGTAATATGTGGCCCGGCAGGGCCAGGTGAGTTAAGGCGTTCGACTCGTAATCTTAGGGTCACGAGTTCGCATCCACGTCACACCAAACATGCTCGCCCTTTCAGCCGAGGGTGCGTTATATAGTTACGGTCAATCCCATTATTCGTTGGTAAAAGAGTAGCCCAAGGGTTAGCAGTGGGCGGTGAAGACTAGCTGCCTTCCCTCTAGTCCTACACTGCTAAATTAGGGACGGCTAGCGTGGATAGCTCTCGTGTAGCTTTGCGAGAAATTCCAAAATACAAACAGTAATATGTTTGATTAGACCCAAAATCTTTCGATCAACACATTAAAATATGAAATATTACGAGCTGCAAGGTATATTTTATTTTAAATCTCCGCTAATCAGCGGTGTCATTGAGAATCTAAAACAGTAACAACTGGGTTCTGTCATTGTTGTGAATATAGCTCAGATAAACACTTGTGCTGTTTTGCGCTAAAACCAAACATTTTACTTTATCGTCTAATTAAAAGATTCATAGATGGGTTTTAAGGGTGAACTTAAATAAATGACAATTTTGTGTTGATAAAGTTAGTTTTATGACTTAATATCCATTACTCCAAATGACAATTTTATGTTGATAAAGTTAGTTTTATGACTTAATATCCATTACTCCAAATGACAATTTTATGTTGATAAAGTTAGTTTTATGACTTAATATCCATTACTCCATAACTTCAAACTAGCACAGCTTGTATAGTTTTTATGATTTATTAAGACATTCACGAGAAGACACGTACATCACAATACCTCCAAGAGATGGTAAAAAATAATTCTATAAACATATAAACGATATTCTGTGAAGGAAAATGTATCAGCACTTAAACTCGCATCCTTTTTTCCAAGCATAAGAGGTCCGCCATGGCAAGGCACCCAATCCAAAATCTGAGGGTCACGGGCCGAATCCCCGTCACACTAAACATGCTTGCCCTTTTAGCCGTGGGGACATTATAATGTGACGGTAAATCTTACTATTCGTCGATAAAAGAGTAGCAAGAGAGTTGGCGGTGGGCGGCGATGACTAGCTGCCTTCCCTTTAGCCTTACACTGCTGAATTAGAGACGGTTAGCGCAGATTTTTTTTTTGAATTCCGTAAAAGCTACTCGAGGGCTATCTGTGCTAGCCGTCCCTAATTTAGCAGTGTAAGACTAGAGGGAAGGCAGCTAGTCATCACCACCCACTGCCAACTCTTGGGCTACTCTTTTACCAACGAATAGTGGGATTGACCGTCACATTATAACGCTCCCACGGCTGAGAAGGCGAGCATGTTTGGCGCGACCGGGATGCAAACCCGCGACCCTCAGATTACGAGTCGCACGCCTTAACGCGCTTGGCCATGCCGGGCCACTCTAGCGCAGATAGCCCTAGTGTAGCTTTGCGCGAAATTCAAAACAAACCAAACCTAACATAAATCCTAACAACCTCAATTTATCGGGTCGAATAACTTATCTGTCAATTTGGGCTTCAGTTGTTTTTCTTCATGATAGTTATTGGCAGAAACAGCAGGTTACACCGAATAAGCTTTGAGAATGAAAATGTTCATGCAGGTTATTAAATATTCTAACAAAATAGAATACAAAACTAATTGTTACTGTCAAAAACAATACGTTTGCAGCTAAAACACGTGATGACATTAATGGGCAAAGACGGTAATAGAGAACTGGCATTTTTAGCTTGATCGACAAATAATGCACAGATTGGCCACCAGTCTGCCAGGTTAGATATTATTGTGTTTCAGGTATATTTATCACTAAAAATGAACTTTTGACCACTGGAAAGTTGGTCAGCAAGCAGCACTCTCAATCACAAAGTCTTTGTCCGTCTTCTGGAACCAAACAACAGGTTTGGCTTTCACGTTTGAAATACATCCATATCTAAATAAGTGTATTCAACAGCATCACGTCTCGAATCTTAGACCCTTCGATTGCATCTAGCTACAAAGTACGGCCTTATCTAAGAATACACAACAACTTTTAAAACATATCCATAAAATACTCTTTTGTACTGAAACTTACTAAAGCACGATATTCCAGTGGATTAACTTTAAAATAAATTCAGTTGTTACAACATTTCAAAATTATTCTTTACCAGCCGCCCAGTTAGTGGCACAGTGATATGTCTGTGGACTCACACAGATAGAAACCAGGTTTCGATACAAGATACATGTAACTTTGTTCTTAATTTCAAACGAACAAACAAATATTTATCAACCATGTTTTTTTTTTAGTTGTCGAACTTATTTCATTAGCGTGAGGACTAAACATGCTGAAAAATAGGGTGACAATTACAGTAAGCACATTACACAACCTGTGAAAAACAATTGTTTTCTGTTTCGTATTCCAATACTACAAAACGATTTTAGAAACATTTGAAAGTTTCAAAGGATATGAAATTTAATTGTAGAAAATAATATTTTTCTGTTGAGTGTGTTGTAACACAGGACATTAATCTAAGTATTTACTTTATGTTAGTATTTTTTCTCAGACAGTTTTAGGGCAGACTGAAAACTCCCACTGTAAGTTATCAGAAAATAACTTTCAGTGAAAGCGAGAGTCCAAAAATCAATTATTATAATAAGGTTTCAAATATAAATCCCTATGCTTAGTAAATGTTTTTAATGTGCGCGCATAAAAAGCTATCTTATAACGTTTTAGATGAGTGGTGATAAAGAGGATGTTTTTACGGAATACGAATCATTAATAGGATACATAAGGAATTTTAACATGATTCCTTGAATACGTAGTTAATACCACTCATACACCAGGTCGTGTGCGTGAGAGAAAAGGAATGAAACATCATTAATACCTCCTTATTCCGAGTAAAAGCATGAAACATCATTAATACCTCCTTATTCCGAGTAAAAGCATGAAACATCATTAATACCTCCTTGTTCCGAGAAAAGGCATGAGACATCATTAATACCTCCTTGTTCCGAGAAAAGGCATGAGACATCATTAATACCTCCTTATTCTATCCTTAAAACAAGGTGTAGATGTAACCGTTAAATTAAATCATATTTCAAGGTCATATGGTTATGGGATTGAATACCTACTCATCCATTGTTCATTTTTAAAAACTATATAATACAGTAGAAGTTTCACACCGCCATTGTTAATGCATTGGCTGTTATAGAACGCTATTGTTTAACTGCTGTCATTGGCCTATTATTCAATACTATTTGTGATACAACGTGGCTTATATATTTATTTCGTGAAATCTAATAAGTAGATACGTGGAACATTAAATCTTTTTTTCTCTTCTTGGGTGATTCTATATTAACCAGAGTAGCAATAAAGTCACAAGATATAAAACCAAACAAAGGTTAGAACATTAAATCCTTAGTTGCTTCGACTTAAGTCAATCAACTGTTGAAACTACGCGACGTTTTTAACATGTTCAGATAATACTCTTATCCTCGGACAAGACCTAAAGCTGCATGGATATTGACACATTCTACAGGGATTCGCACAACAGGCTCAACGAAGTAACAAATACGGGTGATGAACTTAAGGGATTTCCAGTGTCTTCAGAGGGAAGAATCAATTTGTGACAGGAGGAGAAAAGCACGTGGTACTGCAGGAAACTCGTATATAGTTGTAAATTAAATCTCTAATCTTCTAGTGTTTTTATCATAGTGTAACACGGATGTAGACGAAATCACAGTTATGTTTTTCTTTTTATCAAGGCCCGGCATGGTCAGATGGTTAAGGCACACTCGTAATCTTAGGGTCGCGGGTTCGAATCCCTGTCGCAATAAACATGTTCGTTCTTTCAGCCGTGGGAAGTTATAATATGACGGTCAATCCCATTATTCGTTGGTAAAAAAAGTAACCCAAGAGTCGGCTCTGGGTGGTGATGACTAGCTTCCTTCCCTCTAGTCTCACACTGCTAAATTAGGGACGGCTAGCGCAGATAGCCCTCATGCAGCTTTGCGTGAAATTCAAAACAAACAAACTTCCTATCAATATCAAGTAATATATAACACATTATGTATCTCTTCTCCATAAAGTCATATAACAAGTTAGTAGAGCTGTTGAATACGCTTTTATTTTTCTCTTAATATAATGAGGTAACATAGTTATTGGAACTTAAACATCAGCTCTTCCACTATTTCGAGTTACGCGTAATATAGTTTGTAACTTTGCAATATAATTGTGTTATTCTATTGTTCAATATGAAATAATATAGTTATCTTCAACTTCAGTTATTTCATTCTTACATATTATGAACTAATATAAATGCAAATTTAATATTTGTTTAATTCTTATTTTCTCACTCATCTATATAACAACATTATATAAATTTTTATATGTATATAAATTTATACATAAGATGATCTTCTGCAGTTGTTGGGCCTGATGATTAGGGTATAGGACTGACGATCAAAAGGTCTGAGGTTTGAGACTTGGTACTTATAATTACAAGTTATAGATTCAATAACAGCAGATTCACAGGGGTCACAATCATCTTCCTATTTAGTTAAGATTAACCTCTTCAGGCTATAATTATTTCCAACTAGTTGCTTTCCATCTAGTCCCCACTTCAAAATTAGGGACTGCTATTCCTAAACCATAGGGGTCTCTGACATAGTGTACATATCGTGCCATTCAGATTAACAAACAAATAAATGAATAAACCCGTCTTTCCCCCCTTAAAATTTCTACACCAAAATTATTCGAACATCACTGAGAGTTTAACATGGACCATTCATTCAAGAAAGCTTGATGAGTTTCGATACAGGGATAAAGTAGCTTGGTAAAGTCGTTTGCAACATTCCAAAGCGTTATAAATTGCGCGAATATGCGAGAGAGAAGAAATTATTCGCTATTGTAGGAGTCTGAAATCAATACATGAGATATTCTCAACTCTAGGTTCACTAAACGTGAATAAGCTACAACTGTGAGACCTCTGTCGCGTGAAAAGAGAACGGAGGTTAAGAACTTCTGCGTCACTTTCAAAAATGCTCAGCACTCTTTCGCTTTTAATAATATGTCTCCAGCATTACAATCTTGAAGATTGATTGCAAATGTCTTGTAGCGATAAGAACTGCTTTAAAAAGTTTTCAAAGCAATGGTCGATTACGAGCGTGGAGAAAAACAGAACAGGCAACTGTATTCATCTTATCATGTTATGCAGAATTGTCGAGGGAGTGTTGTGTTATGTTCTTGACCCTACGTTGTGTACTAAGTTAGGAACCTAAATGTGGAATATGTGCACTTTTAAATGCCCAAGGATATCAAAACATGTATTAGGACGGCTGGTATGGGTATTAACACTTTTATTGATAAGGAGAGAACAACCTTTCGACTTTCCTAGATCATATTTTTTAATCTGAAGATGACCTAGGAAGGTCAAAACGTTGTCCTCTCTTTAACAATAAAACTTTTAATTCCCATACAAGCCGTTCTTAGATACATTTTTATTTCAAATGGGTTTCTCGTCACCAAGAATATTAAGACATGGTAAATTAATACTTTCCAGTGATAACTACGAGAGGTTTTTCTTAGTAGTTCTCTTCTAGTTGTATAACTGCATCAGTCAACTACGTACAACTCGTGTCTTGTTGCAAATAATGTTAACGTCTTGGAATAGCTTTCCACAAATCCATGGGCTCGCCATGGCCACGTGGTTTGGGGGCTCGACGCGTAATCTGAAGGTCGTGGGCTTGAATCCCCGTCACACCAAAAATGCTCGGCCTTACAGCTGTGGGGACATCAAAATGTAACGGTATAACCCACTATTCGTTGATAAAAGAGTAGCCCAAGAGTTTTCGGTGGGTGATGATGACTAGCTGCCTTTTTTCTATTCTTACACTGCTAAATTAGGGACGGTTACAGTAGATAGTGCTCGTGTAGCTTTCAAAAACAAACTTCAAATCCACATTATAGCTATAAAAGAATGTCGTGGAACTATCTAAAGAAAGTTTACTCAGAAAGTTAGACCATAAAGTTCTTGTTGTCATTAATTAGTAAAATGTTTCAAACAACAATCGCGAAAGTTAAGTAGAATCTGTCGTCACCATTCTAATCGAAAAAGTGCTTCGTAAAATAGCAAGATCCCTTTAGGGCAAAGTGAGCGACAAAGTGAACCTTTTGCCATGATTACATGCCCAGATAGTTTCAGCAGGGCAATGTGAGTTTTAAACTAATATTTGCATCTGAAAGCACTCTTCACCTTTTGATACTTAATATAAAATAAAATCAGTATGGATCAAACTCAAGTTTTTCATCATTCCCCATTATAATGGATAACAATGTAAATCTGAACGTCTTCTTTAATTGTTGTGTGTGTGTGTGTACTTACAGCAAAGCTACATCGGGTTATTTGCTAAGTCCACCGAGGGGAATCGAACCCCTGATTAGCGGGGGACTAATTGTTGTGTAATATAAAGTAAATCAAGCGTAGTTTAAACTACAGTTCTTCCATTGTTTTTCATTATAAAGCATTATAGCTTGATATTGAACCACTGTGTTTAGCTATTACGATATGAAGCAGTACATCTTAATCTCAAATTTTCGGTACAGATTTTTTTCTCGGTTTTATGTAAACAAGACCGTAAAACAGCATATGAAACTTCATGTTACTCATAAAATTCTGCAAAGAGAAACTATTTTTCACTTTGAAAATAGCGTCACGTATGTTATATTGCTCTGTGTGAGGGACGCTTTCAAGTTTATTATACAGGAGTTTACCCGTGAGAATTACACATGTTTATGGTTCTGACAAACTGCGTAAGAATTACACCGTATCGAAAAGGGAACTGACCCTTTGCATAAAAGTTGGGGAAAATTGAAACAAGATAAAAAAAAAGTTTATTTCTGAAGAAACTATGAGAGAGAGAATAAAAAAAGAAGTTCGGTTTAAAAAATTGATTTGTAGTTCAAACGTTTAAGTGTTGTTTAAACATCATACAAAAGTAAATTGTTAGGTTATTATGTGAAGTGAGAGTCACCTAGTGAGAGAAGAATTTGTTTGTTTGTTTGTTTTGGAATTTTGCACAAAGCTGCTCGAGGGCTATCTGTGCTAGCCGTCCATAATTTAGCAGTGTAAGACTAGAGGAAAGGCAGCTAGTCATCACCACCCACCGCCAACTCTTGGGCTACTCTTTTACCAACGAATAGTGGGATTGACCGTCACATTATAACGCCCCCACGGCTGGGAGGGCGAGCATGTTTGCCGCGACTCGGGCGCGAACCCGCGACCCTCAGATTACGAAGCGCACGCCTTAACGCGCTAGGCTTTGCCGGGCCCCATGTGAGAGAAGAAATAAGACTCGGTTGCAGAGATTAAATTTGGGCTGAGTACGTGTAATGAGGGTTCACGTAGGCCTATAAACCTAACCAGTACAGCATTATATTAGAACAGTAATAACATCAAGGTTTCTGTCTTATCTTGGTCTCTCTGACAGTCAATGGTTAGTTTATGAACTTACAAAGCTATAATCTGGAGATCTGTTAATTAATGAATGAATATTTGCTGTACATTTCTTATCAATGATGTAACTATAGCTACCAGTTTAGTGGCCAATTTTGATTTAATTCCTTTAAGACTTAACATGGCCAGGTGGTTAAGGCGCTCGACTCGTAATCTAAGGGACGCGGGTTTGAATCTCCGTCACACCAAACATGCTCGCCCTTTCAGCCGTGGGAATGTTATAATGTGACGGTCAATCCCACTATTCGTTGTTAAAAGAGTAGCCCAAGTGTTGGCAGTGGGTGGTGATGACTAGCTGCCTTCTCTCTAGTCTTACACTGCTAAACAAGGGGCAGCTAGCGCAGATAGCCCTCGAGTAGCTTTACATAAAAAATAAATAAATAAACCATAAACCGGTAACTCCTTTAAAGTCGCATATAAGGCGTTTGTGATTAGATATGATGACTTTTTGCAAACACATACGAACAAAACACACTAAATAAAATAGTGACATACCTCAGTAACCAACTTTAGTTTTAGGATCGCAATTTTATTGTTCGGAACACACCTTTACCTCAAAGAGCCAACCAAATTATTTAAAATATATAGTGATAATGGCCATGGTAGTATTTGTTTTAAGATATTAGAACGTGTACACTGCTTATTAGAAAGCTGTCAAATTCCACCTTAAGTTAAAAAAAAAGAAGAAAGAAAATCATCCGGTAGTTCAGCATTACTTTTGCAACACCTCTAAGTCTTAAAATTGTGTTTCGATACCTACAGTCTTAATTAGTCTCATGTGACTAAACAATAAAAAATAAACGTCTAGAATTTCTAAACATTGAATTAAAATTGAGAAAACGCTCGGGTACAAACTATTCCAGCGCATTCATTTCTTACAAGCTGAAATAGTTACTACAAAGTAAAACAAAAATTGATTCTTCAGTGTATTAAGTACGGAGACTGAAAAGTAACAAAATTAACACTCAAATTCTACAAACTTTTTTAAATTTATGACTCAATTAATATTCTATGTAATTCCTTCTTTTACTAGTACAATATCCAATTTAGAACAATTTACTTAGATTGCACAATTCTGTACTAAAGTATTAATACTTAATTAAGTTTAAATGTGTTTGCCCTACTGCAGAATGTTATAATAACAGTTACAAATAGTTTGTTTTGAATTTTGCGCAAAGCTACTAGAGGGCTACCTGCGCTAGCCGTCTCTAATTTAGCAGTGTAAGACTAGAAGGAAGGCAGCTAGTCATTACCACCCATCGCCAACTCTTGGGCTACTCTTTTACCAATGAATAGTGGGATTGACCGTCACATTATATCGCCCCCACGGCTGAAAGGGCGAGCATGTTTGGTGTGACGGGGATTCGAATTCTCGACCTTCGGATTACAAGTCGAGTGCCTTAACCACCTGGCCATTTTGGGTCAGTTGTAGATTCAGTAACTCTTCCCTACGAGTAGTGTCGTGAGTTTTCTAGTGTGGCTGAGACATTCGCTGGTTTCAGTTTGTTACTTTTATGGCAAAACTACACATAATGGAATATTTTGCTCTATGTCCACTACAAGGAAGCGGGCCTAAAATTTTATCATTATAAGTCCATAAACATACCACCGAAAATGACAAGAAAAGTTGTATTATGTTAAATAATGGTGTTACCTAGCGCAAGCTTAAATCTACGATCAGTGAACTTACTCGATTCGTTTAATTGTTTGTATTCACTTCTTCCTCCTGAATGCGTGTAATGCTTCATTGTAGAATTTCTTAATGTAGATTGTAGGGTATTTTAAAGAAAATGTTGCATTCAACTTTATAGCAGTTCTGTTCGTTTAGATTATTATATTTGACTATTGAATCACTTTAGTATACATTATTGTTCTAACTAATGAACGATCAGCCACTCAAAAGTTCATAAACACGTCTTGTTACACAAGAGGAAAGAAAGACGGAAGTGAAATCTCATGAAAAACGCTAAGTCTAAATCGTCAGTTTATTAGTCATGCTTGATACTGCAGCAACAGAAGAGACCCCCAGGAGCTCAGCGGTATGTCTGCGGACTTACAACGCTAAAATTTGGGTTTCGATACCCGTGGTAGTCAGAGCACAGATAGCCCTTTGTATAGCTTTCTGCTTAATTATAAAAAAGCACTAGAAGTAACAGAAGCCAGAAAATTTCTATCTGTACTTTCATGATTTCATTAAAATGCTGTTAAACGAATTAACCTGACAAATGTAAAAGTTTCAACATTCGTATAAGAGAATTTAGTAGCTATGTTGCTTTTTTAATTTGTTACAATGACATTACAGATTAAAGTCCTACTTTCTTTGACCTATCTGCATATTCAAAATAACTTAATGCAAAAATAACACTGTCTAACCGTAAAGACTTTAACTTTGTTACACGAGTGGAGGGTGAAATCAGAAATACGTTGTACTTGTTTTTTCTGTTACTAAGCAACCAATACAATTCGTTTAAATTTGAGGTAAAGTAGTTTAAATGTCTTGAAATATTTTATTTTCGAGTTTTCAACACGATTAGAGTTGACGTAATCAAGTTTGCACGTAAAGATAAACAAATTAGGGAAAAATATTTATTTCATTTTCGAAATTAAACTAATAAATTGTTTTCTTAAAAAACACATAATGAATAATTGTTTTTCATGACTACGTTGCAAAACATTATTTGCACCATAAATGACAAGTTGTGTGCTACTTTTTTGGTTGTAACACATACATAAATTATATATATTATATTTACTGTTGTTGTTTTGAATTAAGTACAAAGCTACACAATGGGCTATTTGTGCTCTGCCACTAGGGTATCGAAACCCGGTTTTTAGCGTTGTAAATCCGCAGACATACCGCTGAGCCACTGGGGGCTACATTCACTGTTTCGTAGGTCTTATACTAAAAAAATTCAAAAAATACGAAATAGCTTAAATACTGATAATTTATTATATTTTTTATTTATCTTAGATTTAAAATATTTAGCTTTGCCACTCAATCAAATTATGTTTTGTGAGAAATCTTGTCCATGTTTTAAATCAGTTTTTAAAAGTAACTCCTTAAACCTTTTTCCACAAAATACAAATGTAACTGTTTACTAAAACCTTTGATGTGGATGTCTGCTTTTAACAAACAATGTAGTCACAAGTCTAAAATCACATTTTTGGCTGACTTGATGTTACTAAAATAGTAAATAACCAAAGGAATCGATTTCTCTTTTCTAGTTACCTTATATTTGATGTCAGCAAAACATGAAGACGGATAGCGAACCCTTGGTGCTATTGGGGATCGAGAAAGTTTTATAACATCAATGTGTTTAAAGGTTCTCACTTCATCCTTAGGTTGCCCTTCACAGAATCTCATTTATCTAAGGTGACAAAAGCTCCTCAAGAAACATTTTCTCTCCTTCTTCAGCACGTATATTGGTATTTTTTTGTGAAATGTTCCACATAGAATCTTTTTTGTTGGTGTGTGAAGATAAATAAATTAACGATCCTTGTAAATAGAGAAGAATATTCCTTTTGTTTTTGTAAAGTAATTATTACATTATCTTCTCACAAAAACATGTATAATGAATAGACATGTTTCATAACTCTGTCTTGCAAGAAAAACATTATTTATACCATAATTGACTAACTGCGTTTTTTATATTCTTTGGATGTAGATAGCTAGTTAGCCTATAAATACTAATGGTTCATGTTTTGTTGTTATGTAGGTGTTTACACAAAAGATATAGAATACGTATCTGCTAATGTCTGTTCAAGCAACTAAAGATATACTTGTTATGTCATTTCAACAGTTATATGTTATGTTGTTTAAAAAGAGGTTTAGGTATCCGATATGCTCTTCAACCTGTATTACTTGTTGGAAGGTAACAATTTCAACAATAGCGAACAAGAGTGAATAAAAATATACACAAATGTGGAAATACTCACAGTACGTCTTGAAACAACCATCAGTACAAATAGGTCGCGAGGAGTGGCTGCGAAAGAGAGTTACTTAGTGTAACCCAAAAAAAGCACGAATAACTACGAATCGAGCTGATGATGACATGCACTAGCATTTCAAAATATTGTTCACGTTAAAGGTTTGTACAAAGTAAACCTTATCGAACTTCCCGAAACAGAGTAGTTTGATTATATTTAAGATAAAAAAAAAACCCCAACAGTTTCAGCAATCTCTGCATTAAAGATTTCAGTGAACGGAATCATTTGAAGTTTTGTAGATAAAGGTTTGAAGTGTTGATTTAAAGTAATGACTTAAAATATGAACAACATTTCTGTGTAAAAGATAATTTAATTGACTGACAAACTAGGAATGTTAAAACTAAGATAAATTAATTTTTTAAAATAAATTACATATATTCACTTTACTTCGTATTTCTGATATTTTACAGTGGAAGACCTAAGAAACAGTAGATATAACATACATGTACGATTTATATATGTTATACCAAAAAATGTAGCACACAGCTAGTCAGTTGTAGTATAAATAATATTTTGCAACGTAGTCATAAAACACATTTATTCATTATGTGTTTCTGTAAGAAAAAACTTATTAAAAGTTTAATTCCGAAAGAGCATTAAAATATTTATCATTATATGGAAACATGATTACGTTAATTCTATTCGTGTTGAAATCTCGAAGATAAAATATTACAAGATTTTAAACCATCTTATTTTAATTTTAAACGAATTGTATTTTTTACTTAGTAACATGAAAAGCAACTACAATGCATTTCTAATTTTAACCTCCGCTCGTATAACAAAGCAACCAAGACTTTCGGTTTAAGTGCTATTTTTGCATTCAGTTACTTCGAATATGCAAGTAAATCAAAGAAGTTAGGACTTTAATCTGTGCCATCATTGTAACAAATTGGTAAACATCATAGCTACGAAATCCTTTTGAAACATGATGAGTTATAGGTAATCAGTTTTTCGTATTTTTGATATTTTTTAAAATAAAGAACAATGAAACAGTAAGAAAAAATATAAATCTCTGTTTTCTATAGTTAATTATTGATGAATATCGATATAAAGTTTTATTTATTAAAGAACATCTAACGTTTACTGAGCTAGATTTCCAACACTTAAGACATATCTCTATATATATAAATTAATTTGTAACCACATTGAATTACCGCGTTGTGCTTGAGAAAATATTTCTCTTCCACGACATCATGGTTACACATGTTTATAAGTGTAACAGCTTTAACTGAAGGCACTTATTGCTTTGTTGTAATAGGGGAGAATGAAATCAAAACTGCGTTATACTTGTTTTCATGTTACTAGGTAACAAACCTAATGTATTTCAACTTGAGACTAAATGGATTAAAAATCTGGAAACATTTCATCTTCAAATTTTCTACTATACTTAAATATAAAATTCTCTAAACCTTCAAATACAAGCTATACTATCCTGCTAAAAGTCATTTTAACTTTATGTTTTAAAGCTTCTTATCTCTACTTTATTCTGAATTAGAAAGTAATTATAATAGCAATAGTCGAGCAGTTAGGAACACAAGTGTAAACTGTTGAAGTAAGTGGCAAATACAACATCAATATTTACGATCTGTTGACTTTTAAGGAATCCGTAGGTTATTATTTCCACTGTATTTTGTTTTGATTACTTTTATAAGTTTTATGTTCTCATAACTATGTGGTGTAACAACGTATTCATATATATATAAATTCCATGATGTTTGAAAGTTCCAGTTTATTTTGTAGCTATACAATAAACGTTGCACTAAGAACAAGTTACGCTGTCGTATGGCTTCCAGGTGCACAACATGTAACAGTACGAGTTACATCAACACACAACTAAAACCATACCGTGAAAAAAAGCTTCTACTCTGTTGTTTCTATCGTGAGCACCAAACTTACAATAAAAAACTGCAAGGTCTCTGTTAGCAATATAGTTATCGTGTTCACGATAATTAAAAAAAAGGTGAAAAACTCATTAGCAAAACCTGATCAAATCCCGGCACTTTCGAGTGGCGAACAAGGATGTCGCTGATGAAGAGAGTTTTTTTTTTTTTCGATTTATTAAGAAAATATTGTCATAAGTAATATCCTTACATACATACATGTGTGTGTGCGTTAAATTAAAAGGTTAAAACAAACAAATGAATCATTTCTGTTCGTGCCTTAAACAACTTACAGATATGTTTATCGTAATAGGGAATATACGAAAAGAAACGAAAATCCATTCTAGCTGATTTAAATGATCAAAATGGTGGTGTGAGATATAGTTATTACTTACTTGAAACGAGTCCAAGTTTAACGAAGAGAAACTTAAACTAAAATGCATAAGAACTATTCATAATGTTCAATACAAAGAAATTAATTTGGTAAATTATTTTGGCCGTAAAAAAAGTTTGAGAAATCTTCTACTCACAAATAACTTTACACGCGTCATCCTTTTTCTGTTTTATTTTCATAATATTTTGACCACAATTTTGTAACATTATATCCAAGCTTTGATAGTTTTATTGTGTATAAGAATACAATTTTATTAAGAAAATTTGCATAATAGGTTTAAACATTTCTGTATTAATATCACAGAATTTAGTAGCTTTGTAGTTTTTCAAATGGACAAAATGAATTCACAGATTACAATCCTAGCTCATTTAATCCATTCCGTATTAAAAATAATTGAATACAAAAGTAAAGCAGTCTAACTTTAATAGAAAAAGTAGAAAATCTTGTTTAGAAAAAATCAATATATTCCAATCCCTAGACGCTAGAATGACACATTTATTCATTATACAGTTTTTAGTATCTAGATGTGTACACTTCAAGTAAAGAAACATTTCATATGTTATAGAAACAGGTTTAACAGTCTCTGCCATTTGATTAAAATGTTTATACAAATAGAAAAAATGGTTTCGTAGGGCAAACAAAGCATCGCGGCGTAGCAAAGGGTTTAATCAGTGAGTAGAAAAGTGTTAAAAACACACTAAAGTTATAGCAAATGGCAAAGAAAACAAACTATAGTTCAAGTAATACATGTAACAACTTATATAAAAAAAGACTGTCCTTTAATCTGTCTTAATAAGAACGAAATGAATCTTCAAGTTCACTGTAGTGGAAAATTAATGTTGTATAACGCTCGCATGTTTTGTCACCTAGATTAATAATTTTAGAAAAGAGCAAGTTACCTTCTCAGAGAAAAACCAAAAAAATCAACCAGTTATTGAGTATAACTAATTAAATAGACTTTCCTTATTATAAAGTTTAAAATGGATCGTTTTTTCACTTTGATATCTGAGCTGTTAACAATATTTTTTGTTGCTGGATAAACACATACAAATACAGTGGAGGTTCGAAAAAGTTTGGAACCACAAGTACTTCTACGAGTTTTACAGAATGTGTTTCGCATGTCGTCTTTGTGATTTGAATAAGTTCGGATTAGTAGCAGAATTAAATCATTCTTCTCACATTTTAACAGCGCCATAATCAGTCACGATCTGAAACTAAGAAAAGCTGAAAAACCGCTTACGCTTTCAGACTTTTCGGAGATCCTGCAGAAGGAAAGATATTGATATGTAGACTGATAGAAACTGAGAGACTGACATATAGACAAGTACTAAAAAAAGATAAAGACTAATATATATATGTATATAGACAGGTATGCTCAGGCTTACGGATATAAATAGAAAAAGAATAGACAGATAGACAAATAGACTGGTAGAGAGAGAAGCTGTTGGAAAGAGGAGAGGATAAATAGTGGAAAACAAAAATTGTATTATTTTTCCACTTAAATGTTTCTTTTAATGCGAGAAAGTATAAATCAGCTAATTTCTCGTCATTGCTATGAAGTTAGCATTAGCTTAATTTACAGCTTCAGAAATTAATCAGATAAATATTTTTGAACTAAAATGAAATTATACAAATCAGATCAACTGTTTCAAGGAAGATATATTACCGTTAACATACTGTTTGGAAAACAGTTACCGTGAAACGTTTATGAACTGCCTCTGACTGATCTCTTGAGGCGAACGACGCGAAAATCTTTAGGCAACTCGACTCAAGGCAGACGCGATACACCAAAGACCCAACGCCATTAAACAGCAGCACTTTCTTAACAATAACCGTGAGCAACTGGGCTGTTTCCTTTGATTGAAACAGAAACAAACTTGATCACACACACACAAAACAGCTCATCATGTTTGTTAAGGAGTGATAACTTGAATTAACTGGCAAAGTTGTCTTTTCTATGGTATTTTGTTTATTAAAACTTCGCTTCTTAAATCAAAAATTTCTTATTTAAAGACGTGGGATGAAACAGAAACCAACGAGTTTTAGTCACAATAAGCAAGTAACGTTAATATCCAAATAAATATGTTTATTAGCAATTTTTTCTAGTAGGGGTAGTACTTAGGTAATTGTTTGTGTGTTTATGTTTATTTTGCGCACAGCTAGCCTTCCTTCATTTAGCAATGTAAAGCTAAAGCTAGTCATCACCACCGGTCGTCAACTCTTAGACTACTCTTTTACCAACGAACACTGGAATTGACTGTAACATTATTACGCTTTCACAGGTGAAATACCGAGCATGTTTAGTGTGACAGAGATTCTATTCTTCGACCCTCATATTGCGAGTCGAGCGCCCTAACCACCAGTCTATGCCGGACAACTGTGTAGTAGATGCTTTTTCTTGCCTCTATAGCATATTCTAACATTGCTCCTAACTACGAATAACGAAAGAAGTTATTCGTAAACTGTTTCACTATGTCTTTTTCTCTTAATATTTTTTATTGTATTGGTGATGATTCAGCGTTGCTCGTGGATTGCTAGACTAGTGCATGAAATTCGAATTACTTGACTTATTTATGAGTATTAATACATAGCTCTTAAAAATGTTTTAACATTACTTGCTCAATTTTGAATCTCGGAGAAGGTGAGTCGGGTTCGAATCCCTCCGATACCACAAAATATTTCCATACTTTTAACGGTGGGTGAGTTATAAGAATGATAATTAATCTTTTACCGTGTATGGTGTGTGGTATGTCGTTGCTAAGTGGTTAGCACTTCTCTCTGGTCAGTAGTTCACAATCAGGTACGGCAACAGAAAGCCTTAGAAACTTTAGTAGAAATTGAAATAGACATTCTAAGTTACTACAAGCTATGAGTGATAATAAATAGCCACGTGCCTTTTATTTATCACTTATAAATGTTGTTGTTCCCAAAGGTCGTATTTGTGCATCACTATTATCATGTTTTATGCATGTTTCAGAGCTCCTATTGGCGTTAACTGCAAATATAATCTCAATAGAAAATTAGAGCAATAGTTTATATTGATATGCATATATACATATATTTCCCAAGCAAAACACGTACAGGGACAATAATATCAACGCGCCATTAACTTTATTAACTGATTTAGGTGACTAATCAATGTGAATAACGTCAGAGTTCACGAAAACTCAACTATAATAACCGATTACAGACAGTCTCTGATGTAATTCCTTTGTTTAATTTCACATTAGCTGATAAAACAAATAATATTGAAAACTAAAAGTATGTCTGCCTTTGTTGCACAAATGTTCAATTGTTTAATACTCGCTTCTATTTACATTTCTCAGTATTGCACTCATATTTTTCTAGTTCCACTTTTGTACTTTCCTTTGTTGAAACTTTACCAAGAAAACATAACTTCTGTGTTTGCCGGGCCTTAGCATATATATTTAAAAAGTACAAATGTTCAACGGACTGTGTCATTAATTTTCTAGATGCTGAGAGGTAACTTACCTGAAACTATTTCCAAAATCATTGTCACCTGATGCCGAAGACAGTCAGCAAGGAAATCTGTCTTGATAAGACAAAATGTTCAGAGCCCAACCAAACAAAGCAAAGACAAGAGAAGATGTCAGAAAGATTAAATTAAGAAAAACTGTTTTAAAAGTTTTAAGAGAAAGGTGCCTGACAATGAGTGACGTCATCCTGAAAGTGCTAATGTACTGGCACAAGTTAGAGAAGAGATTAACAGTCACTCCACGCTGGTTGAAACATCGTATATTGGAAATAACGTGATAGGAGAATGAAAGGAGAGTCATGAATTGAGTAGGCAGCAAAAAACAACATAGAAAAGGAAAAAGTAATATAAAACGTAACGGAAAATGTGATGCAGGTTGCAGCGGCAACATTTTGTCTTATCGTTTGAAAAATATGTAGAAATCTAGTGAATAAATAGAGAACTCAGAGTCGAAGCGAATAAGATAAAGAAAACAATGATGAGTGAATCATGATGATGAGAAACCCAATTGAAGTAAAAAATGTGTCTTAAGACGGTTGGTAAAAGTGTTAATATCCACACCAGCCATCCTGAGATACAATGATGAGTGAAGCCTGTTGCTATGAGTAACGACATTTCATAAGGTAAATAACTGGTGATACTTAAATTAAACTGAATTAGGCATTCTTACTAAGGACTTGAGGAGATAATTTGGGTGAGAGAAGCGTGAATCAATCTCCTGAAACGTATAATGATAACTTGGTGTTCACGAAATTACAAGCGAGTTGAAATAATAATAAAACAAAAGATAAATAACAATAAATGAAAAGCAAAAGTGGTAAGTGCCTGTCGGTTGCCTAGCTATGATCGGTGATGTAGAATTAGGAATGTTGCCACGTCATCTGGACAAACGTGATGCGATGGGATTCCAAATTAATATGAGTAAATATAATTATAGATACATTTAACTCTCCTTTAAATTAGACGGTAAAAAAAACGATAACTCACAAGAGAACCAAAATGACTCGTTTTGATACGAAACAAATGCCCTCCCGCTGGTACAGCGGTAACTTTACGGATTTATAACGCTAAAATCAGGGTTTGATTCCCCTCGGTGGGCTCAGCAGATAGCCCGACGTGACTTTACTATAATAAAACACGCACATATTAAAAAAATAGGCCCGGCATGGCCAAGCTGCGACTCGTAATCTGAGAGTCGCTGGTTCGTATCTCTATCGCGCAAAACATGCTCGCCCTTTCAGCAGCGTGGGCATTATAATGTTACGGTCAATCCCACTGTTCGTAAATTTACTATTGGTAAAATAGTAGCCCAAGAGTTGGCGGTGGGTGGTGATGACTAGCTGCCTTACACTGCTAAATTAGGGACGGCTAGCACAGATAGCCCTCGAGTAGCTTTGTGCGAAATTCAACACCAAACAAACGAAACAAATTTAGAGGATTTGATGACAAGGAATCCATCTTTTAGACTAAAAGGTTGGAGACTGTATGACTTGGTAATGAAGATAAACTACATTGTAAATGTACGACATTTCGACAGTAGTATGTCATCGTCAGGTAAAAGCAGTTTACAAAGACATGTAAAGATATATATAGAGAGAGTTTGGAAAAAGGATGCCATATGACCAGAGACTATTTCAGTCTAACTTAGGTATCTTAGTATCACATGGTGTTTGTTTAGAGTAGACCTGTTTTGTTCAATTAAGAGAGCTTTCTTTACAAAAACCCGGCCTTAAATTAAAATCACTATTAAGTAAAAATTACGTAGAATTGCATAATACCAACGTCATTTATAATAATAAAAAAACAGATACACAATAATAAATAAAAAATAAAGTGAAAAGCAAAATAACTGTCCAGAATTCCCCTGCGAAACTGGAAGAAAATTAGAAACCAGATTCATCAAACATAATAAAAAAACTTCTCATGTTTACCATTGTAACTAAAAACCCTCAGTACATCTACACAAAACAGTATAATTTTAAACAAATAATCTAACATTAACAAACGTAGAATAAAGGAAATTATCTTAATTGAACAAAACAGTTGTACCCTAAATCAATACTCCAAAATACCAAGATACCTAACCTCGACTGTGAAGCAATCTCTGTTTATGTGAACCCGTTATTACATACTCTGTACATATCTATTTGTGTTTCTGTAAACTTTTTGTACCTAAAAACAGTATAATACAAACGAAACGTCGTGGCCCAGCATGGCTAAGTCTGTTAAGGCGTTCAACTCCTAATCCGAGGGTCGCGGCTTCGAATCCCGGTCGCAACAAACATGTTCGACTTTTCAGCCGTGGGGGCGTTATAATGTAACGGTCAATCCCACTATTCGTTGGTAAAAGGGTAGCCCACGAGTTGGCGGTGGGTGGTGATGACTAGCTGTCTTCCCTCTAGTCTAACACTTTTAAATTAGGGACGGCTAACGCAGATAGCCCTCGAGTAGCTTTGTGCGAAATTCAAAAAACAAACAAAACGTCGTACATTTACAACAACGTTTCTCTTTTGTTTTCATTACCCAGGCAATTTGTCTCAAAAATTTTAAATATATGGGATAAATTTTTTTCATAATAGTTTCTTCTCACAAACCATTAACTCAACAGTGGTTTTGTTTGTTTGTTTCTTTGTTTGGGAATTTCGCACAAGGCTACACGAGGGCTATCTGCGCTAGCCGTCCCTAATTTAGCAGTGTAAGACTAGAGGGAAGGCAGCGAGTCATCACCACCCACCACCAACTTTTGGGCTACTCTTTTACCAACGAATAGAGGAATTGACTGTCACATTATAACGCCTCCACGGCTGAAAAGTCGAGCATATTTTCTGCGACCGGGATTTAAGCCTGCGACCTTCAGATTACAAGTCGGACGCCTTAACCCACCTGCCCATGTCAGGTCCCCTCAACAGCGGTAGGCGTAACGTAATTTTCATTGATCCTATTAAATGCTGATTAATGGGTTCCAAATGTTAGTGTATCCAGTATATCATATCTCTAAAACGTCACCTTACAACACAGAAATTCGTATTAATTTGTACGAAGTTTAAGGATTTGTTAATTATATCTACATTTAAAGAACTAGGATGGTTGAACAACTACTTAAGCGTTAAAAACAAAATCTATGGAAATGGAGGTTAGAACATGAGTATTTTGTGTGGTTTTTGTAAAATATAATCCCAATTGTCTTTAGTGGTTTCCACACATATGTAGAACGTATGAATTTAGTTATTAGTTAACTTGCTAAGAATTGAAACAACTTGCGAAACATTTCAGGTAATACGAGTAAAGTAAAATGAAGCAAGGAGTCACGTGTCGTTCATAGGTTCGAATCGATAAATAATAGTTTGAAACGAAATATAGTACAAAACAGAAATATTTTTATGTATTTGTTTTCATAGCTTTTTTACAGAAATATGATAATAGTGTAAAACATTTGATGGAATTCTAGTTAGTTAGATATTAAGACTAAAGTTATTTCAACAACTAAAGCAAATACGAATGACTGTTATAAATTAAGTACAAATAAGACCCCTGTATAAAATATTATGACAGTTTCAACAGAACGTATTTTCACTAACCTTACTTTTCATTGTCATGGCCAGTATTTATTTAACGTCACCCGTGAACTTGTTATTGCTCCCCAGTGGCGGACTTACTTCATTAGAAATCAGGTTTCGATACTGTGGTGGGCAGAGCACAAATACCCCTTGTGTAACTTTGCGCTTAATTCTAAACAAACAAGCTTTTTATTAATAGCGAGTTTAATTGATAACTAATGTGAGTTTTATGTTCTTGCTCTTAAAGGATATGCAACACACATTCATGATGTCATGAAAACACATAGATTCAAGAAATCTTGATGGAAATGAATAAAAACTCTATAGCCCAAGCGCTTTCGACTTCAGGGGCAACATTATGCATTAACTCTATATATATTAAAAGCATTTTCTTTAAATGCTTGTTTATTTGAAAAAGTTGAGGTTATTTGCTATTAAGCTTAAAGCTACACAACGGGCATCTGTGGTTTGCTCACCACGAGTATCGAAACTTAGTTTCTAATGGTATAAATCCGCAGACATACATGTTGTTGTGCCAGCCAGGGACATTTGAAAATAGTACCCGTGCTTATATATGTCTACGTCGTTTTAAACAGTTTTCTTGCACAAGCTCAGCCTAGTGGTCAGCGTGTCGGACTGCGCATTGAGGTTCTGCAGTTGTCTTCCCATTACCGCAAAACATAAATAAATGCCCTCCACAAGTTCGGGTCCTTGGTACACAGTGAAAATGATAAGTAAATACCACCATTTGGTCTGAGAGGAAGAGCCCAAGATTTGGCACTGGGCAGTGTTAATTACCTAGCATTCATTCATGGCATGTTATCTGTGTCAAACAGTATTGGTTCAATACGTTGCCAAACAAGCTAGTGATGGCAGTTTTCAATCTCATAGTGCCTTTAAAAAGCGTTGTATCAACGCGTTATTTTAGGCTTGTGCATCTGTATGGAATAGGCTCGTAACGTATTGAGTGAATGCGTTATCGAAATAGCCAGAAGAATAGTCGTAACTCTTGCTAGGCCTCGTATGTTAAAGCGAACTATTCTTATTATTATTTTATGTGTTGCAAAACGTGTGAAGCCCAGAAAGAATTATGAAAGATATGTGGATTATTTCAACACTTTGAGTTAGTGAGTTACGTGTTGGAACAACGTGTTGTGTGAATACGTTATGACCTCGGTAGCTTATCTTGTAGGTTTGTACTAAATCCAATAAACAAACTAAATAATTTCCTTATGCCGTAACATGTGTGACGTAATTGCGATTTTTGCATTTTACACGTTTTTGTTATTAAACCTGTGAAGCTGTAGATATTACGAAAAAAAAAACGTTTTTCGTTAAGCATTGAATATTGCTTGCATCCTTATTGGAAACTAGGATTGCCTTAGTATTCCATAAAACACAATAGAATATGTTTTACAGTGATGTAGATTCCACTTATTCTTCAATAATCCAATTCTTTCCCTTTCGGGAACTTGATCAATTGAAGATATATAAGAATAGAAACCGATGGAAATCCTATAAAGTTGCATGGTGCTGTACGAAACCTAAAATATTTAAAATGGACTTTTATTACTTTAAATGTGAATATATAAGATGTAAAACGTAAAAGGTGGCTTGGCCTATCATGAAATTAGTTTTAAAAATTGTTTGAAATGGCAAAATGTGCCAACTTTTAACATGCCACTTTCTAAAAATTGTCAAAATAAGTTCTAAATTAGTATTAAAACAACGTTGTGAAATTTTATTTCTAAAACCAACTAGATAATAACATGTCAGATTTTTTTTTCAAATCTGACAGAGTAATGCAAAGTCATCCTAGAGAACTGGTGTGCATATACGATAGCATTTACCATAACTATCCCATTCTTTCACGCGTTAAACGCATGTGTGGTTATGACTTTTGACCATCCATATTTTGACTTAATTCATTACATATTTCATGACAGTGACTTTTATTTATTTTTGCTTGTAGTTAAGCACAAAGTATTCACAATGGACTATCTGTGCTCTGCCCATCATGGGTATGAAACTCAGATTCTAGCGTTGTAAGTCCACAGACATATTGCTGTGCCACTAGGGGACTTAAGAGTGACATTGAAATACATTTAGTCAGTTTCTTGTTACCTTTCTATTCTATACTATAATCTGAAAGCCTTTAAATTCCACCTCTTTTACTATTTAAAGTCAAGATATTCATTTGTTTTATTACTTCCATTTTACTGTTACACCGTTTCAAGTTAGAATATATCGATATGGTACCAATTCATTACCGTAAAAGTAAAAAAAACAACAAAACAAAAAACATTGATGTTGAAAGTTTACTGGATTATTCAAACTAATTTAATATTATTAGTAAGTTTCTTTATTAATCACATAATTCATTGCGTGCTATCTTTGTTCTGCTCACCAAGAGTCTCAAAACCTGATTTTTAGCGTTATAAGCCCTCATATTTACTATTGAGCCAAATGGAGATTACGAGTGATTAGTTTCTATGATGTTTAACCGAGACTGCTTTTGAAACTGATTTCATTTTTTGATATAATTAAGTGACTTTGAAAAGGGCCCGGCCTGGCCAGGTGGTTAAGACACTCGACTCGTTATCTGAGGGTCGCGGATTCAAATATCCTTCACAGCAAACATGGTCGCCCTTTAAGCCGTGAGAGCGTTATAATGTGGCGGTCAATCCCACTATTTGTTGGTAAAAGAGTAATATAAGAGTTGGTAATGGGTGGTGATGACTAGCAGCCTTCCCTCTAGACTTACACTACTCAATTAGGGACGCCTAGCGCAGATAGCATTCGTGTAGCTTCATGCGAAATCAAAAAATAAACAAACCTTTTGAAAAGTTCATTCGTTATATTCTTTAGAGTTACAGTAAATGGAACTCAACCACCTAGAAACACCAATCTTGTTTCAGTTTGCAGTTGTCTCTCGTCATAACATGTACAAGTAGAACTTAAGACACATTCGTTACTAATTAGAATTCCCATAACCAGAAACCTACGTTTGTGTACGTCTAATATTATCAATGATATCTAGAAGCGCTTTGGGATATGGTTTATACTTTATTATGTTTTTATACGTAAACTTTAAAAGTTTAATACTGAGGAGTTACTAAATTGTATAAAAAAGTTCGGTCTATAATAACTCACGATTAAAACGAAAAATAAAGCCAGTAATGAATTTACAAAAGTAATACTCATTCTTACTGGTTACAGCAGACGATTAAAAAACGTTTTTACTGTAAATTTATTTCTTATTAGATGCTATTAACTTCTTCCCTAATAACTTTTGTCCCTGTAGAAACTACTAAATATTAACTCACCTTAATTTTCGATATCTTCTGCTATGATCTCAACAGAAGAAGGACATTGTTGCAGACAGGCGTTTAAATCTAAGACGAGACTACGAAGAGTTCTGGTCTGTTCTGATTCGATGTAACGATGTTTCATACTTTTGTAGTCAACTGTAGTGCTTCGCCCGTTCACCAGGTGCCAGGGCTTGCTGATCTTTATAACATTTTTACACTTACAAAGTAGGTGGATTCTTTGCTTAGAATTTATGGAAATAATAATCTAATAGCTTTTCTAGATCTAATTTTCAATGCAAGATAGCGATGCATTTTTAAATTTACTACCGATGTAATATATCTTAAGCAGCACCCTGGCACACATGATCCACTCATTGTCACTCGTATAACGCATTCGCAGTTAAATCTACTGGGAATATCTTGGGCAATGGTATCACAAGGATTCGAACTCGGATCGCCAGTTTTAACAGTGGTCTAGCAGGCGCCTTTCTCAAGCTTTCCCATTTCAAACGAATATATTTTCATTCTCGACTGCTTTGATTATTTATTTCCATTTTTTTTGCCCTTGTGCTCTCTTAAAACGTTTGTACATTGTTTAAATTGATGCGTACCTACTATCAGACATATAAAAACATTTTCGCTTACGTTTTCTAACCACAGAACACGTACGTCAATTGTATAACACTCTTTTTATTTCACAAACTTCAATTACAGCAGACGTTGATTTTCTGCTGTTTTCACTTCTAAAAGTGTGTTGCTTTAATTTTCCACTTTAGATTTTTTTTTATACGCAAAGTAATTTTATAACCCGCAGGAAGATATATTTTTCTTTGTTGAATACAAAAGTAACATTGTTAACACACGTCAAAAAAGTGTTTTATTGAGAGAAACAAAATAATTACTTAGCCGGTCGACAGTTAAAACGATATTCGAAAGTACTGAAATGAAAGAAAATGAATTGATGACAAAATATATAAGTGTATTTTTGAAAAGAGAAAATTAAGAAATGTGAGTGGTCTTTAAATAACTAGATATAATATAGAGCTTTATACAAAAATCTGTGAACAGATTATCTAATAAGAAAATAAATGGAACGAATATACAGATATGAAACATTTGTTATAAATTCGAGTTAGTAGAATGAAACAGTGGTAAAATGTCGAAATGGAGTAGTTAAAATAGTTTACGATCAAACAATGATCAGTGTTTCTGTAACCTACTAGCGCTCGACATGGCCAGGTGGTTAAGGCTTGATTTAGTTTTGATTTATTTTGAACCCCCGACCCTCAGCTTACGAGTCGAGTGGGTTAAGGCATTTGACTCGTAATTTGATGGTAGCGAGCTAGAATCTTCATCACACCAAACATGCTCGTCTTTACAGATGTGAGGACATTATATTGTGACGGTCAATCCCACTCTTCGTTGATAAAAAAGTAGCCTAAGAGTTGGCGGTGGATGGTGATGGCTAGTTGCCTTCCCTCTAGTCTTACACTGCTAAATTAGGGACGGCTAGCACAGATAGGCCTCGAGTAGTTTTGTGCGAAATTCCAAAACAAATAAACAAAACACAACTTTCTAGGAACAAAATATTAAAAATATTTTACCTATTACTGTAAGCGTATTGATGGTTGTTTGTTTTAGCTCAAGAGCTACATGATGGGCTTCCTGCGCCATGTTCATCGTGAGGATTGAGTCTCCAGTTTTAGCGATATAAACCCTAAAGCTTACCAAGACAGACTTAGTGAAAAATTAGTTGCTACCTTGTCAATTTTGTTAACTTTCTGATGATTTATTATAAGCGATAAGATGTTTAACTAGGGACTTAAACTATGTTTCTAAAGTCGGATTTTTTTAGTGAAAGTACAATAACAGTTTCTTGAAATATTTTCTCGATTTGTTCTTTTTGGTTTTAATAATAAAACGAAAGAACAATAAAAGGTTCTTCTGAGCCTTGAAATTAGTTTACAAAATTCAATGTTCATAAAGATCGGAATATTTTTTGTATCTTGATAAGGTGATTATCATGTTTTAAAAATTATATTTCTTTAGATGGTTTTTGTCATAATATAAATTTAAATAGTTCCTTTTGTTTGTTTGGTATTTCTGGTAATAAACAAATAACTATTTTACACCGTTATGGTGTAAATCAAAAGAATAACTTAGTGTTATTTATGTATATACTCAAGTTACAAATCTGTGATAAGATCTACAGCACCTAAACGACAATAGTTTAATGTTACATGTTTCTTGCTTGTAGATCTGCAACAAGACTCATCGCATCTATATGGTTTGACTTGAATTTCGCCCAAAGCTACACGTCCCTAACTTAGCATTGTAAGATTAGAGAGAAGGCAGCTAGTCATCACCATAAACCGCCAACTCTTAGGCTACTCTTTTACCAACGAACAGTGGGATTGACCGTACCATTATAACGCCCCTGCAGCTGAAAGAGTGAGCATGTTTGATATGATAGGGATTCGAATCCGCGACCCTAATATTATGAGTCGAGTGCCTTAACTACCTTAACTACGCATCTAAATGACAATAACTTAATGTCACATACACTTTACTTACAAATGTGCGGCATGACTCATAGCTTCTAAATGAAAATAACTTAATGTTATATACACTTTAAGTTTCCCGCTTTAACAGCGATAAATCTACGAAATTACAACGCTAAAATCAGAGGTTTGCTTTTCCTCGGTGGACACAACAACTAGCCCGATGTGGCTTTGCTATAAGAAAACACACACAAACATACATATACAAATGCGCGACAAGTCTCATATAATCTAGACGACAATAATCTAATTTTATGTATGCCATGGTTACAAATGTGCGACATTACTCTAGCATGTAAATGATAATAACTTAAACTCATATATATATCTCAGTTAGAAGTGTACGACAAAACTTATAACATCTAAACAAGAATAACTTAGCATTATACATACCCACAGAAGCACATAACGGTATAGCTGTGAACAACATAGTATCGACACTTACTAATCGTGCATATTTGTATGTGCTGTGAAACAACATTACGCTTTGAATTTCTTGCTTATCAAACTCACTTTTTAAATCCTATACAAATTAAAATAATTTTATACAGAAAAAATGCTTTTAAATGACCGTTTACTCACAATAATGCGCTTTTCTGCTTGATATTATGAGACGTGATGCCATGTGCAGATACCTTAGTTACCTGTGAATATTATTTTTGGATCTTTTATACACAAGTTGTTCTGGGTATTGAGTGTGTTTATCCAAAGTAACACTGTCGATATGATAGTAAGCCTGAGATCGTACAAAAGCAATAATTATGGCGACAACTCTATTGTTGCGCAATAGAGCTATTTGAGGCATAGAACTTTGTCTTGCTGGTCTTTAGCATTAAACTATTACCAAGAAATATCAAAGACAAATGAGAGACGTTTTAGTATTAAACGTAAATGTCTATTCCTTAAGTATTGAAAAGTGGATGATTCACAGTGAATTGATTCAAATATAACCATTCCTGTCTCGAACTACTAACCATTAGTACTCGCTGCCACGACAGTTTTCTCTGCTGTGGTGCAGAGCTTGTTCAGCAGGATAACGATTGGAGCTGAGGCCATTCGATACCCAGCTCGATATGTTCATCACTCGCACGAGTCTTTAATTACTAGCGCTTCCTCAAGATAACTGAAGGTTTTCTGTTTTAACAGTAAATGGAATCAAAATTGAGTTGACAAATATTTTCATTTCCTGTTTTTGAAGCTCGTACGCTATGCTACGTTGTAGCCTATAGAGCGCATAACCCTTTTTCGTGATTCATGGTATGCGCACGTTTTACTGCCATCACGACACTACAACGTTAAGCGTCCCTTATGTGACGTAATTTTAATGTCTACTGACTGACTGACAGACAACACACTACTGTACTGTAGTGTGAGTGGTTAAAACAGGTGTCCTTTCCAGACGTTTTTTGCGGAAATTACATTAAATATATGTACACAATCAACTATCCGCACTGTGCTCAATACTGACATCGAAACTAAACTTAGTTTTTAAGGTCGTAAGTCTTCAGGCTTACCACTAAGTCACTGGACGGTTCTTTATAAAGACAGATTTGAGTTATAAACCTGTCACGACTCTAATCTATGGTTCATTTTCTATTATTGTTCTTGCGTGTAATTTGCGTGAAGTTAAATATGTCTCGTAAAATGAAAATTAAAAATTTTTGAGAAAAAGGTGTTTTTTGTAGAAATAACTCTATTTTTATTTATTAAGTTTCTTCCCACTATGCGATAGTGACACACATCCCACTATGCGATAGTGACACGTAAAAGCTAAGAAACTTTGCAATTACTAAGTAATTTGTGCGAGTGTTTTAATTTAAATGATAAACACGTGCAACTCGTTTCAGATTTTATTAGAAAGTTATTTTCTTGCCGTGAAGCTTTTATAGACTAAATTAAAACCTTGTACTCAAGATGATGATAAAAGACTGAATGGGGTTGAATGTATCTAAACTTATCCTGCAACGAGTTAAAGAAGGCACGAATTCGTATTTCTGACCAATTTCCTTTCATTATTAACACAATAGGTTTCTAAGAAAGAAAACAAAACTTTTCTAGTCAAGAGATTAGACTTTAAGGCTTTATCTATCTCTTATTTCCTATTCACCAACGTTATTTCTGAAGCATAGAATTTGTCAATAAAGTAATCCAGTGTACAAAACAAGAACATTTAAGTGTTCGATTAACACAAATATATGTTTTGTTCATATAAGACGATGGTAGAAAAGAAATTGAATTGTGTACCATGAATTCTGATACATAGTACTCTATCACTCTTTACCGTAATTTCATTAATTCCACAGTTATTCTGATGGTATGTCACACTTTACATACGAAGCTTTTGTTATTACTATAACCACCTACAACGTTTATATCCCGTGATATCTATTTACATTAACGCCGAACTCTTCTAAGTAAGTAAACACCAGGAACGTTTCATTGTAGTATATTTAACTGCTGTCGAGTTACAATAATATAAGGATATTAAACTATCATTGAGTTGCAAATCCAGGTGTGTGCATCTAATAACAAAACAGCCAATGTTCTATGTTTACACATATGCAAACAGCTAGAGAATTTCGAGTTATGCTTTCAGTCCTGTTTTCTTTGCATGTTATGGATATTAGGAAGCTTAGTGTAGAATTTACTTAATCCAAGATGAGACTGTTTCTGGAAATAAGAATCTTTACATATTGATTTACATAACAGATTATCCATCTTTCTTAAATCATTAAAGTTCTCAGTACTATTTCTATTTAGTAGGGATGACGTATCAACAACCCTGGTGGATTTTACTGCTATTTAATAAGCTATTACTACCGCAAATAACGTTGTAACCAAGTAATATATTTTTTCGGATAAATAAAATATGTGGTCATCTGTGCAGGATGTGGGAATTGTGGTGTTGAAATAAAATACCTTAGTATCTAGTCATTTATTTCTCATATTTATGCCACTCAAAATTCAAACTTGAAAAGGTGTAAACATGTTATGATTTAAGCATCATAAATATTTTAATGTAAGAAAAGCAAACATTCTAAAACTTCCAACACGTTATATTTCCCTTGGAAATGAGCAATACCCAATGGGATATGTGTTTATAATTTTTTAAGAAAAATATTTTCATTTTATAGATAAAGAGGAATAATAGAGTTATCAATTTTAAATATGAAAATCGGAAAGTCACGCAACAATCGCCATTAATATAAAGTCGTGATGGAACGGTATGCATAAGAACTACATTTTGCCATTGCTTGGTGCTTTGTGGGTAGTGTGATGCCTCCGAAAACTGATGACTTTGGGATTGGTATATAACAGCCCTTTATGAAGCAAATTTTAATTTACTCAAATCATAAATATCTTTTTAGATTAAAGTTTTAGTACTTTCAAGGTGAGGATATTCATTGTGCTTAATTGTACCACAAAACAAGGGAATATGGATAATATGGGAAAAACCAATATCGCCCGTAAAGAGTCCTTAATATACTCAAACCCCAGCTGCTATGATCAAAAGCTTATAACAGATGAGAATCTAAGAGCACAAAGGTGTTTGTAATGTTTTCAGAACAACAGTGTTGGAGATAATCAATAATCTGGGAAACGACACAAACGACACACACACACACACACAAGTTAAACCGTTGCTAGCCTTAAACATCTTGGGAATGAAAGGGGTATTCTTGTTATTCTATACGAAGATATATCAGTAAAGTTGCCTATCAATGTCTGTGCAATTGCTGAGCAGCTTTTATTCTTCCATGGTTATTGGAAAGCACCTGAGATTAATATTGTGTTCTGAACATGACGGATTTTACAACGGAGCTGTTTAAAATGCAAACTATGCTGTGGAAATGTTGTCGTAATGCATGTTTGCCACTAAAAATGATGCATTATGACGGTATCTGAAGCTGTTTTCATTCTCTTTGAAAATATCTTATACATATATCTATATATAGGAGCTATTTAAGAAGTGCAATCGTACTCGCCATGTTAAACTAACTATGCACATGAAGCTATTTAGAAGCTGTTACATATTACAATTTCAAATAGCATAAAACTAAGTTAAATTGTAATTTAGAGTTAGAAGCTAAATAAATGTCAATCGGTATCCAATTTATGACACTTGGCGAAAATATTGACACACACAGTTTCTGTTTTGAAACAAATATATTTTAATATACGAACAATAACGCAATTCACAATGACGGTTATCAAAAACGATGATCGATGTTCAAAAGTTTTTAAAAATTTACAAACAAATATCGAGTCTTTGTTCTGGTCTGGAACTCTTTTGATGTTTTATCGGGGGTTCACGATGAGCGCACGAATTTCGAGTTGATGTACATACAATTCACTTAAAAGGGAAGATCACTAGCTCTGCTTTCTTCGCTGATCACACCTTGAGTTTTTCGCCACTGAAGTTATATCGTGTTTTCGTAAAAATACTAATGTCCGATGTGAATCTGCTAAAGTTAAATGGTGTGTAATGGTTGATATGTATAAACATCCCTGGACAAATATCTGAAGTTCCCGATTAATGAGCGTTAATCACAGTTATTGCAAACCAATGATATATATACTTTCTCTGGACGAAACACGTTTATTACATTTATAGACGTGAAGAGAGTTTCTATAAATTTACAATAATATTGACAACATGCTAGTGTTGAACTATACACATATATTGTTGATTCTTACGCTCGAGAATCTTCCACAACTTTAGTGAATAGGCGGAGATTTCATAATACAGATTTAATAGTATAGGTTATGTACATTTCTAAATATAATTTTTATTTAAACAAACAACGATATTAAAATAGGTATATGAGAGTAGATTTGTCAAAAAATGAAAAACTGAACCTCCAGATCTATATGAAACAAACTATTGACAAAAACAAAAACTTGTAGACGTTGAGGAGACGATAATGGTTAAAAACATGCTTTTTTTCTCTGTGGGACAAACTTATTGTTAACATTTACCATAAAATGTGCACATACACATAATATAATGAAGTTAAAGTTGGCTTTTTTGTAACAAAAATATAATCAAACTACGTCCACGTAGAAATCACGCGACGTTGGTATCAACGTTAACCTGTTATTGTTGATCCACGTATGGAGACATTGAGGTCCCACTAACAGTGTTGAAAGTGTGTGTGCAGAATACATTTACATTGGAAATTCAAATCCACTGAGAAATTTTCAGAATTTGTTGCTTATAGCTCTTCCTTGAACTGATTCGGCAATTTCCTGAGAAAACCCGCTTGTTTTTTTTTTTCAAAGTACAATTCGGATAAAATTTTTATTGTTTTTGTAACTGATTCTCATACCTTAAAAGTAAAATAAAATCTGTGAAAACATGAGTTGTCTGTTACCATTTTTGTTGAATTTTTTGATATTGTTCTAAGATTTCTACTTTGACCGTGCGTTCTTTTTTTATTTTTTGCAAAGCAAAGCATCTCGTTTTCAGGCTTTATAAAACTCGTTACTCGCCAAGAATATTTGATTCCTGAAATTGTATTCAGTGTTTATTAAGTTTCAAAATTTAAAAGAATAGTTCACAATTATGTAAAATATATTCTTCTTTGTAAGAACAAGCAGGGAACCCACATCTTAAAGTCTTTAAATTTTGCATAATAGAGGATAGGACAATAGCCATTTTTTGAAATGAATATCCAGATCTCATTAAAATGAATATCCAGTTCTAACTAACACATAGATAAATAAGTTTCTGCTTTGTATCTTGTAGTTATAGATCCACGTGAAGGTCAATGAACTGTTATTTTGTCTGTCGATACTTCTTGTTTGTTTATTGTTAAGCACAAAATTACACAACGAGCTATCTGTGCTGTTTCAAACATAGGTGGTATTGAAACCCAGTTTTTAAGAGTTATAAGTCTTCAGTTTTGTCATTGAGCCACTGATGATACTTGTCTATATATCTCAGAGTAAACCAGAAATGTTGTCATTAGATGCTGTTTGATTTAGATTCGAGGTAATTTAGATCAACGTTTGCCAAATTAGAACTAAACTTATATCCAATTAGTACATCTTTTTTCTGCCTAAACAACATGTTTATAGCAAAACAATTAAAATTATCCTACATATATTTTAATACAGATTTATACAGGTATTACTCTGTTGCAAATTTGTGCAGAAATACTTCTAACAAACTCTTATTTTGTTTCAACTGCTTGTTCGTTAGGAATTGTTGTACCTCGTGCGCTGAAGTGAAAACAGCAGAAAAATGTATCACAGCAAAATTTTTGTAGTCTATTATTTAGGTCATTAATACAAATAATATCTGTTGTTGTTTAGTTTGTTCGTTTTTAAATAAAACTTACGCAATAGGCTATCTGTGATATGCCCATAGCGATCAGTAAATACAGATTTTTAAAATTATAAGCTTGCGCTGAGCCATCAGGAAACTTTATTGTTTTCAATAATTCGAATAAACAGAATTTAAAAAGTGTCGTAGCTTTTAAGCACAAAACTGTATAATGATCAATCTGTGCTCTGTCTACCAAGAGTATCGAAACCCGATTTGTAGCGTAGCAAACCTACAGATTTACAACTGAGCCATATGGAGGGAAAGATGAATTTGAAAGAACACAGTTTAGCCCTCCAATGGCTCAGCGGTATGTCTGCGGACTTAAATGCTAAAAACCGGGTTTCGATACTCGTGGTAGGCAAAGCATAGATAGCCCATTGTGTAGCTTTGTGCTTAATTCAAAATAACAAGAACACAGTTTAAATTATAAAATATATTTTACCAAACGACAGTGTATGTTACTTTTTACTTTGTCATGTCAGCTCAGATATTAATCTGTATTTTAAGTTAACTACAGTTCATAGGACGTAGTTACAGAAGTACGACATTCTTGGAAGATTTGGATTCATAAAAGTATTTCTGCTTTAATAAAGTTTTAGGCGTTTTTTATGTAACCCTGTTTCTGTTCTCTTTTAACACAATTGATAATGTTTATTTTTAAACTTGTATATTTCAACTGTAAGTTTTAAATTGTTTAGTTTTTACAACTTATAACTTGCCTTGTTTCGTCAACTTAATCTCTTTCATTATTGTTATTATTATCAATTATAATTAGTTTTAGTTCTTCCTCGGTCATTGCACAAGTTTCAAAAAAAACCTTAGGTTTTTGTTTGTTATATCAGAACTTCAGCTTTGAACATTGTTAGCTCTTTATTGAACGGTATGTTTGTTTGTGTTTATTGTTAAGCATGAATCTACACAATATAATATCTGTGCTCTATTCGTCGTGGGTATCGAGATTCAAAACTCAAAGTTTTACAACACAGAAAATATATACAATCTAAAATTCTTCAAATAAAGTTACATGTTTGTATATCAATGTAATTAAAAGATATTTCATAGTTGTTTGTAAGTAAAATGATATATCACATCGTTAGAAATTGAAGTTGTTAAGAATATTTATGAACTTGTACGTAATAGGATTACACTGATTGAAAATAGAGACACTGGTTTATATTTCTCCTCTGATAAAGAACATTTCAACCTAGTAAGCTTGTTAGACGGGTTCACGGCTCTACTTAAATCTCAGTTATAACATTTCTTGTGAAAAAATTATATTCAATTAGATTGGTAATCAGAAAGTTTTACAACAAACATAGAGCTTATCTTGTTGTTTCACAACAAACTTAGAGTTTATCTTATTGTTTAACAATAAACATAGAACTTATTTTGTTGTTTAACAATAAACATAGAGCTTAATTTGTTGTTTTAATTCCACAGAGCGCGAGAGAGGTGGTGTTTTCCTTTACTCCATATCTCTACAGATAAAGTATAATTTTCATTTTTTGGACAGATGGTGATTTACATCTCGCTACATTGATTTCTCGTCATTAACTCTATTACGCCAATCAGTTCACTAAACACTGAATCTGTTGACTGGTCTTCACGAAGTTTCCCCAATCAATTCACAAAACACTGAATCTGTTGACTGGTCTTCACGAAGTTTCCCTAATCAATTCACAAAACACTGAATATATTGACTGGTCTTCACGAAGTTTCGCCAATCAATTCACAAAACACTGAATCTGTTGACTGGTCTTCATGAGGGTTTGCCAAGCAATTCACTAAACACTGAATATATTGACTGGTCTTCATGAGGGTTTGCCAGTCAATTCACTAAACACTGAATCTGTTGACTGGTCTTCATGAGGCTTTGCCAGTCAATTCACAAAACACTGAATATATTGACTGGTCTTCATGAGGGTTTGCCAGTCAATTCATTAAACACTGAATATATTGACTAGTCTTCATGAGGGTTTGCCAGTCAATTCATTAAACACAGAATCTGTTGACTGGTCTTCATGAGGGTTTGCCAGTCAATTCACTAAACACAGAATCTGTTTACTGGTCTTCATGAGGATTCGCCAATCAGTTCAATAAACACTGAATCTGTTGATTGGTCCATCATGAGGGTTATTTTGGTTTACACCTACTATCTTCTCTATAAATGAATTAATACAAATCAGCTAGATTAAAAGTACTAAACAGATACAAAAGAAACTACCTCTTCCGAATAAACTTCCATGTGTTACTACTGGTGATAAATCCAGCTTTTTTTATCATAATTCTTGCTTTACCGTTTTCTAGTCTTGTGAGAAAAGATACATTTTTTAAACTTTGAGTGGTATAAGTTGGAATTTCCTCCATGATAGATTACACCAGGAGGTTTGAATTTTTTAAATATTCCTTTATACTAAATCCTGCATGACACTCTCTAGACCTCTTGATGGAACAGCGATAAATTTACAACGCTTTACAATGTTAAAATCCAGGGTTCTATTCTCCGCGGTGAACACGACAAATAGCCCAATGTGTATTTGATATGAAACCAAAAAGGCAATACACCTTGTCTCTCCTCTCCCCCATGCTTATGTAGTGCATTTTCAGTCTGTTAAAATTACATCTAACGACGTGTCTTACGTCCTGCACTGTTAGCTGTACAAAGTTTTGGTGATGCTTTCAGAGACAGACGAGCTGACTTTGGTTTTAAAACGTTACCGATGTATGCTGAATTTAAACTATGTACTTAAGTTGTCCCAAGTGATCAAATATTTCACCCAGATTCATCCCTGTGCTTATCAAAATTGATCATTGGTTGTTACAATAATTATTTATAATTTTAAAAAAATATATTTAAAGCAATAATAATAATGAACTCAAGCGAATAACAATCAGCATCGAATGGCCATCAATACAGTGAGAGACCAAGTATATAACAGTGTGAAACTTAACTTAGTCAGAACAGCACTATACATTTCTCGCATGTGATTTTGGATTTTCAGAAATCAAATTGGTTATATACAGATGATACCATGGGCACTAGAATGTGGTTCTCATCGTCTTTCTATACCGAAATGTTTATACTCTTTCAGTTAGAGCTCGTAGAAACAAATCCGGTCAATATTAGGCGAACTGTTAAAGGATTTGGTATTTCTAAGACAACGGCACCTTATGTGACACGATGGCTAAATGGCCAGATTAGAGATTCTTTAGGTGCAGAAACTTTGAACTACTGATCATAGGAAAGGCAATGAGACAGAAGTGCTCACCACCACAAGGGCTTAAAACCTAATAACAGGACTGGGGCATTATACCTGATCATGGAAGTACAAAGTGGCACTGTAGTCCGGTATGACGACCATTAAGTCACGCTCGGTACAACTGTTAACGTATATAGGCATAAAAGAGTAAACGAATAATTCAAACGTATATAATCTAGATAAATAACTATACAGTTCCTTAATATTCAACTAAGAAGAGCAGTTGTAAGTTAAAGAATGTTTTTCAGATTAGATGGTAATTATAATTAGAAACGATAGTTTAACTTTGAAATTTTTTTGTTTTTTGTCAAATATAGAATTGGTCCTTTTGTAGAAACGATCTGTCTTAGAATAAAGTTCTTTTTTAAACATCTTGTAATATGTTAAATTTTACAGCTGTTACTAGTTGCAACTTTAAGTGGGTTTCTCGTCATCAAGAAGTGTAACTAGTAATGTTCAGTGACGTTTATACTTGTTTTTTAGAGTGCGTTAAGAAGGAAAATTTGTTCAAACATTACATTATTAATAGAACCTGAGTTACTTTTAGTCTCAGGTTACTGATAACTTTCGTGTTACATAACTCAATAACATGGCTGGATTACCTCGTTCACCTAAAGTTTTAGCTCGAATGAGATTTTATCATCTAGTTATAAGATAGTAAGCTGTACTTCATTGAAATATGGGTAAAGTTGTATCATACATGAATTTTATTTAAAAAAAAATCTAAAAATATTTTTAGGATTATGTTTGTTGTTAAGCGCAAAACGAAAAGATGGGCTATCTATGCTCTGCTCACCACGGGTGTCAAAACTCGGGTTCTAGCTTTCTAAGTAAACAAACTATCTTTAGTCCAACAAATCACACTTTAAGTACACAAACTGTACTTAATCCAACAAATTACAATCTTAAAGTAAGCAAACTGTCTTTAATCCGACAAATTACAAACTTAAAGTACACAAACTGTCTTTAATCTAACAAATCACAATCTTAAAGCAAACAAACTGTCTTTAATCCAACAAATCACAATCTTAAAGTAAACAAACTGTCTTTAATCCAACAAATCACAATCTTAAAGTAAAAACTGTCTTTAATCCGACAAATTACAATCTTAAAGCAAACAAACTGTCTTTAATCCGACAAATTACAATTTTAAAGTAAAAATTGTCTTTAATCCGACAAATTACAATTTTAAAGTAAAAATTGTCTTTAATCCGACAAATTACAATCTTAAAGCAAAAAACTGTCTTTAATCCAACAAATCACAATCTTAAAGCAAACAAACTGTCTTTAATACAACAAATCACAATCTTAAAGTAAAAACTGTCTTTAATCCGACAAATTACAATCTTAAAGTAAAAACTGTCTTTAATCCGACAAATTACAATCTTAAAGCAAACAAACTGTCTTTAATCCGACAAATTACAATTTTAAAGTAAAAATTGTCTTTAATCCGACAAATTACAATCTTAAAGAAAACAAACTGTCTTTAATTCAACAAATTACAAGCTTAAAGTAAATAAACTGTTTTTAATTCAACAAATTATAAACTTAAAGTAAACAAACTGTCTTTAATCGGCAGATATGCCGCTGTGCCACTGGGATGGGGGTTATGATGCTTCCCCACATTTAATGCTATACGTCACTGACTCTCATGTATTTTATATAATTAAATTACTTTCCAAATTAGTAAAAGAGGTCTGCAACAGATGAAGTGAACTTAGTTTAATAATATCCACTTCTTAATGAAACTTCTACATGCAGCAGTTAAATTATTTCCAGAACTACAGTTATATTTTTACGACACAGCCACAAAGATCTTGTCTTACAACTTCATTTATTTTTGCCAAAGTCCTCTTCTTCAAATGTAATGGTTCCGAAAAATAAGGTAAAATAATAAAAAAGTTATATATTTCTTTTGTGAAACACTAAGAACGATTGATTATGACCAAAAAGTACCGAAGACTCATTTGTTTAAATGTTTCTAAACAAAAATGGCGTGTCTGCGGATTATGTGTTGATCTTAGGAATACATCATTCCTATTATCCACCGTCACGTTGCTATCTCATACATCATTCCTATTATCCACCGTCACGTTGCTACCTCATACATCATTCCTATTATTCACCGTCACGTTGCTACCTCAAACATCATTTCTATTATCCACCGTCACGTTGCTACCTCATACATCATTTCTATTATCCACCGTTACGTTGCTACCTCATACATCATTTCTATTATTCACCGTCACGTTGCTACCTCATACATCATTTCTACTATCCACCGTCACGTTGCTACCTCATACATCATTTCTATTATCCACCGTCACGTTGCTATCTCAAACATCATTCCTATTATCCACCGTCACATTGCTACCTCATACATCATTCCATTCCTATTGTCCACCGTCATGTTGCTATCTCAAACATCATTCCTATTATCCACCGTCACGTTGCTACCTTATATATCATTCCTATTATCCAACGTCACGTTGCTACCTCAGAATTTTCTTTCCTTATCTTTTTAGTAAGTAGAGTAAAACTCCCAAGTGTCTTTATTGTAAATTTAGTTATAAAGATAGTGAAGTAAAATTTAAGCTTAGACATTCAGGGAATGAAATCAATAATAACTAAGGAAAGGCTTACCACGATTCAATATAATGATTCATGTTTTACTTAACTATACTGTTTCATGTGTGACTGTTTTTTTAAATAAATTTCTCCACTTCAAAAGGGAATTCCAAATTACCATTACTGAAGAACTGTACTGAAAAGTGTTGTCTAGAATGAACATTAATAACGACACATATTTCAAATTTCATTAAAACAATAGAATAATATGTTATTTTGTTTCTAAGGTGCTAGAATCTGTCATCTCTGCTTTCCGAAATTTCTACAACAGTGAAAGAATGCTAAATTGTTATAACATTATGAATATATATACAACAATGAAAGTAGATATGGAAATATAGACGGGACTGTACACATACGGAATTACTAACATTTAGTAATTTTATCTAGATGGTGAATTTATTCATGGCGCAAAACATTATCCAGAATATATAAAATAACAAAACAAAGCGAATAAGCTGAACAATGAACTATTATATTGTATGTTTACCTAAACATCAGGTCTTGTTTTCATGCTGCAAAACAGTTTTTAACGTGTGGTTGGCTCACTACTTGTGTAAAGGTCCTAGGAATATTTACATCACGATGTTTTTAGTTGTGAATATTCCATCAGCCTCTTTACTGACAGCCACGCTTGTTCAATACATATCATTGTCTTGTTGTAAGATGACCAGTGTTCGTGAGGAAGTAACTTGATGAATCAGAATTTGCTCGTTGGTCACTAACATCGTTGGTTGAGATGCATGCGAAACTTTTACCGATTCCTCCCCTTGTTTCACTGAAGATGTTAGGATGAACGTTTGAACCTTCTGACTTGGTTACCTCTTCTCGTTGGGATTTCCGAACAGCTACACCTTTATTGAGATAAACTTCGTGCTAATGCCTTTCTTACTTTTCTGAATGTAGCATTCATACCTGTATTCACAGCAAGGCCGTTGGCAACATCTTTACTGAATTATCATCTACCTTTTAAGTAGCATACCATGAGATTAATTTTGGAAAGTTTTCATGTCTATATCGATCACCTTTGTTTCTACCAATTTCAGTTTCGCAAACTCTCGATTAAATCTTGCATATAGCTCTTATTGAAAGATGTAGTCTTGTCAGAGAATTTTGCGCGGAGTGTTTTTGATCAGAAAGTTATTGATTTCTACACTCTCGTTATGTGGTGTCTCAGTCCTGGGAGCCATAACTGAAATCATGCTGCTACTACTGGGCGTAGTATGAGTGCCTGTATTTTGATAGCCTTTATATGTGTAATTTTGACGAAAATTAAGCAGTATAAACTTTCAACACATGGATGTTAAAAAGGGGTTACGTACCCCTAATAATTAACTTGGGAGCCAAAACATCATTGTCTCCTCCTCGTATTTTGCTGACATTAATTAGTATTAGTATTAATTAGTATTTTTTTTCTATGCAGTCGACTAATTTTGCCAGATGAACTTAAAGGAGACATACAGTTATTTGACAAATTTTAATCACTAGGCAATTTGTTTCTTTATGCGTATCTGTACAGTGTGTATATCGTTTATTATCTGGAACATTTTTATTATCTGCGTCGTGATATAAAATAATGTTTAGTCGATGAATATTGCATGATTGTTTACATTTTTTAAGATAAAATAGTTAAGAGCAAACGATTATTTGAAGTTGTGCTTGCAACTCATTGATGTCAAGAAAATAGCGAGCAGACGATTTATCAATAAATATATATATAATATGAGGTTAGCAAGGAACAGCAGACAGACAAAGACAATAAAATAACAGAAGAGAGTAAAGTCACGGCAAAGAGAAAGCTAGGCATGAAGTTAAAGCTATGGTAGAAGTGATAAACCTAACGATTAACATAGACTTAACGTTTAATGTGTTTGAATAAGACTATTAGTAGAAAAGGAAAAAAAAATAGTTTATTTCGTCAAAGTGTGGTTCTAAAGTAATTAAATCAGCCTGAGTGCACTTTGACAAAAGGAACAGAAGATTTTTGAAGAAGATAGACCAAACGATTGATGGAAGAACATAATACGTCTGTGGCGACTCGAGCTATAGTTGTGAGTGAATTATACACAGAATAACAGTGCGATAGAAATAGGGAAAGATACTTCGGCTTGTCAACTGACATTCTACAGTAATTGAATAGGCAGGCCTAAGTGGACTTTTGATAACAAGAAGAGAATCATATAGTTTTTATGATATCGATACGTGCATTATAGTGTAAAGAATTTGTTGTACATACGTTAAACTAGTTTCTTATTGATATATTATTTTGTTAACAATTGGAGTGCATGCCGTTTATTTATCGATGAATTTATCACCAACAAAGCACAGGCACCTAGAGTAAAATAACTCTAAGACCAACAACACAGTATATATTAAAAAGCATAAGTAAAAGCTTTTAATTGAAATTCATCTGACAATCAGTACAAGATTTATGATTTTTTGGCACAAAGTAAACAATTTAATATATAGTTTGTATGTTTCTTTATTCGCAATACCGTACTTGTTATTGTGTGATAATTTTATTCCACTTGGGGCATGCTAGTGGGTAAATCAAAATACACAGTTTAGCTAATTAATGAAGGATATGTTTTGTAAAATTGTTATCAAAGCTATAAAACTATAAAACTACAAGTATAGCTACAACTTTGGTCGCTAATATTGATTTCATTTATTTAAGTCGCATGCTCAATATTTTTTGGTCACACCTTTTTTCACACCTAATGTGTTGTTCGTTAGATATCATGACTTTTCGTTGATACACACCAACTAAGAAAGTGACACTTGACAGTAACCAACATTAGTTTTAGGACTGCAACCCTATTAGTCGGAATAGACCTCTACTTTATAGAATCAACTAGGTTATTTAAAACATATGGGGCCCGGCAAGCCCAGATGGGTTAAGGCGTTCGACTCGTCTTCTGAGGGTCGCGGGTTCGAAGCCCCGTTACACCAAACATGCTTGCCCTTTCAACCATGAGGACGTTATAATGTGACAGTCAATCCCACTATTCGTTTGTAAAAGAGCAGCCCAAGAGTTGGCGGTGGGTGGTGATGACTAGCTGCCTCCCATTTAGTCTTACACTGCTAAATTAGGGACGGCTAGCGCAAATAGCCCTCGAGTAGCTTTGCGCGAAATTAAAATCAAACAAAAAACAAACAAAACATATGGTGGTTTTTTTTCTCTCTATTTTTTATCTGAATGACAAATTTTACATGAAATTTCTATAAGAATGTCAAGCCGATAGTTTACGTGATTTATTGCGTGCGCAAACATTTGGGTCGAAGTTAAACTGTTGTTATTGTATAACTTTGTACATGCTACTTTTATTCAGACCAAATTTTACATCTAATTATCGGTTATAAGCATCTATTAGAGTACTAAATTTGAAGGAAATCCATTAATGTCAAGTACGTTTTTAATCAACTAAATTTTCACTGTGGTCAGTGCAAAAAAATGGGGATTTTAAATCTCGTGTTTTTCTTAATGTATTTTCTACTACGTGAAATAAGAATTTACTAGAGCACACAGTAGTTAACACAGTTCGAACTACAGAAAGTAGAAAATAGCTAAACTATCATTCCTGTTAATAACACACAGTTTGTCGTGTGGGTTGTTTTGGCTGCACAACCCACTAGATATTGTGTGTCTTGATACTTTTATGAGCAGACGAATTACAAAAGATTGGCATTTTAGTCGAAAATATATAGTCACACTTTTTATAGAACTTACAACGTGAATAAATCAGTCACAAGGTATAACCTGTGTGTGATGATTTATTCGATGTCGAATGAACTCTGAATGTTTTATTCTATAGTTTCTAGATTTCAAAAACTAAGTTAGAGCTTGAAGAACCTATATCTAAGTGAAACATAGTTTGTCGCGGGTTGAATATTGGCTTCACATATTTATTTGTCACTTTTTGTTTATTTTGTTTCTGCAGAAGCTATGTTTGTTTAAGAATTACAGACAAAGCAACACCAATAACAATTCCTAATTTTGAACTCCTAGACTAAACGTCAGGAGCTAGTCTGCAGTGTTTGCCGTCAGTTGTTTTCGGTGAGATTTGAATGTCATTCTTATAGTGCACATCCGAGCCCAAAATGCGGAGTGTATTTTCGAGGCAACGGGTGGCGAACCACAAATCGTCGAATTTGAGATCCGAAAACTCTACGTCCAACCCTGTCTTAAACCATATATTCACAAAATGTTACGCTTTTTTTGGGGGTGGGGATAGATATTCTTCGAAATAACAAGACATGCACGAGAGATCAGACCATGTTGTCTTGACGACCGTGTTATCATAAGTTAGTGGAAGAGTGATTTATGATTACGTAGCAGTCAAAGCAAAAGCAACACATTTTTAGTTTCTTAGAGCTAAACACATACTTCTTTACTGAGATGTGTGTTAGTCCTCGCTGAGGAAATAAATCGATCCCATCGAAAATGAAAGAAACAAAATAAAAGTTAGCAATCGGTCTTTACGCTATCTGTTGGTTCATAATATACATATTTAAAAAAATCGTATTGATTTTGTTTTCTCTTTTTACATCTATATTTCACAGTTTTATAGTTTTCAAGAGAATATTCTTGCGGTGGTGGGTACTATTGGCTGCATAATGGTTCCTCATCTGGTCGTTTGGCACGTGTGACGTACAAAGAGCATTCGCGTTGAAAATAGCAATATGTTTAGCAGTTTATCTAACAGCGAGGGTATTCGAGTCCGTGGATATGTCTGTCTGTGTTTCCACGAGCGTACCTTAAAACTAATGGACCGATGTACGCGAAAATTTTACATAAGTTAGAAAGTAAGTATGGAACGATTCCTCCAATAATTTAGTCCAGAACCAAATCCGGATCCGGATTCTGGATGTTTTTGAAGCATATTTTTATAATGGGGAATTTTTGTAATATTGGGTTAATATCTCTGTAAAGTTTGAATGGATTTTAAAAAATTTCATTGGCGAATTTAGGTTGAGACTCCTCATCACACTACAGAAAATGATCCTGTTCGTTGATCATTCTGGATCTAAAAAGGATTTTCTGATTTTCGAAGGTGAAATTTGACGGTATTCAACTTAAACGCATACAAATCGAAAAGAAGCGGGGACCTAGGGTATGCAATCTTTATGGTTGTTCTTGTATTATACTTTAAAGTCTTGACTTTCTAAAATGTTCATTATCGATAAAAAACGTAAAAAATCGATGAAGTCAGTAATAAGTAGAATTCAAATTATGAGACTTGCAAGCCATGTTCGTGTTTATTTGTGTAATGTACTCTTTAGAATTCTGTATATTTCTCATTGATTTTCACACACTATGCAGCATGTATCTGCGCTTTACTTTAAGAATATATAATAAAAACTGCTTTTCCAACCATTTGATGAGATAATCCTACTTTGTAGGGCTATGTGTGTGCGTTTTTTCTTATAGCAAAGCCACGTTGGGCTATCTGCTGAGTCCACCGAATGTAATATAGGGTTATAAATTTTGTTTTAGATTTTTCATTGATTCTCTAAACTATGTTTCCTGTAAAGTTATTTATCAGTTAAGGAAAAACGACTTCAATAAAGTAAGCTCACAAAGATATTTTTAACCAGGCAAGGTTAGTTTTAATTACACAAATTATCTTTACCAGTAATGGTAGTTTTATACAACATCTCTGAACAGTAAAATAAATAATATCTCAAAGCAAAATTTTCTACTTTTATCAGAGATTTAACTTTCATAGTTTTAGAACTTTAAGTAGTGTTCGTAATGTAAATGATATATATATTAGCGGTTTGATGAAAATGCACGTGGTCCAAACTGAAACTCGTATGATAGAGACATACGGTTGATTACAGGTGGTACATAAATACTCCGCAGACTAATGTCTGTCGGTCCACAGATTTAATATGCTTGTTATTACTCTGCAACGTTTTAAAAGTTATACAAAATAATATATTTAGTCATCGTATTTTTATAATGCAAAAATACATCCATATCCAGTTTCTAGTCAATTTTTATCTACAATACATACAACGTCCAGTAACATTTGTCTTATAATGTGAATGCCACAATCTCATATTTTCAAACAAGTTTTTTCTCATTGATGTAAATGGTTTAAAAGCCTTTTTTTACAGTCAATCCATGAAAGCATATCATGAAACAAGTATTTATTTTACTTTAAACTAATTTCTTATTTTTCATAGATTTGTTGTGTTTACAAAAGCTAAAAATAAATCTTAACTTTAGGCAGCGAGAAAAAGTAACAAATGAAATTTCATTTACTTTCTAAAGTATTATTTTGTATTCTTAAAATTCAGTTTTTTTATAGGAATATTTTAATGGTACCTTATTCTCAGTGAAAATTATTATTTATTCGGTCCAACTAACCCTATCAGCTCTGATGTTGAGCGAAAGATCCAGGCGACAGGAATTTCAAGGAAAACGTATAATTAAACCATTAAAAATACAGATTTTTACAATCTATTACATGGTTATTTAAGTAAGAAACGTTAATGAATCATACCTTTAAAAACATTTTCATTTCATTTCTATTTCGAAATATATTGTTTCGATGAAAGATTTGTCTTATAACTGAGAAAAAAATATGCATGTTAAAATATATAAAAAAAGTACTTTTAGTCTTAAGTTACCTGTTTTTATAATGCAAAAATTCACCCATACTCAGTTTCCATTTAGTTCTTATCTGTAATACAGCTTGCTAATTGGATCCTCATGTGAATGTCATAATCCTATAATTCAAACAATTTTTTTTCAGTTACACTGGCCAGGTAGTTAAGGCTCTCGATACATAATCTGAAGGTCGTGGGCTCGAATCCCCCCTCACACCACACATGCTTGCCCTTTCAGCCGTAGGAGCGTTATAACGTGACAGTGAATTTCACCATTCGTTGATGAAAGAGCAGCCCAAGAGTTGGGTTTGGGTGGTGATGACTAGCTGCTTTCCCTCTTGTCTTACACTGCTAAATTAAGGACAACTAACGCAGATAATCCTCATGTAGTTTTGCGCAAAATTTAAAACAAAGAAATAAACAAATTCGGTGACGCAAGTGGTGGCTTTGATAAGATATAGTTAGTGGTTTATCTGCAGTATGTTTCGTTGGAAGGTAAATACCAAGTACAAAAGAAGTAATCTCTTCCAACTCTTCTGAAATTCTTAAAAGTAATACATATATTAATTAAAGCGTCTGTCAACTAATAAATATAATTTCTCTAAAACAAAGAAGCACACAACGTTTCGCATAATTAGATAACTAATTATAATGTTGATCAATAAGCGTGAGTAAAACGACTTACTTCGTGTGATTAGGGAGCTCGACTGCAGATCACGAGTACGAATACATCCAACAAACATCTTCACTCTTTCAGCCGTGGGGTGTTATAAGTGGTGCTCATTTGTGTTTTTTTTTCGTTGGTAAAAGAGTAGTCCGGGAATTGGTGTTGTAGGCTAGCTGCCATACGACTAGTTTATCTCTTCTAAATTAAAGACGGCTGGTGCAGATAACCCTCGAGAGGCTTTGTACGAAATTCAAAAATAAACAAACAGCCATGTTTAGATCTGCAAGAAGAAATAACAAGAATAGGGTAAATAGAAACACAATAGTTAGTTAGCCCTAATTAAATGTTACTACAGAAGCCAGACAGTAACTTCATTACTTTATAATGTAATATTAGTTCGTTGCACTATTATGCCTCGTCTTCATGATGATAAAGGAATATTTTGTCAAAAATTCATTACCATTATGTTCTTTCATTTTATTTGTATTCTTGGTCTCACGGTGGGACAGAAGTAAGCCTACGCATTTATAACGCTAAAATCAGGGGTTTGACCCCCCTTTAGGGGTACTCAGCTGATAGCCCGACGTAGGTTTGCTACAAAACATGCACATACATTCTAATGAAATTTTTTTTTCTTCTACCAGCACAGATTTGAAATTACAATCTTTCTTTCAGCTTTATATAATGACTTTTAATGTAGATCTTAAATGTCCATTTAAGTAAATTTTATTGTCTTTGAATTTTGGATCTTTGTTGATACTTATAATTTTTACCTCCGCCACTAAAGTGTGTGTGTTTTCTTATAGCAAAGCCGCATCGGACTATCTGCTGAGTGCGCTACTAAAGTAGTAGAGGTTATGTTTTCGCCACCATATGTTTGTGTGTTTGTCAGTATGATTTCTCAAAAATAGCTGAAGATATTCGAGCGAAAGGTGGTATATATTTCGATTATGACCCAACTTAGATGTGAATAGATTTTGGAGGGCGGGATCAAAGGTCAAGGTCAGGGAGAGGTCACGAAAAGTAAACCTATTAATATGGTGACCGATTTTTTCAACACCATATTTGCTCTTTAATTCAGCAAAACATGATCGGATTTTGATGAAACGTGAATGCCATAATGACTTATGTGGAATATTATGTCTCTTTGCCAAAAACTGTCCGAGTCTGTTGATAAAGGCGCGCATGCGGACACATTTTTGTATTTTTGTTTAGGGACAAAAATAATAAACTCTGTGTGGTATGTGATTATCTCTTACTACTTCTGACTTAAACTATTGTAGGTTTTGTTCTTTCTCTATTAGCAGCTGTTACTCAAGGTACAGCCGATGTGTCACCTTCATTGACGCTTGCTTCCAACTAGTACAGCGGTAATTCTAAGGTTTTACAACGCTAAAATCAGGGTTTCGATTCTCCTTGCTGGGCTTAGCAGATAGCCCGATGTGACTCTGCTATAAGAAAACACATACACATTGAAACTTATATGAATGTTGTTATCATTTTTTACAGAATTTCACCTGAGTTTCATTTTCTCTCTCTTCTGGTACTCCAATTATTTCAAACATCACTTGAAGTCTGACTTACTTCACTAATTTCCTGATTAATTTTGTAAATTTTATATTCTTATTCTGTACATTCAACTGGATTATTACTCAATTCACATCCATACAGACCCGGCATGGCCAGCTGGGTTAAGGCGTTTGATTCGTAATCTGAGGGTCGCGGGTTCGAATCCCCTTCGCATCATACTCGCCCTTTTAGCCCTGAGGGCGTTTTAATGTGACGGGCAATCCCACTATTCGTTGGTATATGACTAGCTGCCTTCTCTCTAGTCTCACACTGCTAAATTAGGGACGGCTAGCGCAGATAGCCCTTCGTGGCTTTGGGCGAAACTCAAAACAAACAAATACATACATGCATACCACTTTTTAGTTCCATTATTTCATTTTCAATATCTTATCAATCGTTTTCTGTTTAGGGCATACTTTTATATCATTATTTTTCTTCTAAATTAATATCAGGTACCCGTGGTCGACCCTCATTCAGTGTTATTTTGATGCAAGCTCTCTTCCCGTCCTCCTTGTTCCTTGTACTTTTTGCTGTCTTCGTCTGTTTCATACTGATGACGTTTCTACTTTGCTTTCCTTTCATTTTCAATAAATCCAGTGCAGTAAAAAGTTGTGTTTTTTTTTACATTCCTCTGTGCACCACAAAACAATACATGTTAATTAAAGTTACTCTGCACCAGACTCTATGCGAGTACTTCCAATTTTTTATTTATTTTATATATAATGTTATGCATTTTAATTTATATTGGACGAGTCTTCGATTTATTATGTTACGTGTACTGCGTATTATGATTTCAAACGGCCGGAAATTTCAGTATTAGTTTAGAAGTTAATTAAATGTTAATTATATATCCAAATTATGATATTTGACAGCAAGATTGATACACACAATTTTCTATTTTAAACATAAATATATTCTAATATACAAAACATACAATTTATAATAACGGTTATTACTAATAGTTATTACAAATGATGGTTTATATACAAGAGTTTTACACACTTACAAACAATAGTGAGTCTTATATCTGGTTTGGAACTGAATCTTTTACTGACGTTAACAGAAGCAAATTAATTCTTTGTTGATACACCTGTACACATCTTTTGATGAGTAGCTAAGACTGAAGTGTTTATTAATTTTTATTAGCGACAACATCTAATGTCCTTGTATAAATACTAACGTTCAAAGTAATTCACTGGAGTTGAACGGTTAGTAATGTTCGAAATCTATAAACGTTCCTGGTCCAATTCTGTAGTTTTCCAGTTAAAATGCATTAATCACAACTATAGCTTCAGAAGCCTATAGCGTACTGACTGTAGTTGTCCAATAAAAATATTACTGTGTTTCTTGGCGCATCGATTTATAAACATTTTAGGAGACCTTCTCGAAAGTTCACTTGACAACAATACTGTCAGTTACTACTGTTACACACACACCTACTACACTCTTGATTCTTACGTTCAAGAAACTTCTACAATTTTAGAGAAAGGGCGGGACTTGCATATACACGGCCAACAGTATATGTCACATACAAAAAAAAAAAAAGAAAATTATACTGAAACAAATGTAGGTAGTAAAATAAACGTATAACAGTAAGTCCGTTACAATAATCTAAGGTGTTTTCTCTGCATTACACATTCAAATTAAAACAGAAATATTTCAACTAGGTGGACCATGTTTCGAACATTATAGCTGGAGAATGACCGAGGAAGATTTTTACAGACATTTTATTATCACCTAAGCATATATATTCAACAGTATGAACATTTCATTCCTTAGGGTTTCATTTCTCACTGCAATAATCGAAACTAAATATAATTAGATCATGATCCGAAAAATCTCCTTATTTATTATTTAAATAGCATATTTTTGCGACCATTTTTGAGCTCTATCTACACACTAAAGCATGATTTAGAACAATTTACACGTAGTCTCGTTGTATTTATGTATCTACATACTAAAGTAGAGTGGCAAGGACGAACTCCTGTAATACAATTTAATGAAACAAAATAGGTCTAACATGATTTACAAGCTATATTGTACTTCAATGAATTAAATTCATTTCTCATATTCTTTGCACTAAGTACGAATACACTAAAGATTCTCTTACTAGCAATAAATTATAATTTCGTATAAAGGAAAGTAATTGTAATCAGGGTATGTTTTTCAATTTGTGTTTTATGTTTCTGAGAAACTCTTCGTCACAGTTTGACACGTTTTACGTGAAAAGGTGAGCACACTGAATCATCAGCTTGCTCCGTACACAGCAGATACTTAAATATTTATATTTACTTATTCTCAAAAGTTAGATCGGCTGATGTTTCTTTTATAAACGACCTACAACGATGTTAGATTTTTGTCAACTCAAGGACAAGAGGGGTAAGTATTCTTATTTAGTCCTACTAATTACGGCGTGCGACTCGTAATCTGAGGGTCGCGGGTTCGCATCCCTGTCGCGCCAAACATGCTTGTGGGGGCGTTATAATGTTACGGTCAATCCCACTATTCGTTGGTAAAAGGGTAACCCAAGAGTTGGCGGTGGGTGGTTATGACTAGCTGCCTTCCCTCTAGTCTTACACTGCTAAATTAGGGACGGCTAGCGCAGATAGCCCAGCTCTGCGCGAAGTTCAAAAACAATAACAATAACAAGTTCGGCGAAATAGAGGACAGGCTTAAAAATGAGCTTGTCACCTTATAAGTCTTTGTTTAACGTTAATTGTACAAAATGAGTAACACTGACTTAAATATTTACTAACATACACTTCATTTAGTGCTACTTGCTTCACAAACAGTACCTCTGAGGCAAAATGTCAACTCATCTTGAGCTCGTAGATTAGAGGGACGACAGTTAGTCAACAACGTCCAATGACTCACGATTGAATAGTGGGACTTAATCGTCAATTTTACGACATGCTGTAAGTGTGGAGCACTTTTTAAATCAGGAATTACAGGATTTAGTATTAGCGCCCACTAACCACCGGATCACATAAATAATACATTCCTGTATCTTTTGGAACATTACTTCTTCCGTATTTTCCATAAATATCTGTATTAAGTAAGATATGCATTCCTGTATTTCGCTAAATGGTGTTTACGTTGAGTTCTACCTTTATTCAAAATGTATTTGTGTAATTAAATCTTCGTCAAACTGACTTACTTTATCAATAAGAGAGAAGTGATAAATAATTATATTCGTTTATAATACGTAGCATTATACAAGGACTTTTCTCTTCGTTAAAACAGTTTAATTTGCCAGTTTTCTGCCCTATTACCGGAGTTTTCATCGGACAACAATTTAGTGAGCTCAGAGGGCCAAAAGCTCGGAGATAAAAGTATTTTAATATGAAGAAAATTCCGTGAATACTTCAACATATTAATCTATCTACGTTATGAGTCCTAAACAACATTTCCTTTATGAAATGTTAAAAAGAAATATATTTTTAAAATCATTTCGAACTTTTGCTATGTTTTTTTAATTTATTTATTCACTTGAACTTGCTACTATAGGTGAATTTTCAACAGTAAAAATATTTTTACAGTTGCAAAATTTGTGATCAACTGCACATTTGGAAAACCCCTGCAATATTTACATTTGATTTCTTAACAATAAGAAGCAATATAATTTTTCCTTTCTATTTTCGCCCTATTTTATAACTCGGGGTGCAAATTGAAGGCAGCTAGTCAACAGCGCTTGCTCTTGGGTTACTCTAATTTTACAGAAACTATTGCATATGATCCTACTACATGACAAGTAGTTCATGTTACTTTACAGACCTGTCACGCGCCATCTCTCGTGCTGTGCATCCTTGTTGCAACATTTGAGATGAAGTCACTGATTCTGTTGCTACTTCCGGTTCAGTTTTCATGTACTTTTAGTAACAAAAAGATATCAGCTTGACAGGTAATCGTAGGTGTGAATTTAGCTGGTTGGTTATTGCAATTGCGATGAAAACTGTAACGTTAGTTTTCATAGATTTCCCGTGAAAGTTTAACAGTTGCTTCAAAGTTGGGTTGATAGATGTAAGAGAGTAAACAACTTTTATCCGTTCTATAAGAACAGTCGAGTGAATGTGTTCTAACCTCTTTAGTAGTGATGATACTGAAGGAGACATAAAAGCTAGAATACTTGGTTGTAAAAGTGAGCTGAGATTAAAGTTAGGGGGGTCATTCCTTCTCTCCCACTAATAACGTCATCGAGTTCAATAAATGTAAGTGATAACGAAGCGTTGGCGAGTGAATGTGCAGTTAGAGTGCAAAAACAACAAAGACAAAGTTCGTAAATTATATCATCTGTTCAGCATCTGCTCTGGGTTCTCAAGAAGGATCTCATAAGTGATAGATCTTTGTGTTACCAATGACGAATAAGAGAAAATTGATAAATGAAAAAGACAAGGAAAGAAAGCTGCTTGGAAAATAATAATATCTTTGTAAGAAAGAGACAAGAAAGATTCGAACCACGAACACTTGAGACTAGGTACTAACATATCAAGAACCCAGAAATAAGATACGAAATCCAATAATTAATATAAAAATAGTTCAGTTCAGTTATATAATATTTCACTTAGAATATTTTTTTAAAAAACAAGTGGTTTGTTCATAATATAAGTATATCACTCAAAATAGCATGATGACTGAAAGTTTACATTGTAAGGTACAAATTGAATTAAATCAAGATGTGTAATGTTTTATCGTTTGATTTTGATTTCGCACAAAGCTGCACGAGGGCTATCTAGCCGTTCCTAATTTAGCAGTGTAAGACCAGAAGGAAGGCAACCAGTCACAACCATTGATCATCAACCCTTGGACTACTCTTTCACCAACAAATAGTAAAATTGACCGTTACATTATAACGCCCCAACGGCTCAAAGGACAAGCATGTTTGGTGTGACATGGATTTGAAGCCGCGACCCTCAGATTACGAGTCGAACGCCGGACCAGTAAGATTATTTCAAGAAATGATTGTTTTGGCTATCTTCTTCACTTTGTGTTTCAACGTCATGTAACAATGTCTAAAATTTAACTGTCATGATTATCAAGTTGTCCTCTCGTCTCTAGGATGACTTCGTAGAGTGTGAGATTTGCTTGGATCTTCTGCCAACATAATGGTCAGCGAAACTTATGTTGTATTGTGTAATGCAAACGTCGTATTTTATCATAATATAGTGTTTTAGTATCCAAAACAGATACTGTCATGAGAATTGTGCGTTTTTCTATCGCTGAACTTTATGTACGCAGTGACGTTACTTGTCATCGGCTAGTCACAGACAAGTATTTTTAAGCTAGCCTTGTAATGTTTAAAGGGCACAGACAGCCGCAAAGTGCAGAGTTCGTCTTTGCAGCAATGAACTATGAATTGTAAAGCCTCGAATTCAAAGACCAAGCTACTGAGTCTTACCCAGCCTCGTAAGTAGTACACTTCTGTGTCTTTTCGAACATTGTTTCTGTATTCATCACGAAAAACTGACTTAACTACAATGTACATTTCTACATTGTGTCGAAGTTTTTTTTTGTCGTGTCAGTTTCGCGTTATATAAAATATATATTTTTCGCAGCTTGACAAATCCCAATTACTTTAAATTTAATGACAATTAGTATTTGTGTTTTTAAGGCCCAATTGTTAGCACGTTGGACAGTGAATCTTAGGCTCCATGGTTCGCCTTCATCACCACAATAAAAAATCTCTTTCCGAAATTTGGGACTGTAGGTGAGTTATAAGAGTGACCACTAAATCCTTTTATTCGGTTTGATAAGAGTAGTTAACGTTTGGTGGTGTTGATTAGCTGCCTTCTCACTTCGCTAACACCACGTCAAATAAGGACGACAAGGTTACTAATCCTGGAGCACAGCGTTGTGCGAAGATAAACGAACAGAACACGTTAAGTAAATGTCAATATACGACTGAAATAGTAACGTGTGTGTGTGTGCGCGCATGCTCTGAGAGCTTTCTAAACGTCATTAAATTACGCAAAATGTGAAATTACAAACAGGAAAGTACATATGACGTCATAATATTCTTAAGGAAGGAATGACTGCGATGCAAAGGGAAAAACATTTGTGGAATGGTTCAGTCATCCCTCAGAGCATCAACTCAAATAGCAATGTTTATGGGTTAAGATTTATGTAAGAATTACCTTATTTGTTTACAGACGTTTAGAGTACCAATACAGTCATCCTGTTTAGATTGGTATTTGTCTCCAATACCCAGGTTGTCATTTTTTATCACATCATTCTGCTCACGTTGTTTTTTATACTAGAGATGTTTGTTCGGTATCACGTATCGTGAAATAGGCTTAACATCACAGCCATTGAAACGCCCCAGAACTCTACATGTCTCACCTCATACGAGAGTAAGGTAGGCAAGTTGCCTTCCAGAAGGACAGCGGCATGTTTGCGGACTCACACCGAAAAACCGAGCTTCGAATGTCCGTTGTGTAACTTCGCACTTAACTATAAACAAACCACTTAAAACCACCAGGCAGGTTTCGTACGCGAAGCACAGGTAGCCCTCACCCGTATATACATATGAAATTCATTGTAATTTACTCTCTGCGTTTCTCTTTTGAAGATAGTTAATAAATGTGAAACCTCTCGTTGAGTGTACATCATTTGCTCTATGGGTTCTTGTTTTTTTTTTTTTTTTGAATTTCGCGCAAAGCTACAAGAGGGCTATCTATGCAAGCCGTCCCTAATTTAGTAGTGTAAGATTAGATGAAAAGCAGCTAGTCATCATCACCCACCGCCAACTCTTGGACTACTCTTTTACCAACGAATAGTGGGATTGACCTTAACATACATAACACCCCCACGGCTGAAAGGGCGAGCATGTTTGGTGCAATGGGTATTCGAACCCCCGACCCTGAGATTACGAGTTGAACACCTTAGCCCACCTGGCCATGCCGGGCCACTGTGGGTTTTATACAATATAAAACTTATAAATGAAGCTTTAACTAATCATTATTCATAAATTCCGTCTTTGTTTCTTTAACAACAATGTAAAAATGTAAGTCGATTCATTAAGATGATATTCTTTAACATTGGGAAACAATAAAGCTCTCTCTGTTTGTTTGTTGTACAATAAAGCTATATCAGTTTGTTTGTTGTACAATAAAGCTGTATCAGTTTGTTTGTTGTACAATAAAGCTATATCAGATTGTTTGTTGTACAATAAAGCTATATCAGATTGTTTGTTGTACAATAAAGCTATATCAGTTTGTTTGTTGTACAATAAAGCTGTATCAGTTTGTTTGTTGTACAATAAAGCTATATCAGATTGTTTGTTGTACAATAAAGCTATATCAGTTTGTTTGTTGTTTTAGAATTTCTATAACTATTTTTCACAAATAGTTTTTGTCTCAGAAGATCCAGAATGATCTTTGTTTCGTTTTTAATTGTTAATAGTTTGTTAATAAAAACAAGGATAATAAATAATATAAATTTATTATCAAGCTCATGGTAATAATAAAATACCATATTAGTGGTATTTAAACATTGTCTCTTTGTTTAGAATTTCATGCAAAGTTATACGTGATCTTTATTATTGACGTAATTATTTCGTCAATAATTTCATTTCTGTACACCATGAACAGCTTCATATTTCAAATTTTTGTATTTAATATTCTAATAATTAGAGTCTTAATAAGTGTTCTTACAATTTCTCGGTAAGCCTTGTGGTTTCAATTTAAGGTTCAATCAAATTCATAAGGGTGATTTATGTTTGATGTCGTAGTAAGAATATAATTACAGTTGAACAAAATTAAACTTATGAAGATTTTTAAAAATATGTATAATTTTATATGAATAATTGTTTATAAAACTGCAAAATAATTTTATCTTTGTAAGATAAGTTTGTCGTTAAAGCACAACGGGCTATCTGTGCTGTTCCAACTACAAGTATCGAAATCCATATTTTAGCGTTGTGAGCCCTAAGACTGCGCTGAGCAGCTAGGGAACATTTATAACTGAATTTGCTCAACATTACAAAGTTTTATAAACCAGCTCTCATTTCTATCAAACGAGAGGTTACTCCTATCATTTTCCCCAGTGGGTCAGAGGTAAGGTTGCGAAAGCTTATAAGACAAGAAAATTAGGCTAGAATATTTCTAAAAGGCGTGAAAAGTCGAAAAACCAACGATTTTGTGGAAATTTTGGGATAAATGTTAAAATTAATTACATTTTCCTTCTTTTACTATATTTTTCTATTTTTAAAAATATTCTCACGGTCTTCAAAAGAAAGAGAGACGAATGATATTATCTGTTTGTAAGATCAGGGAAAGACGGTATAATATGTATACCCTTATTGCTCATAGCCGAATGATATATTAGTGTGAACGACAGCTAATGTGTATTGTTACTCAAAGGTTGGGCTTCGAGAAAAATGAATTCGATAATTTTGAACTTCGAGTTGTTCATCATATGAAACGTATTTCAACGAACAACGATTGTTTATTAAACTATATGAAAATTCACAAATAACTGCCACCACGAGATATTAATACAACTTTAAAAACACTTACGGCGGCTCTGAAAGTTTTACACCTCGAGGAAGGCTTCGAAAACATGGGAAGCTCTAAAATAAGTAGCCATTGTTTTTATATATCTGGTTATGTATGGCATGCGGATGGTAACAACAGATTGGTCAGTAATAGCATTTTTTCAATCCATGTACTGTCAAAGTTTCGAAGACATTACTGTTATTGTATGCAAGGAAGTTGAAAGAATGTCGAGGCGTCGTTTCATTCTCGGTGTCATAAATAAGCGGTTTGGAGTTATTGGAGTTATCAGATATGACAAAAAATAATAAGCTTGATTTGTTTTGCGACACAAACATTGTGATCCAAAACACAAACGGAAGAGATTCTTTCAAAGTACTTAAGTTAGTGGCTATAGTTTTTTAAAATATATTCGTGAATAAGGATGTTGTTCTGAGTTACACCGTGAAATTAAATGTACCAGAGCGGTTATCCTCTCTTTAGTAGAACGTGAACGTAATAACTTCAGAAACTATTGGAATGAAGATGACACGAGGTGGACAAACCCAACCGTTGTTTTGGAAGGCATTCCAAACGATTTGTTTGGATTCCTTGAGTTATATGGTACGTTTTCCTGACACTTTATTATTGGGATCAGGAAATGTTTCGCGTTTCATAATTCTATGTAAGAGATGGCTTATGTTTACAGTTTGTTTCTTTGTTTGAATTTCGCGAGAAGCCATTTGAGCCGTTCCTAATTTTTAAGTGATGGACTAGAGGGAAGGCAGTTAATCAACACCACCTATCGTCAGTTCTTGGGATTCACTTTTAATAACGAAAAGTGGAATTGATCGTCATATTATAGTGTCGCCATAACTGAAAGAGTTAGTATGTTCGGCGGCGTGATTCGAACCCGTGACTTGTAGATTTCATGTCGAGTGGCCTAACCACCAGGCCTAAGAGAGAGTTTGTCTGTTTGTTTAGAATTTCATGCAAAGTTATACGTGATCTATCTGCGCTAATCATCCAAAATTTAACAGTAAAGGATTAGAGAGAAGACAGCTAGTCATCACCACTCTTTTACCAACGAATAGTGTGAATGGCCGTCGCTTATAACGCTCCCACAGATGAAAGGGCGAGTATGTTTGGTGTGACGGGGATTTGAACCCGTGAATCTCAGAATGCCTACAAGAGAGAGGTAACAATAATAAATTATGGTAATTCTTGTGCTGAGATCTATGAGTTAGTTTCTTATTAAGTGAACATTATCTGATACTTCATGAAATCAATTAAATGGAACTAATCAAACCTTAAATGAGGATGTAAAATCATTGTTATAAAACTAATCAGTTACTCTAGAACATATTAAAGTCATGTTAATGTTATAGTGGTACAAAAGTAATCAGTTACTCTAAAACATATTGAAGTCATGTTAATGTTATAGTGGTATAAAACTAATCAGTTGATTTAAAACATATTGAAGTCATGTTAATGTTATAGTGGTACGAAAATAATCAGTTACTCTAAAACATATTAGTCATGTTAATGCTATAGTTGTTTACAACTAATCAGTTACTTTAGAACATATTGAAGTCATGTTAATGTTATAGTGGTATAAAACTAATCAGTTACTCTACAATATATTGAAGCCATGTTATTGCACAAAGTTTCATCTTTGGTCCTTGATGAAGATTGACCCACAGGTCGAAAAGGTTTTATTGTTTTGTTTTACCAGAAAAATACATAATTATATTATCATAAATAGATAAAGTGATTTATGAATATTCTTTTTTACCATGATTTGTGCTCACTTATATTCTTCGTTTTTGTTGCACATAAATTCGCAGGTGGGGCAGCCGAATGCCTCTAGATTTATAACACTAAATTCTGGGGTTCAACTCCTGCGGTGGGCATAGCATATAGTCCATTGTGTTTTTCTTCTGATAAAACAAACTAAATATATGTATAAATTGACCAAGTACCTGTTCCACTAATCTCAGGTTCTAAGAATTTTAACACATTTAGACCTATGAAGCTTTCAGATACTCCCTAAATCATATTTTCTTTAAAAATATATTTAAAATAATTTAATTTTAAGAATTTGAATAAAGTTAGGTGAATTAAAAATTGTAATTTTGTGACGTTATGTTTGTTTTTAAAGTTTTAATCTTGTCCTGTGGGTCACTTAAAAGCTTCAGAACACGATATTTTGGCGTTTTGTTCCCGAGGCAAACATGGCGCAGACAGACCATTCTGTTGCAATAAGCCAAAACAAAAGAATGAAGTTTTAACATTATGATATTATGCAAAGTAATATGACAAATTCTGTTCATATCCGCTGATGCAGTCTTGAGTTATAAAATGTTTCTCTTAAGTTGTATTCTGAAAGATATTAGTTTAGTTATCATTTCATGACATCATATCAGCACATTAGTTAACATTTATTCTTTCCTATTCAAAACTACTATTTATTGGTACCTATTTCATATTCTTTTACAACAAAATGTAAAGCAGTGATTCCCAAACTCTGTTAGTTTGAGCTCCCTTGATGTGATTAAACAAATTTTTTAGGCCCCCAACCTATAACTTTAGCATAGTGCAATAGTAAAAACAATAGCATACCCTTTCGACACACTGGATTATTTAATTAATTCACTATACTTTTTATAGGCTTATTGTTTATTTAGAATTAGAACTAATTTAGCGTCTTTGTTTTCGGGCTCATTTTTGGCAGTCTCCAGAAGAAGCTCCACGACTTCCACTTTCAGAAACATTGCTGTTTCATAAGAAGATATTTTGGTATATCCCAGTCTTGTAGCTGTACGTGCATCTGTAGATTTTTGGTAAGGTTGTACTTCACAGTATCTTGGTATACCCCAGTCTTGCAGCTATATGAGTAACTGTAGACTTTTGGTAAGGTTGAACTTCACACATGGCCTGGCATGGCCAAGCGCGTAAGGCGTGCGACTCGTAATCCGAGGGTCGCGCTAAACATGCTCGCCCTCCCAGCCGTGGGGGTGTATAATGTAACGGTCAATCCCACTATTCGTTGGTAAAAGAGTAGCCCAAGAGTTGGCGGTGGGTGGTGATGACTAGCTGCCTTCCCTCTAGTCTTACACTGCTAAATTAGGGACGGCTAACACAGATAGCCCTCTTGTAGCTTTGTGCGAAATTCCCAAACAAACAAACAAACAAACTTCACAGTGCCTCTCTTTCCATGCTATTAACCAAAAGCAAAGTAGTATTTGTGAATAGTAGGAAACAAGAAATTCAGGATTTATTTCTTGGAAGTTTTGCATATATCGTTAGAATGTTAACAACTTGATCCAAATATGTAATCATGTGATGATAACTTATTCTAGTCGGAAGTTATGAACAGTCAAAAACTTCACGCACACTAACTGACTATCTGTGTTTTTGATTCTCAAATCAAACTATACGATCTTTCCCCATTATCTGTTTGAGGTTGGAGAACTTGTACTTAATCCCATGGCCTAGCCGAAGACTATGACTATTATCATTAGTGTCCACCAAATCCATTTTCCAGCGCTGCTACATCTTTGGGCTTGATAAATGGGTTTATCTCATTGACAGTGGCTGTACAGGTTGCAAGTAGAAGATCTTAGAATCTTTTTATGCATGCAGGTAATCAAGGGAATATTGATGATTGATGATGACAAGCCTAAGAGCCTAAGGTTAGCTGGGCTAGGAACTGTCTGCTGAAGATCTGTTTGGACCTGATCTGAAAAACAAATGCAACAGTGGATAAAAAAAAAAAAAGATTCAAATGCAGAACCCGTCCGTTGCAAAACAAGTAATACTCTCATTAACAATGTTGTTTCTAGTGATGATGTGGCCACTTACACAACAATGAATACTGTCATGAACTATGATGTTTCTAGGGATGATGTGGCCACTTACACAACAATGAATACTGTTATGAACTATGTTGTTTCTAGGGATGATGTGGCCACTTACACAACAATGAATACTGTCATGAACTATGATGTTTCTAGGGATGATGTGGCCACTTACACAACAATTAATACTGTCATGAACTATGTTGTTTCTAGTTATGATGTGGCCACTTACACAACAATGAATACTGTTATGAACTATGTTGTTTCTAGGGATGATGTGGCCACTTACACAACAATGAATACTGTCATGAACTATGATGTTTCTAGGGATGATGTGGCCACTTACACAACAATGAATACTGTCATGAACTATGATGTTTCTAGGGATGATGTGGCCACTTACACAACAATGAATACTGTTATGAACTATGATGTTTCTAGGAATGATGTGGCCACTTACACAACAATGAATACTGTCATGAACTATGATGTTTCTAGGGATGATGTGGCCACTTACACAACAATAAATACTGTCATGAACTATGTTGTTTCTAGGGATGATGTGGCCACTTACACAACAATGAATACTGTCATGAACTATGTTGTTTCTAGTTATGATGTGGCCACTTATACAACAATGAATACTGTTATGAATTATGTTGTTTCTCGTGATGATGTGGCCACTTATGCAACAATGAATACTGTCATGAACTATGTTGTTTCTAGTGACAATGTGGCCACTTACACAACAATGAATACTGTCATGAACTATGATGTTTCTAGGGATGATGTGGCCACTTACACAACAATGAATACTGTCATGAACTATGATGTTTCTAGGGATGATGTGGCCACTTACACAACAATGAATACTGTCATGAACTATGTTGTTTCTAGTTATGATGTGGCCACTTATACAACAATGAATACTGTTATGAACTATGTTGTTTCTCGTGATGATGTGGCCAATTATGCAACAATGAATACTGTCATGAACTATGTTGTTTCTAGTGACAATGTGGCCACTTACACAACAATGAATACTGTCATGAACTATGATGTTTCTAGGGATGATGTGGCCACTTACACAACAATGAATACTGTCATGAACTATGATGTTTCTAGGGATGATGTGGCCACTTACACAACAATGAATACTGTCATGAACTATGTTGTTTCTAGTTATGATGTGGCCACTTATACAACAATGAATACTGTTATGAACTATGTTGTTTCTCGTGATGATGTGGCCACTTATGCAACAATGAATACTGTCATGAACTATGTTGTTTCTAGTGACAATGTGGCCACTTACACAACAATGAATACTGTCATGAACTATGATGTTTCTAGGGATGATGTGGCCACTTACACAACAATGAATACTGTCATGAACTATGATGTTTCTAGGGATGGTGTGGCCACTTACACAACAATGAATACTGTCATGAACTATGATGTTTCTAGGGATGATGTGGCCACTTACACAACAATGAATACTGTCCTGAACTATGATGTTTCTAGGGATGATGTGGCCACTTACACAACAATGAATACTGCCATGAACTATGTTGTTTCTAGTTATGATGTGGCCACTTATACAACAATGAATACTGTTATGAACTATGTTGTTTCTCGTGATGACGTGGCCACTTATGCAACAATGAATACTGTCATGAACTATGTTGTTTCTAGTGACAATGTGGCCACTTACACAACAATGAATACTGTCATGAACTATGATGTTTCTAGGGATGATGTGGCCACTTACACAACAATGAATACTGTCATGAACTATGATGTTTCTAGGGATGATGTGGCCACTTACACAACAATGAATACTGTCATGAACTATGTTGTTTCTAGTTATGATGTGGCCACTTATACAACAATGAATACTGTTATGAACTATGTTGTTTCTCGTGATGATGTGGCCACTTATGCAACAATGAATACTGTCATGAACTATGTTGTTTCTAGTGACAATGTGGCCACTTACACAACAATGAATACTGTCATGAACTATGATGTTTCTAGGGATGATGTGGCCACTTACACAACAATGAATACTGTCATGAACTATGATGTTTCTAGGGATGATGTGGCCACTTACACAACAATGAATACTGTCATGAACTATGATGTTTCTAGGGATGATGTGGCCACTTACAAAACAGTGAATACTGTCATTAACTATGATGTTTCTAGGGATGATGTGGCCACTTACACAACAATGAATACTGTTATGAACTATGATGTTTCTAGGGATGATGTGGCCAGTTACACAACAATGAACTATGTTGTTTCTAGTTATGATGTAGCCACTTATACAACAATGAATACTGTTATGAACTATGTTGTTTCTCGTGATGATGTGGCCACTTATGCAACAATGAGTACTGTCATGAACTATGTTGTTTCTAGTGACAATGTGGCCACTTATACAACAATGAATACAGTCATCAGCTGTGAGATTTCTAATCATTATGCGGCCACTTACACGATAATAAATACTGTCATTAACTATGAGGTTTTTGTTGATGGTTAAACCGCTTACACAACAAGTACTGTCATTAATTATAATTAATGTAAAAAAAAATTACTTTTTTTTTGTTCCTGGGCAAAAAGTGTTATTTCACAATTGCTTATGCCTAAAGTAAATGGAAAAACACATATTTTTTCTTCAAACTTTGCTTTTGTGACCTGGGAGCGCATAACGAAAACATGATGGGAGACTATATTTGGGGTCTGATACGTGAAAGTGATTTACATTACAGTCAAAAATCTCGGAAAACTACTCACTTCTAAATATTTTTGTTCATATTTTGTATAACTTTAGTATAGATACAGGTAAATCTTGATTCATATGTTGTTTTATTCAGACCTTATGTAAATTGTTTGTTTGTTTTTTAACTTCGCACAAAGCTACTTGAGGGCTATCTGTGCCAGCCGTTCCTAATTTAGCAGCGTAAGACTAGAGGGAAGGTAGTTAGTCATCACCACTCACCGCCAACTCTTGGGATACTCTTTTACCAACGAATAGTGGGATTGACCGAACATTATAACGCCCCCACGGCTGAAAGGGCGAACATATTTGGCGCGACGGGGATGCGAACCCGCAACCATCAGATTACGAGTCGCACGCCTTAACACGCTTGACCATGCCGGGCCCCTTATGTAAATTACATTGTGCAAATTTTCCAGTTTTTACATAAAAAATAGGTTAATTTCTGAATTTCATTATCCAGATCACAGTTCGGAGGGGGGCCTGGCATGGCCAAGCGCGTAAGGCGTTTGACTCGTAATCCGAGGTTCGCGGGTTCGCGCCCCCGTCGCGCTAAACATGCTCGCCCTCCCAGCCGTGGGGGTGTATAATGTGACGGTCAATCCCACTATTCGTTGGTAAAAGAGTAGCCCAAGAGTTGGCGGTGGGTGGTGATGACTAGCTGCCTTCCCTCTAGTCTTACACTGCTAAATTAGGGACGACTAGCACAGATAGCCCTCGAGTAGCTTTGTGCGAAATTCCCAAACAAAAAAAAAACAGTTCGGAGGGAATAATGGCCATTTTCTGCACTTTTACAACATAAACAATTAAGAAATAACACATACTATCCAGGAACAAAATTTGTATTACATAGTGTTGTAAGCTATCTGTTGATAGCTTATAAGTCGGTCTCTTGTTGGCCGTATTGGAAACTGTAAATTGTAATCGTCATCTCTTGTTGTTCTCTATAAGTTTAATCAAAACTGAATATATCCCGAATTTGTACGTTCGATTCTTGCCATTGAGGAGCCTCTGGTTGAAAAAAGAGGACCTCTACTAATATGATAAGATGTAGTATGCAACAAAATAACTGGTATCTTATGTATTTTAGCTCATAAAGGACAAGTTTAATTGAAAATGTCAATTTTTTCTCATGTATATGCTTTAGAAGAGTGTATGGCTTTTCGACTTTTTACAATGGACAAACATAATCTTAAGTTATTCCCCTTTAGTGTTGTTGAATACTTCTATGAAAGGTGTAGCTGGAGTATTCTGTAACTGTATACTATAGTATTTTCAGGAGATATCATTGATTTAAAAATTTTGTTACAGTTACAGGCTATGTTTTCCCTGTCTTGGCCCGGCATGGCCAAACGTGTTAAGACGTGCGACTCGTAATCTGAGGTCGCGGGTTTGCATTCCCGTCGCGCCAGACATGCTCGCCCTTTCAGCTGTGGGGGCGTGAAATGTGACAGTCAATTCCACTATTCGTTGGTAAAGGAGTAGCCCAAGAGCTGGCGGTGGGTGGTGATGACTAGCTGCCTTCCCTCTAGTCTTACACTGCTAAATTAGGGACGGCTATCACAGATAGCCCTCGAGTAACTTTGTGCAAAATTCAAAAAACAAACAAACAATTCCCTGTCTTTCCTTGTTGCATTACTATGTGGAATAGTTAGCAAATGCAGTATTGAAGATATGGCCTTATTGCGATATTTATGTACGAGCTAACTTTTGCAGTATTATTCAGGTTTTATTTATATCATTTAGAGTTTTGATGAAGGTTAGATTTATTACGATATGCCTTGAATTGCCAGAGACATGTCTGTGAGTGACCTGATAAACTGTGCTTCTTTATTTAATTTTTTACTTAAAGTTATATATCATCCATCAGAGACAAATGATACTAATTATTTCTAATTACTCTCTGTATAAATATGTTGACTGGATTTAAACTTGATTAAATAATATTTCAAGCAAAATTACATATCATATAAAATGCAGTATTTAGCTAATTTATGTGTTAAATTTTAGACTTATGAAATTAAAACAGAAATAACTGCATTTCAGGTTCGTTATACAACGAGGCAAAGTATATTTATAATACAATAAAGTCGATTGCAGAGAATTAGAAAAAAAGAAGACACGTAAGTACTTTATCTTTTTTTTGTCTAGAAAATATAGATACCTAAATACGTGAATACGTATTGATTAAACTGATAGTGTTAGCAAACTTACTTCTGTACTAATTAGTCTGTTTGTTTCAATTTAGTTCAAAACCACACACTAGATTTCTGACTTCTGTTCAATGTAAAGAATCGAATTCTGTATTTAATAGTTGGAACTACTTAAATAATCACACCCTCAAAGACAGAATGAACTGATGCATGAAAGATACTTAATTATAAGGTTAAATTTAGGACAACTGCGTTTCATTAAATTTAATTATTTGAGCGATATCAAAAACAAATGGATAGCATCTCGAATCATTTTCTAATATTTTAGTTCTTTTTCCAACCAGTTTCACTTGAGCGTGAAGTAAAATATAACTCACATGTTTCGATTTATGAAAATCTTCCATCTTATTTTAAGTAAAATCCTAAAAAAATCATATTTACAATTAACTATTTATCTAAGTGTAGTTCAACTTCACTTGAGATCTGGGTTCTAAGTACATGCGACTTACATAATTAAGAATAAAAGGTACTTTTCATAACTCTTCCTTGAACAGCTTACAGAATATCTTGTTCTGCTTTAGTTACATATTCCCCGCAATCTGCACAATTATCTTTAATCTTCGTTTGCTAACGTAATGCCGCTTTTATCCACGAGTAGAAAAATGAAAACTTTTGCCCAAAGATTAGCAATAAAAACAAAATGGAGTTGTGCGGAATCTTTGATTCCTGCGCAAAAGAAAATTTGTTAAGATTTATCTTCAACATTTTCTGGAAGAATAAATACAGTGATTTGATTTAACGTGTATTAATAGAGATTACATTTATTAAGTAAATATTTCGGGACTGATTTATTTTTACTACTGGGCCTGCACGGAATCCAACTTCTGATTCACAGGAGAATTTTATTCAATCTTTGTTTCGCAATCCATTATTGATTGGTAATCAAAAACGGCTGATTTATTTTAAGGAGTTTGTGGATGTTAGGACTGTACAAGTTCGGGATTTATTATATGAGGTGGTTCCAAGGTTGTATGGAAGGAAGCCATTGTTGATTTGTGCAAGGAAGTTAGTGTTACTGTTAATTCGAACAGTATTATTTCTCATTTGGAGGTTCTCCATTCTGCCCATCCCGAGAGTTGGAAGAGTTCTTCTCTCTCAATTACCGATGTCTGACTCTTCCCAAAGGGTTTCTTTATCCTTTTATAAGTCTTCTAGAGATGGTTATTTCAGTTTTTAGTGGTTATCTATGAAGTACATTTATCGTGTATTACATGTTCGTATGTAATCTTCGGTTGTTCATAATCTTTGAAGTATTGCTGCATGGAAAAATATTGGAAGTATTCATTTGCTCCTTTTATTGGGTTCAAGTTATGAAGTTAAATTTTTTACTTTGGCATTACAACTAATGTGAAACTGATTTGTATGGACTTCCATCCATCTTGTTATTGTTTCTTTTCTCAGATATCATTGTAATTTATTCTTTCAGTGTGATAAGTTCATCAGTCGTGGAATTATATTTATTTTATTTTAAATATAGTCGGTCGCGTACTTACAGATCGTGAAATATGTCTGTGTGCTTTGGTGGGTTCTTTTGAGGGTATATCTAAGATTTGTGGGCAATTATGCCTTAACGAAGTGGTCTATTTATTATGCTAGGGAGGTACATTTATCAAAAAGTCAGTTAATTCATTTGTTATGCTATTTGAAAGATAGGCTAGATAGATGATATTTCAAATTATTTTGTAGGTATTCCCACAACATTATTCGGATGTTTTTATTTATTGTTATCTAGTACAGCTAATACGTTGGTGGAGCATAGATTTCGTGGACACGTTTCACTTACGAATTTTCATTGACATTTGATTCACTATTTGAGGACTGTATGTGTAATTGGTTTATTTTGACGTTTTCTTTTATTGTTATTGATATTGAAGTCACTAAGTGAGATAGCGATACGACTTTGGATTTACAGTACTGAAATCAGGGGATTTGATTCTCCTACGTGGACTCACACACTTCTTTAGTATTAATTTTTAATGTAATAATGTCTATTATTCCTGCACTATATCTGTTTTATCTCTGTTATTTTTATGTGACTGCTCCCTCTACGAGAACGAGTTAATCAAGAGAGAAATAATGATTTTTTCGAAAGCTGTTTCATACTTGTTTCATTTCCCTTTTCGAGCTTTGTATTGGAGAGAAAAGTTTCAGTAACGTCTCGCCCTCTGCCGAATGATTATGATGCAATGGTCATTACGAAGCATATTATTTTTTTGGATACAGCTACTGTTGGTCATGGTGATGTGTTGCAGACTGTACATGTGCAATATGGAGAGCAGTCTATTTCCTCTCGAGTACTTCGTCCAGGTGGAGGTAAAGTGACGTTAGTTTTAGCATCAGATGCAGATTTAGTTCTTGATTATTGTATTACTGTTAAATGGTAGCATTCATATGGTTAGTGGCGCTTATTTTCCAGTTCTTACAATTTCGTTTTGGAGAGACCGGAACATATTGGTGATAATGTGTTGTTGAAGAAGTTAGGCGAATTTAACTGTGATAGAAAAGAGCAGATTGTGTGCAATAAATGTAATGGCGTTTATTTTGGTACGAGACATGTTCTTGTTGTGTTTACAGGCAGTGGAACTTTGCCGTACGTAGTGAAGCGCCTTAACTCCTTGGGTAAGTCGGTGTTTGTACTGTGAAACTTGATCAACAACGTTGTAGCTCCAACCTTTGTCTTAGTGAGGATCATTCATATTGAGAATGCCGCTTACTACGATTTTATAGATGGCATATCCAAGGTCACATAGCTGGGTTTTGTACGGACATATTTAAACAATCGGCCACCGTCGTGAGGGAATGACGGATGATTTACCAGCTATTTTGCAGGAAGATGTAACAATTGATTCACCTAAAGTAGATGCTACTGTAGTTGCGGAAGAGATGGCGCCTGTATACCAGCCTGTGTCTAAGGGAGAAAATTTAATAGAGTTGAACAGACTGAATAATGTTCCTAAACAGTAGGATAATAAGTTTCCGCTATTATCTTAAAATGTTGATGGTGACTTACGACCTGAGGGCTCTTCCTATTTTGTGTACGTGAGTGTGATTATAGATGCGTTTTTTGTTTATTATTATTAATTTTGAAATAACCCTGTGTATTATGTCTGTATCGTACTTGTATGTTTATATGTATGATTCATAGGTAGATGCCCCCTGTATGGAGGAGTGTTAATAAAGGAACAAACAAGTAAAGTGCTCAGAAGTATTGGTGAGTGTTTTGCATGTTTTGTATTTTAGTAATATTCGGTTAACAATCGCGAAGCTTAAAATTATTGAACTGGCGAAAATGTGTTTTAGGAATGAAATAGACTTTGGCCACTAAAATCCTTCACTCGAAGTAGAGTGCAGGGGGCTACTGTTGTACTATTAAAAAAAAATGTAACTGTGATGAAGATAGTACATTTAAAATGTAGACATAATTTGTTTTAAACAAAGATAACTGATCAACTGATGCTCGGTACTTAATTATACCTCATAAGTCTCTAGAAAGAAACTGTGTAAAGAACTGATTACTTCCCTTAGTATAAAATTCAATGGAAATGGCATTAAGCTCTCATTTGATTATTATTCCATTAGAATAAAAGTAATAAACATGGTTAACCTTTAAAATGTTCAGAAAGCCACAGCAAAATCTCTCTCAAAATATCCTTTGGAAAAGCAAGAAATGAAGCAAAAAGCTAAATAAATCTCAGGAGGAAAGAACAGCAAGGATGAAACGTTGATGAATTAGAAAAGCAGAGAAATAAGCCGCTGAAATAAAGAGAAGTAAAGCCGAAGTTGAAAGACTTAGAAATACGTGCACAAGAATCTGATAAGTTAAGAAGTGAAAGAATGAAGAAACTGTTAGAAGAAGGCGAGAGTTACAGTCGGTAGCTCATAACAATAATTCTCAATGTTGTATGTCAAAAAGCTTTAATTTACATTATGCAATTTTTTTTTGAAAATAAAGGTTTAGATAAAAATTAATATCTTAAAAAATTGAATTTTCTTAAAGAAATGTTATAAAGGAAATATCTTCGGGTTTTTTAAATACTTGTTTAAAGTAATATGGACACATTTATAGGGAACGGGTAATTCAGCTAGGTGTTGCTGATTTTCCAAACTGTTGTATAGTGTAAAGGCCCGGCATGGCCAAGCGTGTTAAGGCGTGCGACTCGTAATCTGAGAGCCACAGGTTTGCATCCCCGTCGCGCCAAACATGCTTGCCCTTTCAGCCGTGGGGACGTTATAATGTGACGGTCAATCCCACTATTCGTTGATAAAAGAGTAGCTTAAGAGTTGGCGGTAGGTGGTGATAACAAGCTGCCTTCCCTCTTGTCTTACACTACTAAATTAGGGACGGCTAGCGCAGATAGCCCTTGAGTAGTCTTTGTGCAAAATTCAAAAACAAAACAAAAACAGTATAGTGTAAATGTGCTTTTCTCGATTATAAATTTCAAATATTGTTTATTAAAATTGTAAAATGACAGAAGGAAGTGAAATCAAATGTCATCTACTAAATTTCTAGTGTTACTGAATATTTTGTTTCGATACCTGTTTTTTTGCTAACTAATATTATTTTAATTCACGGATAACCAATGACATTCGTCAAAGAAAGTCCTGTTAATTTCTGTTGCAAATAAGTTTCAAAACTCCCGCTCCGATTTTATCAAAGTATAAGTTAAAACTATAATTTATATTATACAGAGATAGGTTGCTATAGACTGTTAAGCAACAGAAATATATTCTTTTTCTTGGGTTTTACAGCCAACTTTTTGGGTTATAAATAACTTTTCCAACGTAAATCAATCCCATTACATCCCTTCGTGGTGAAAATGAAACACACCGTGTGTATTTAGATGTAAATATTTACCAAAATGTTCGGATTTAATTTGAATTATGTAATCAAATTATGAAGTACTTTTTGCTATCCACAAATGTTATAAAGATGGATAAAATTTTTAAAACAGAAATTAAACAAGAAAACAACATAAATTTGAAAAAATGTAATGTCAACATCACAACCAGCTTCGACGTACCACGTGTGTGATTTTCACAAGGTATACCTTTGCAAATGACGCACGTGGTACGTCGTCGAGGCTTGTCGGGTAATTAACTTTGTATTTCTGGATTTTTGTAAATTTGTACTGCTTTTCTTATTTAATTTGTGCTTAACTGTTAATCATTATAGCATCGATTATGTAACTTGTATAACTTTTCAATGAGCTCTTGATCTCAAATGAGTTTTTTTAGTTTCATGTCACTAGGGGGCGACAGCGTGTTTGTCAAAATTCATCATCTGAAATTTTTCTGTTTGTTTTCTGTTTTTAAATTTCACGCAAAGCTACGCATGGGCTATCTGCGCTAGCCGTCCTTAATTTAGCAGTGTAAGATTAGAGGGAAGGCAGCTAGTCATCACCACCCACCGCCAACTCTTGAGCTACTTTTATTTAGAAATAGTGGGATTGACCGTCACATTATAATGCCCCCACAGCTAAGAGGACAAGCATGTTTGGTGCGACAGGGATTCGAACCCGCGACCCTCACATCACGAGTCAAACGCCTTATCCCACCTGGTCATGCTGGGCCGTTTATTTTTTTTCCTTAAAATTGTGTGATTAAGCCATCAACTAGTTTAGAAGCTAACTAATTAAGAACAGTCTCTGTTTAGCATAAAGTTTTCTCTACCATTAATTCACTATCTATATTACAAATTGCAATACTTTGATATCAGCCTTAGTACCATAAGGGAATGTGGACATTAGTTGGACATTAACATTAGTAATCTAATAAAGACTACAAAAATTCGAAATTTTTTCGCGATCCATCCTCTTTTTGACAAAATAATAAGACATGAAACATTAACACAACATTCAATAAGCATTAGAAATACTTGTTAACTGTGAGACAACCATTCGTTGCACACATGAACAATAAAATGTGACACTATTTACATTGGGTATTTATTTTTTGTGGTAGCTGTAAACTAAATAACAGTCATCAAGCCCTACACTGTGTATATTAACTGTAAAACTTACAGTACTCTGCAAATATCATAGGATAAGAGGATATTTTGTTATTCTTCCCATTTGATGAGGTTAATTCTTCCATCCCATTACAGAATGTAAATTTCAACACTGTGGCTATACTTCAGTGATCCCTGTTAATAAATGAATGACTCAGGGAAAAATACTTATCATTCTTTAGAATTTCCAATATATTTGTACCAAAGGCACGCCATAAGGGTTCTGCTTGAATGAACATAATAATTCCACTTGGGTTCTAAAATAACTGTCATGGTATCCCATGCAGTGTTGTAAATACGTAGAAAGAAGCTAGCAAGGAGCTAGCATATGATACCGTTATATGCTAGAATAAATCAATTTAATAGCACTCCACAAAATAAACCTTTATTAAAACAGTGTTTAGCACTATGTATTACGTTTGTTTTCATACCACCGTCCTTCTTTTTTGTAAAATTGTCAGTAGAGCAGAAACCTCGCATGAAAACTATACTTATATACTGGTTGGACTCTCTAACAAATTGCTGCAGACTTGAACTGCTTCCCAAACATCAAGAACACTTTAGATCGTGAGATCGCAACAGGTAGATTTGAAAGTAGGAAAGAAAGAGGCAGAAATACCTAAAATCAATGATACTGATATTAAGTATCTTCGTTTATGTAACCTTCTGGACAGAAGGATGAGTAACACAGATCTCAAGCAAGAAATAAACCACCATCTACCAAATGGTAGGTTAGTATCCAAATCTAAAATATAACGGTTTAAAACTTTATTTCGATTTACAAAAATTTCCAACAGACATTTTTTTTTAAAATGGACACTTAATAATTAGAAAAAGGCGTTATGAAAAAATAAGTCCAAGTATTGTGTAGCAGTTAAACTTTCACTTCAATCTCCAAATATTGTCAAGAGACTGAAATTTGCTAAAAAGTACAAAAATGAACTGTTGATAACGGGAAGAGAGTGTTATGGACGAATGAGTCCAATTTTAAAATATTGTGTTCAAAGCATAGGTTGTACGTTTGGTGGAAGAAATTTGAAAGATACTTACGTCAAAGCATAGCACCTACCAAGAAGTATTTGATGTTTTAGGGATGTTTTTCTGCTAAGGCAACAGGAGTTATTTGCAAATTGCATACATGTAGAATAATGGACTGGAACAAGCACCATCAGGTACTGACATCCAGTGGTTTGCGTATTATTGGACCCTACAACCAAGAAGATAATGGCCCTAAATATTTATCTAATCTGTGCAAAAATTATTTAGTTAAGAAAGAACCTGCATCATATGATTCAATGGCTCCCAGATAGCCCCGATCGTAACCCAGTTGAGCAGATCTGGGATTTGATAGATCAAAATCTTTACAGGATTATATTAGAGACATTTGGAGTAAAATCCTTATGGATACTTTGGTTAAATATACTGCAACAATGCCTGAAAGACTGCTTGCAGTTATTAAAACAAAATACTAACTTTTTGCTGCATTCAAACACTTTCATTAAGGTTATTTTGTCCAAAATTTTGATGTTTTACCCGTGATTTAACTTCCATTGTTTTTTGAAAGTAGCCTAAAATTTAATTTTTCACTTTGTCCTAACAGTACTGTAATATTGGTCAAAATATCAAGACTATAATGGCAGCGTTATACATTTTAAAGATTGTACGTGACTGGGAGATTACTGTGAACTATAATATAGACATATGAACGGAATTTGAGTCGCATGTTAACAGATAACACAGACCAGTAAATTTTATTTCTTAATAAAGGATTTATTTCTTTATCGTGACGAATTTGTGATAGCCAGAAATTCTATGAATAGGATTTATCTTCCTTTTGTTGGGCCTGGTATGGAGGGGTGGGTTAAGGCGTGCGACACGTAATGCGAGGGTCACGAGTTCGAATCCCTGTCTTACAAAACATGCTCAACCTTTCAGCCGTGGGAGCGTTATAATGTGACAGTAAATCCCACTATTCGTTGTTAAAAGAGCAGCCCAAGAGTTTGTGGTGGGTTGTAATGGCTAGCTGCCTTTCCTCTAGTCTTACGTTGCTAAGTTAGGAACAGCTAGCGCAGATAGCCCTCGTGTGGCTTTGCGCGAAATTCAAAACAAACAAACGATCCTTTTGTTAATTTTTTTTCCAGTTGTTTCTCAGCTGACTCAAGTCTGCCTTTGGCTCCAGCTATGCCATTCGTGTTCTTGTTTTTTGGATGATTTTGTCCAATCCTTCTTTATCTTCATATAAAAGTGTTTCTGCTCAGCTGCATTAACTTTTTTTGCTTCTTTCCTTTACTTTTTTGTTTATATCTTTTAATGCTTTGACTGTAATCTTTTCTTCTTTTTTTTTTCTCTTTTGTTTCATTTCTAAGCTGTTATCCTTTGGCTTAATGTCTTATTTGCCTTTCCTTTTCAAATCAAAAAACGTTACGTTTTATGGACAGTCTTACAATGTGATAGCATTTCCCTAGCGACCATCAATTCAAATAATTTTCCAGCTGCCTTCACAATCCTTATATGCTCTCAACAGATTAATAAATGTTCCCGAGAGACAAAATATTACATTTCGAAACAATATTTAGTTAACAGATAGTCACCTTTGAGAATCTGACTTTCCATGAGATACAGGCTAAAACTGTTCTTATGACTTCTTTCAGGTTTGGATTCTTGAGCATTCAAACCAAATTATTTCTGTTTGTAACACATGACCAAGATTTGTCTGCCCTATCATATTCTTATTCTAATCATTGAAACTGCCACTAATGTCTCTGATGTAACAGAAACCATTATCTCTGCAAAACTTTCAAGATTAATTATACTCAGTGTTCACCAAACATGCTTGCTGTGGGGGCGTTATAATGTTTGGTCAATCCCACTATTCGTTGGTAAAAGATTAGCCCAAAAATTGGCGGTGGATGGTGATGACTAGCTGCCTTCCCTCCAGTTTTACAGTGCAAAATTAGGGACAGCTATCGCAGATAGCTCTCGTGTAGCTTTGCGCGAGATTCAAAAAATAAACAAACTCAAATACACACCCTCAGTGTTTTCCTTTATTATTTCAGGATTAAGTACTTTGAATAATTTAAGTTGCTAGTTGTCAAGAGGCAAATTGTTTAATAAATATTTTGATAATATTTAGTAATATTTAACGAACCTTGGCAAGTTTAATTTTTGACAACGATAAGATGTAATGTAGGACCAACCCTTCTTTGAAAATGTAGTAAGCCTTAGAACCCCGAATCTTGTTGTCCTGTAGTAAGTCTTAGAATCCCGAATCTTGGTGTCCTGTAGTAAGTCTTAGAACCCCGAATATTGGTGTCCGGTAGTAAGTCTTAGAACCCGAGTCTTGATGTCCTATAGTAAGCCATAGAACCCCGAATCTTGGTGTCCCGTAGTAAGTCTTAGAACCCCGAATCTTGGTGTCCTGTAGTAAGCCATAGAACCCCAAATCTTGGTGTCCTGAACGTCATTGATGTCATCACGAGACGATAACACATAATTTTCATAATTAATATTTAAGATCCAGTATATTAGTTATTAGTCTCATATCTTCATTGGCCATCACCATTTAATTAATTGACGACATCTCCGGCATGGCCTAGCGCGTTAAGGCGTGCACTTCGTAATCTGAGGGTCGCGGGTTCGCGCCCGAGTAGCGCCAAACATGCTCGCCCTCCCAGCCGTGGGGGCGTTATAATGTGACAGTCAATCCCACTTTACGTTGGTAAAAGAGTAGTCCAAGAGTTGGCGGTGGGTGGTGATGACTAGCTGCCTTCCCTCTAGTCTTACACTACTAAATTAGGGACGGCTAGCACAGATAGCCCTCGAGTAGCTTCGTGCGAAATTCCAAAACAAACAAACAAACAAATTGACGACATCTTCCCTAAATGGAGGGGAATAGAGATTACCCGAGAATTGAGTTGGCTGAAGACTGAGCTATTATTAATATTATAGTGTTCTTCTTGAAAGGTACCAGCCTCATTTAATAGTTACCCCCAAATAGCCCTACTACACTGATGATTCATAACAGTCGATTGTTGTTTTAATTATGTGCATCGTTGTCCACACAGTAAAACTGCTGTTTGCAGGATAAACATTCAACTGCGTACGGATAGTTTGTTGATTTACACCATTTGTAACTATAATAATCATTATTTTCTTTTTCTGTGAGCCAGTTCATTACATACTTATTCATTGAGTGTGCTATTTTATCTATGCTGAGCTACTAATTGAACATGTACAAAAGAAGCACAGATATATATATATATAAACACAAAAATAACCATGCAAAATCCACATAGGACCAGCAACTATTAACCAACAAAATATTAATTCATAGCCCTGCAACTGACCCCATAGTAAATGAGAACCAAAACAGATTTTGAAATGTCCAGTTTAAATTATGTGCATTTTCATAACTGTACCGCATAGTTAACAGATATAAAATGCAACCTGTTAGTAGGGTGGCCGTTTTGGGGTTACTAGCCTAAAATTGGAACTAATGACCCAAGGTAGACAAAACACTTTTGCTTTCTAATCCTGAATCGGGTTGTGTACGTGCTTTTTTTTCGTCTCTCGTCATATTGTGACCTCTTCAAAATGGTCAAAGGAACAATAAAACGCCTTTACTTTACCTCATTACTCAGTCAGTAATTATCTTTCATCTAATATAAACGTAAACTATAGATAATTTTCAAATTAATACAAACTTTTGTTGATAGTTCGGTCTGAATGCTGCTTCTATATTTTTTGAGACGTTTGCAACAAACTTGTGTTGAAGAACGGAAAGGTTGACTGCCCGAAAAGAGATGTCCGATAAAACAAAGTGAAGGAAAGAAAAACGAACCTGAGAAACCAAAGTGAAGGTCAATGAAGCAAGAATATTTCGTATTTATTCACTACCCATTATGCAAACTTATTTAAAAAATGTTCTTGGTTCAGGTCATCTATACAAAACTATAAGCTCATTATAAATGCATGGGTTTTATAGATGGTTTGTTTGTTTTGAAGTTTGCGCAAAGCTACTCGAAGGATATCTGCGCTAGCCGTCCCTAATTTGGGGGTGTAAGACTAGAGGGAAGACAGTAATCATCACCACCCACCGCCAACTCTTGGGCTACTTTTTTACCACCGAATAGTGGGATTGATCGTTACATTATAATGCCCCCAAGGCTAAAAGGGTGAGCATGTTTGACGTGACGGGGATTCGAGCCCACGACCCTAGGATTACGAGTCGAACGCCTCAACACATTTGGCCATGCCGGGCCTTTTATAGATGGAACGAGGAGCCTTATAATCTTATATTCGAACGTATGATATACAAATACATAAATAACCAAAAAATTACACAAAAATACACGAACGGTATGGATGAATGCACAAGTTCGGAGCAATGGCTAGCATCTCCACCGATAATGTTTTGGTAGTATTGAAGTGTTTTGGAAATATTTACATAAAGTTCTATTTTTAGCAATTTGAATTTAACTCTAATGGAGTTAAATGACGGTATTTCAGTCTTTTATACAATCAATAGATTAAAATAAGTTTTAGCGCAAAACGAAACCAGACAATATTTAATAACTTTAATAGTGAAGTGAATAGTGAAGTACATAAAACTAAAGTGTTTTGCTACAATCAATCTCTGCATTGCTTATAAAATAGGCCTTCGTTTCGTTGGTTATTTCACTACAGAGTAAGAAGATTTCAATCTCCAGACGCTTATAAACTTAAACACGTCGATGTTACCAAAAGAAGTAGTGGTGGATCCAAATATAAATTTCTACCAATATTGTTCGCGAAAACTTTTGCAATACGTAAGTGTGACACATATTTTAACCGTCTGTAACGAGCACACGAAATAATTCACATGACGAATTTCCTATATGTAAATTTTAAAAAAGTGCGGATTTCTGAAAATATCTGATAAAGTAAACAGTTTAACTTTCTAAGCTAAGAGAGGACGGAAATTTGATACGTTTCCAAGCAGCATCTCTAATTTAAACTCCACACATCCTTCCATTACAAAATTTGCGTAGTTAGTGGGAAGTTTCGAAAAGTGAAGTTGACAGCTTACGATTTTTGTCTTGAATGGCTGTATTTTGAAATTCTATTAGTTGATGGTTACTTTATCAAATGATCTAGTCTTTAATATCTCAGAAACTGACAAACAGCAGCCACAACGGTGTACAAAGAAAACCAAACTTAGTTAAAAATGGATCAGGTATTGAATATGCTAATTTATTTAGATGACAAAATGATTTTGAGGTATCCAGGTACGAAACTGGGGGTGACAAGGTATAGAGTTGGTGCAGGGTACGGAATCTTTGTTATTCAAACTGCTTTATTATTACTGTTATTAATACAACGCTTGTTTAGTGCTCCATGACATATAATCCTAACATTTAAATTGATTATAACAACACAGGACATGTGAAAGGAACAGACACTAAAGTTTCCTGGTTTTTATTTACTCCAGTTGACGATTCGGTGAAACTTGGAAGAACATGTTTTCTTTTTCCGGATGGGACACTCAAATCTTACTAAAAGCGACAACGAAATTAAGTCACTGTGACTGCTCCCTACCTGAATCAAGAATAATTATTCAAAAGTTACATATAAATCTTCTATAATATCAAACACACTTTTCAGAAAAACACTTATTTATTCGGGCAGGGCACACTAAGTAATACATACGTCATTCGAATTTTCTACTTAGTTATCTGTAATAATAAAAAATAATTATTCCCAAATAATTTGTTGTTTTTCTGTGATATTAAACATTTCCGGAAGCACACACGTATTTTGCTGGGATACAAATATTTAGATCAAAAGGAATCACTTTCGACTTAAAAACTAAAATTCATCTTTACTATTGTCCAGCTAAAAGAATGGAATCGTATTTATTGCTTCATTTGATTACAGATACTAATAAGTTATTGTATACAATAAAACTTTGAAACAATTATTTAATACTTGTATATCATAAGATTATGTTCAGGAGCTTTTACATTAAACGGCTTAATATCACTTAGTCTTGAAACTAATTCTGGCTGAATGAAATATTAATTCAGCTTCTAGCTTCGTATGTATGTATGTTCAGATACACTCCCCCCACAACCACCACCACAATTGTAAAGCTAGCAGAAAAAAAAAAACTTTGTAAACAATCTCAGGATGGTTTAAGAATGTCCTTATCCATATAGCGTTGCTTCCCTACACAGGGGGAGCTAATATGCCTCCGGAAGGTCATCGAAACATGACGGGACTCTAGGAGTAAGTTTTCAAGGTCGATGACTCCGGGTCTTATAACGGATGCCTTGTTTCAAGCCTTCTAAGATTCTCAGAGGCACCATGGTCGAAACTCTTCTTTCCCCTAGTCACAAGCAAGCAGGATTAATTTTGGCACATGTGTTCAAGTGTTCAAGAGGAATTTCTTCAGTTACGGACCGCGCTTGGTGTGGCTAATGGTGAATAATTGAGTAGCTGGATTTGTACATGAGGAGCTCTTTGGTCCATGAGGAGGATCTCTCAATCGTACAAAGATTTGCAGTTATTTAATGATAGTTAATTCAAAATATCATACGCCGTGAATAGCATAAATTGGATACATTGAGACATCGTATGTCGTATTTATAATAACCTTTGCAAATGCTCATAAATTAAAATATTTATCATTTGAGACTGTAGTTAATGTCTACTACATTAAAATAATTTACAAAAAATGAATTTTCAATCATTATTTTGTTGTATTCTCCTGTTCGTTTACAGCTTTCGTTAAATAACTGAAGCGGTCTTCAGGTATTTGTTCAGTTAAAATAACTGAAGTTGGCCTTCACGTATTTGGTCAGTTAAAATAACTGAAGCTGACTTTTACGTATTTGGTCAGTTACACAATTTAAACTTTTCATAATCAACAAAATGATTAAAGATCTAAAGTAAAATGACTTAATAAATTTATTTTTAGTGGCATGCGATCAACTTTTCAAATTAATGTTCGTGATTAATTCATTCAAGTGTAAGCAGCCTGTCAACAGCAACATATGAAAGTTAATGCCAACTGCAATTATTATCGTTTTCTATATTTCTAACATTTGATAAAAACTTCTGGAATGAAGAGCTTGAACTCGAGTGCAAAACTAAACCTTACCTTTTCAGAACCATTATACTTCCATCTGTGTGATGTCGATGTTTATTTCTTTTAATTATTGCATACAGTATTAAATGTGTGTTCAAAGAATACTAATTTACGGTTACGAAAAGCAATTTATACTATAAGGCTCTAACATCTCTAAATATTCACCAGTAGGTTCTCAACACTACTACAGTGTGTACCCAGGTTGTTTTAGTTTTAGCGACACCTTGAGTTTGTTTTACAGGTAATATCGACGGTTAAATTAAAAGTTAGAATTATTCTTTAACGTATTTAGTTCAATGCAGTATACGGAAAGTATAGAAATGCTATCAAGACGCACAGTTCTTCTATAAGGTAACTGCAACTGTTATATGGAGGAGTCTGTTTATATTATGTTATATAATTATAAATAATTATTCTCAAAGTGAGCTTGTGACGCGACGATTTTATCTAAACTGATATAATATTGTAAATGTGTCTAATATATAGAAATGTAATTACTTTTTACAAGCTATACAAAACCACGCTCTTTTGAAAAGTCAATGTCTCTTATAGCTTACCAGTTCCCTCGGGGTATAAAACTTTAAGAATCAGAACAACAGTTGTCAACGTTAATTAACAGTTCGTAGTTGTTTTGTGCACAGATTTGCATCCTAATAAACGACAGTTTTTTTTATGTAAATAATACTGCTACTTTCCGACGTACCAGCATTCTTTATGACTGACTTGGAGAATAGTGAAGAAAAATTCCATTATTTACCCTGACTACCAGAATCTCCAGTTCTCAAACCAACTGAGAATCGTGTGATGTATCGGCACATACTGCACACGTATGTTTTCTGTGTGACGTATCGGCCAGAGCGCATTCTCTTTGAAATTTAATACTGAATCATCCGAAGATCGCATTTCTTGAGACATCAAGAGTAATGTACTTCAGAAACTAGTGGAATATATGCTACGATGGACATAACTTAAATTAATGAGCTAACAGTTCAGTGTACTAAAGTCACGTTAACTTAAAGTTCCATCAGTGGCTTAGTTGCACTAGTCAATCCAATTAAATCAGTCTTGTTTATATGTGTTGCCAAAGTTTGATTAATCCTTCATTCCTGGCTCTTCTAACGAGCTTTAACTGTTTGTTAGCCACCATGTGATCACAGATAGTAAGTGGATGTTACTTCATACTGGACACTAATTCCTTTTAACATTTGAATGCTGTGCTATATGCTCGTAGAGGCATCGAAATGTTTATCCTATATGTAATGTTATTACATGTGACACACCGTAGTATTTAGCATTTCTATAGTTACAGGGTCAAACTTAGAAATGAGAAAGAAGTCCTTGGAGGATAAACAATAAGTTCACGGACTTACAACAATACAATTCGGGGTTCGATTCCACGCGGTAGACAGAGCGTGAATACCTCACTGTGTGATTGTGATAAGAAACACCAACTATGAAAATAAAATATTTAACTATACTTTAGGAACTACGTATTATTTCATAAAGTTTAATTTTCGCAGAAATGGAAGAGTAATTTGATTTCCTAAAATTAAATAACCTATTTTTATTCAGTTTCTAAATTTTAGTTTTTTGTTTTGCTGCTCAACACAATGGCCTCAAGGTGCTATGTCTTCACGAGCATCGAAACTTGACATAAAGCATTATTGGCTATCAGACATTTAATCATTGAAAAAATTATAAAATGCAACTTTGGGATTATCAATATTCGTTTATAATTAAGCACAAAACTACACAATAGACTATTTCTGTTCTGTCTACCATGGGTGTCGAAACCCAGTTTCTAGCGTTGTAAGTCCACAGACATACCGCTGTACCACTGGGGGAAGATCATAAAAAAAGTTCAATGCCCTGGTTGAAATTTTAGGTAATAATTTATGTTTTATTACGAACACAACATATTAATTCCGAATTTTCAAATATTAATTTTAAAATAAATGCATTAAATCAATAAATTGTTTGGTCCGTTAAATTCAAGACTTAATTTTTATTTAGATATTCAATATCTAAACTCTACATCACAAAACTCGATCTGTGGTTTAAAACATGGCAGATTCAATTCTGATTATTTTTTCAATCATTACAATTTACAAATCTTTTATTATTCCATGTAATATGAGTTGGCACAATAATACCCACAAATCTGTAATTCTAAATTTTGTTTGTTTGTTTGATCGGTTTTTACAAAGGTTCACGAAAAACACACAATATGATCATTAACTCAGTTATCATTAGTTTTTCACCATAAATAATGCTGTGTTTGAGAGTACCTATGCTGAAATTATTTTGAATACCTTTCACACAACTTTTGTTGTCGGTAGGCAAAATGTTATTCAATGGGCTATCTTTACTTTGTCCACCACGGGTATCGAATCCAGATTTCTATCGTTGTAAGTTCGCAGAGATACTACTGTACCACTGGGGGCCTCTTTCACGTGAACAACAAAGAGAAAGGTTTCTTTTTCTAATGGAAGTGAATGTAACTTGCCAACTTTCATAGATACAGCAACTGTGACGTCAAGGTTTTACTTTGAATGTATTTTCAAGCATAAACCATCAGAAAATGCATTATCAAATTGGCTTTCATTAGAATAACAGTTTAAGTCTTAGTAACAGTTTGACATGCTTCAAGTAAGGTTATTTGTTTAAGATCATATTTTTCACAACTCACATTTTGTTAGAAGAATTATCATCTTACATGATTGAATAAGACTGAAATTATTTGGTAGTCCTGCAAAAGATTGAGCCATCCATCATATAACGTCATCCTTGTGGTTCAACAACCAGGCTGTGAGTTACTTCTTATTGTTATCTTTAGTACTTGTAGATGGGATCAAACATTGCAAGGCTAGGTTATAGCAAATTTGTGGAAATCTATTCGAACTAAAACATGTATCATTCCGATAAATTAAACTCGTCTGTACTAACTTTCTTGACCTAAAAAAACGTCATACAACAAAAACAGAAAATCTTGAGTGACATAGGTTGTAATTAACAAAAATTTACTAAAACACTTATATAAGGGACTTAATTAAAATACACGGGTACTTATAGGTTTGGTTCTTAAAATTACACTAATGTTAATTAATATAAAATTTCCTAATTTTATCGTGAAGAAAGAGCCGAGATTCAGAATCTTCTCAACAACAGTTTTCAATGACAAAGAACAATGAAAGTTAAAAACACAAGATAAACATAGTATTATGTTAATAGTGGGTCTATTGAAAAATAGATACACTCTAACTGACTTTATTCTTAACTTTTGATCTTCCTTGTAAGCTCACTGAAAAAAAAAATAGTAACTGAAAAGTAGCCTACTAGTGGCTCATCGGTAATTCTGAAGGCTCACATTTCTAAAAACTTGGTTTCGATACTAGTGGTGAGCATAATACAGATGGCCCATTGTATAACTTTGCGCTCAACAACTAGCAAAAAAAAAAAAGATGAAAAATAAAAATGCCCCGAAGTGTTAATAGTGAAGATAAAATGTCTAAATCTCAAAATCAAACAACATAGTGAAAGTTGGAGAAGGGTTTACAAAATTCACTGAAGTAAAAGTTCACAAAATTAAAATCTAGGAACAGTTACTCTTACAGGGTCAACGTTTAAATACTAAATGCAACTAAATCAACAAAGCCAGGTTTGGACACACCGCACCTTTCACACGTGACCTTTGCCTTCTGCAATCAGAGTTCAGTGCCGTTGTAGCTGTTTGTCATTATCCGATTCACAAACAGAAAAGATAGCCCTCTATATCAAACATTACCATCTCACTTTCCTTTAAGAACACACAATGAACTTTAAAATCAACTAGCTCGTGTCTCCTACGTAGCAGAGAAAGGAAAGTTGACCTGTTTACTTAATGACTCTGCATTCAAACTGATATAAAAGAAAATACAAAAATTTTGAAATATTTACACATTAACTAAGTGGGCTGTTGACGTCCTGTACCACGATTCATTAGCGGATTTGACCATAACACAATGTATTGAGCCACCATTCCAAGTTCAAATCTACCTCCTGGTATTGTCTTCATGAAACTTACCTTTGTTTATCCATGACCGTACTGTGATCTGCGTTTTTCAATAACGTGAACTCCTTACTTGTTTCTGGCCTGCCCTGCGACAACAGCTGCAGACAGGAATTCAAATTGTTTGTTTGTTTGTTTTTTTTGAATTTCGCACAAAGCTACTCGAGGGCTATCTGTGCTAGCCGTCCCTAATTTAGCAGTGTAAGACTAGAGGGAAGGCAGCTAGTCATCACCACCCACCGCCAACTCTTGGGCTACTCTTTTACCAACGAATAGTGGGATTGACCGTCACATTATACGCCCCCACGGCTGGGAGGGCGAGCATGTTTAGCGCGACGCGAGCGCGAACCCGCGACCCTCGGATTACGAGTCGCACGCCTTACGCGCTTGGCCATGCCGGGCCCCAGGAATTCAAAAGTAGTACGAGAGAAGCAAATGGTAAACCTTCTTCCTTGGGTTAGTCACTGAAAAGATTAAAATTTTGGTTTGACTTACAATGTATATCCCATTCAGAAATTATAATATATGCCTGTGAGCAAGAATGAAACATCGAATCTAAACCAATTTTTCATTGAAACAATAATTTAGTAATTGTACGGAGAGTTAAATAATACTGTCTCTGACTTATTTTAAAGCTGACATAACCGTGTTTAATGTTTGAGAAATAAGTATGTACTTTATCTCTTGGCTGATGTACATTAGCTTAAATTTAATACAAATGTCTTCATTTCTATGTATTTACATGTCAACATTTTCAAGTATCATAAAAACTTAATACGTCAAAAGTAACGTTTAGTCTTTGTTTTAGCGCAAAGCTTCACAGAGAGCTGTCTACACTCTGTCTACCATGGATATAGCATTATAAGTTCGTACACTTACGTTGACCCACCAGGATGACAGTTTTAAGTGATTTCGGTAAAAGGATGATATATTACCTTTATCAAACTTTTTAAAACTAACTTGGAAAAACATTTCCACAAATTATATTGGAAAGGCTTCAAAACTAGGACTCTACACATGACTTAAGTTTATGTACAGTATCGGTGGCAACAACTTAATACGATAAAATGCCTTCTTTGTTTGAGAAATGATATAATAGTAATATGCACATTTTTACCTAAGTAACAGTCGTGTAAGTTGTAAATATATTGTTTCCATTTATCCTCACGCTTATGTTTTTGCGCATGCGGTATTTGAAGATTCTTTTCCACATAAACAGGAGCTAAGGATCTAGCAGTATATTGAAAAAGATGTTCGAGGCTTAACATATATATTTAAATTGAAAAAACAACAACAAAGCAAATATATACGATTTATGATGTATGTACCGTCTAGTGAATATGAATTTTTTTATTTAATGCACCATGTTTGTTTATTAAGATAACCAAACGTATTGAGTGTTTACAAATGAAATAAAGTATTTAATGAAAAAAACACACTTTTTCACAAGAACAACGATTACCAAATGGTAATAATTAAGTCATATTAAACTGACATCTTAAACAAATTATAAATGACAACTTTATCAGACTCTCCTATATAGAACATAGTTTATACTATACTAGACTTGGTGGGTTGAAAGTATTCTTTTATGCGTGTTATTAGTTACTTTTTCATAGAGACAATATAAAATTGCTGATGGCAAAGACAAGTAACTTTGTAAACTACTAAGTACGACTGTAACAGTGAAAAATATGGTCCTCAAATTTACAAAAAAATTGTAGGCGACTGTTAGGATTAAAAACACATTACGAGTGATTTCAGTTGATTATTAACAATTAAACGGCTAGACATGGATGGATTAAGGTGTTTGACTCGTAATTCGAGGGTCGCTGGTTCGAATCCCCATCGCACCAAACATGCTCGCCCTTTCAGTTGTGGAGGCGTTGTAATGTGACAGTCAATCCCACTGTTCATTGGTAAAAAAGTAGCCCAAGAGTTGGCGGTGGGTGGTGATGACTAGCTGCCTTCCATCTAGTCTTACACTGCTAAATTAGGGACGGCTAGCGCAGATAGCCTTTGAGTAGCTTTGCGCGAAATTCAAAAGAAAAAACAAGAGGTAAACAAACAATAACAGGGTATTTGGACACTTCACCTTGAATAATATTACACAAGTTTCTCTTTTTTTTAAGTATTCACCAAGTTTTTTATTAATCATTTAAATAGAAAACGTATTTTTACACACAAAAATGTTGATGTTAAATTATTTATTTATATCTTCGTATGTACTAAATATTTTAAACGTAGATGAATCAGTCTTTTGACTAAGTTTTTTTTTAAGCCAGTCAGAATGAAACTTTCAGAATTGAAATATGAACATGTAAGTACTTTCTTATGATGTATTTCACATTGTAAATTTTCAGCTTTATTACAGATTAAAGTACCAAAAAGAAAAGGTAAATTTTGTTATCCTGTTGACGTGCTACAATAAATCTTATCCTGTTATGCCTACTGTTTGAATACTGCAAACATTGGAGTGCTTTTTCAAAATTCGTGAAGTTAGTGAAGGTATCATCTATATACATAAATCAGTTAGAACTGTTGGGGGCAGCCCTTTTTTTCACGATAACACAGAAACAAGTTGGCTAAAGATGATACAAATCATAGTGTCTCTACTGATCTGATGACCAAGATGTGTGAATATGTAGTGGCAAAATTCACCAGTTTGAAGAAGACCAGTCACTGCATGGCTACAACGTTGGAGGATATTAATTCCATACTTATTTCTGTTGTCTCTTCCAGCTGTATGTCGATGTACAAAAGACCCAATAACTAATTCCATAATTAGTTGTATTGTCCCTTGCAGTTGTATATCGGTATACAAAAGACCCAATAACTAATTCCATAATTAGTTGTATTGTCCCTTCCAGTTGTATATCGGTATACAAAGATCCAATGACTAACTCCATAGTATTTTTATTGTCTCTTCCAGTGATGTATTGGTATACAAAGATTTAATATTAGAATTCGCAGAATGCATATCGCTATAGAATTTGATTTGTTGAATGTCTTCAGAAAAGTCAAAACTGATATTTTGTTTTTATTTGTGACAAAGATTTTTGAAAAGTTCACCAGACTGTCAGCTGCAAAAAGTTGAAGAAATTGTTAGTGATAGCGAAACATTTGTGAAATTAAATCAGGATCTTACTTATGAAAGGAAAGATGAATTACTGTATTCAAATTGAAGAAGGAAAATGTTCTTAGTAAAAACACAGTATTTGATATTATAATATCTATTCCAATGTCTAATACTGAATGCCAAAAGGTCTTAAAGAAGGGTGTCCTATATAACTAATCGTGTCTAACATTGAAACCAATAACATGCCTTGGCGTGTTTCTATACTTGAGTTTTTAAACACATTTATCAGAAATGAATACACCCCGAAAGAATTATTTTAAAATATTATAAAAATACGACTTTAAAAATAATGTAGAGTGTTAGTAGCTAACATATTTTATTAATATCTTTGGTGTGGTGTGCTTTTTAAAAGTATAGTTTCTATGTATCAGTGGCAGTTTCTGTTGTAGAATATGGTTTCTTTTCTAATTTTACTTTACGTCTACAGATGTGCACATACTGTTTTATTTAATAAGTACGTACGATTGGACAAAGTAAAAGAAAATAGTAAGACTCACATATATATATAACTCTCTTAACTTTCGATAGTTTTTACTAAGAGAATTGTGTGTTGTAACATCGTTGTAAGAAAAACATACACTTATCAAAAATCGAACTATTATGAATGCAGTAATTGACTTTACGAATATCAGGTGTTCAGTGTTGTTGCTTCTCCAAACTAACACAACCTCATGGCATTTCATGATGAGATACGAAAATGTATTGCATTATAAATAATAGAAATAAAATAAACTTCCGCCAGATGTCAAAATTGAGTTTTTGCGTGGAAACGAAAAGGATATCGTACCTAACAGAACTAAATAGAGAATCAGCTGGTGAAGTTCACAATTTGTTTGTGCTTTCTAGCCCTTCAACCGATTGCATATTCTTTCTATATAGATACTGTCTACGGTAGAAAGAAGGGCTTAGAAGAAAACAAATTCTATGAAGTGCGAAATCGATCATTAGATATTTTACTAATACCTCGTGAATAGTAGCGGAAAAAATTCAGATAGTTATATTTAGATTTGTTAAAACCAGAAAATAAAAAAAAAAATTATTGAAGTCATATAGTTCAAGGTGAAGATTAATATCCTGAACAAAAAAATAATTTATTAAAATAATTATGAATTGACGCTGAAAATAGCATTAACGATCCCTTAAGGATAAAATAAATATATTTCAATGAATAAATATAGAAAATATTGAGGAATAATTCGTGAGCGTTTTTTCAAGTTAAAAAAATATATTCATAAATAAAACGTTTTCGCAAAATATTTCATGTCATTTGGTAGATAATTTTTTGCTCTAATAGATGTTGTGTTTGATTTTCATATGTCTTTAATTTTTGCTTTCATTTTCAGCTCATTAAATGGAATGTCAAGTGGACAAAATCGAGCATTTTCGACACCATCTGCTTTTCGCATTTAATTTCTGGCAATTTTGTTTAAAACAATGCATACTGTATACCTAGGTATTACATGAAATAAAGTATCATAATAAATGTTTTGGGTGTAATGTGTTCATGCATTGAAGTATTGTATAGTCTTGCATGTAATGCTTGAATGAAATTATTTAAAAACGCTCACGAATTATTCCTCAACCTAATAGGTCAAAAGTTTAAATTACATCTTGTAAAACACGTATGTGTCTCTCTTAATGTTAATGCTCATGTATTTGAGTGCTTATATGTTATTAGCATTATAGTTACGCAATGGGTCCTCTGTTTAGCGCTGGTATCGAAACCCGATTTTAGCATTACAAACTTTTAGATTTATCACTGAATTTTTTGGGTAAAACGATGCTCACATTCACAAGTGCATTTGTTTGTTTCAGAATTTCACACAAACGTACACAAAAGACAATCTGAACATAGCTGTTCCTAATTTTTATCAGCCTGTTTTGAATACACTTTTTAGCTTTTTTCTTAACACCAAACAAATAGAACCAAATGAACAACTGTTAAACAAGATGTCTGTGGTGCCACAGCTTGTGATTGCAACAGCATGCTCTTAAAGTGTCATATGCAAATTATTCTTATAAAGTGTTTCATTTTACCATAAGTTTTACTAGTCTTACACTGCTAAATTAGGGATGTCTTTATTAACTTTGTGTTGACCAGATATATTATTCATGTTTTAACAAACATCTCATGATATTAACCATCTTCTATCATATATTTTAGACATGAAATAATACCATCTAGAGAAATGAAAAAACTAGTTTTTTTTATGAAAATTATAGTATTTCTGTATGATAAAGGAGAAAGGGAAACAAACTCGAAGGAAATTAAAATATCATAAACTCTGCTTCACCAATAGCATTCGATCGAATTCTAATGTTTATTTAAAATTTTGATTTTTAAATATATTTAGATAAGAATTTCATATTTTGAAAAAGAGAGTTCTTCTGATATTGAAATTCACAACTGAATTATTTGCAGCTCTGAATTTTGTAACCTGTGATGACAAGAATGGATTACTTATAGCAAAAGCTTTAAAGAAATATAACCAGAAACTAGCTGTAAGTAACTGCTCAATTTACAGTTAAACCGATAGCGCAGTTCCTTTTTGTTATTTGTCTCGAAATAACAGTCTTATCCTATGCAATTAAGGTTTTATTGTGTTTAAGAATATGTAATTACGAAGCGCATTTGCAGTTAGTATGTAAGGATATCTCACTATTAAAGCATTGCAAAACACCAACTCGTAAACCTCCACAATACTAAAACATAACTTTGTTATCTAAGGTTATTTTATTTGAAAATATATTAGAATAGTGTTTAGTTGAGTCTCATGAAACAATGTTTATTAATAACTTCAATGTGTTAAACGGTAACCTCAAGGTAGCAAATGAGTTGAAGCTATACTCCTGGATATACATTGACGTGAGCCTATGTTCTCGTGATCTCGGGTATCTATTCTTTACGTTATTTGAACTTAGCTTAACTGCAAATGCTTTCTTTAAAGTGGATATAAGTTTTAAATATTTACAGTATTTATATTGTAACAACAAAAGTGAATGGTGATGTATTCGGGTTAAAGTACAATGGCGATTATTCATAATATGTTACTCTGTAAGTCATATTTGCTGGAATCATTTATAACCGTGAGAAACTGAAAGCCGGGTAGAATTAATATAAATAATTTTTAAAAAATATATTATTTCAACTTAACATAGTTGAAGAAATTGTTAATTTGTTTGGAAGCATGAGCTTTCTTTTTATCGGTTATCTTCCGGGAATAAAGCTAATTTGATCGCACAAGAAGTAAATAAGTACACGGGTGTAAAGGAAAGCTGAGGGCATTATGCAGTAGAAAACTTTCCACAAGAACAAAGATAAATGAATTCCATTATTTCACAGTAATAAACAGAAAAATTGGTTAGAACGCTAGCGTATTAAAACATTCATTATTTATAAAGTCAAGACATTTGAATATGTTTAATATCTATTTATTCGAAGCTAGGTTTGATGGTTTGGGTAATTATCTTGAAATTTCCTATAATAAAATTCGGGGCTGCTATTAATATCGTTCCTTGGAAATGCAGACTGAATTGGTGTCCCTATTGGTGTCATGTTGTTTTCTTTGCTAAGTTGTCAGCTGCTTCCGTGGTTTAATCTTTCATAAACCATGATTGACGGCCTGAGATTGACTTTGGCTGTAACACAAGTGCAAACCATGCGTTCAATAATTAATTGTTCTTCTCATAGGACATATCTTTTGACACTACATTATTTATTCAGTCCCGTAAAGTTTATCAATAATTTAAAAAAGTGTATAATAACGGTATTTCAACCATGCTATCTTCAGCATATCCATTGCTGACGACGCATTTCGATCAATACAGAATTAATCAGGCCTGGTGAGGCAAAACAAACACAATACTGATCGGAACACTATTTCTAAAACTCATTTCCTACAATAACACGTTTTACTGCGTAAACGCCTTTTCTAAGGTGGCGAAGATTGATTATAATTAATTATACTGATCACAAGACATTAGTGTTAGGCCTATTATATTTTAACATTACAACCTTTATTCAATCCATTAGAACTTTTTAAAAAGTAAAAGAAATCCCAGTTTTCCCCTGATGAAAGAAGGCTCGCCTATCAAAAGTGCTTGGGTTATGGGTTTTTTTTTGTGTGTGTTTTTATGCCTTTATTCAGGTATGATGAAATAAGTTATATCGCACTTTTAGCTTAGGTTATCTGTATTCACTTACAGGTTCAATGTGAACAAGATATGCATAGCTGTAAACTTTCGTAATCTTGCCAGAAGGGAATGAATAAGCCACGTAGTTCACTTCTCTACACTAGAAGATAAGCCATGTAATTAACTTCTCTATAGTAAAAGATAAGCCACGTAATTCACTTGTTCACACTAGAAGATAAGCCACGTAATTCACTTGTCTTCACTAGAAGATAAGCCACATAATTCACTTGTCTATACTAAAAGATGAGCCACGTAATTCATTTGTCTACACTAGAAGAGAAGCCACGTAATTCATTTCTATACAGTAGAAGATAAGCCACGTAATTCACTTGTCTACACTAGAAGATAAGTCACGTAATTCACTTGTCTACACTAGAAGAGAAGCCACGCAGTTCACTTGTCTACAGTAGAAGATAAGCCACGTAATTCACTTTTCTACACTAGAAGAGAAGCCACGCAGTTCACTTGTCTACACTAGAAGATAAGTCACGTAATTCACTTGTCTACACTAGAAGATAAGCCACGTAATTTACTTCTCTACACTAGAAGAGAAGCCACGCAGTTCACTTGTCTACACTAGAAGATAAGTCACGTAATTCACTTGTCTACACTAGAAGATAAGCCACGTAATTTACTTCTCTACACTAGAAGAGAAGCCACGCAGTTCACTTGTATACAGTAGAAGATAAGCCACGTAATTCACTTCTCTACACTATAAGAGAAGCCACGCAGTTCACTTGTCTACAGTAGAAGATAAGCCACGTAATTCACTTTTCTACACTAGAAGAGAAGCCACGCAGCTCACTTGTCTACACTAGAAGATAAGTCACGTAATTCACTTGTCTACACTAGAAGATAAGCCACGTAATTTACTTCTCTACACTAGAAGAGAAGCCACGCAGTTCACTTGTCTACACTAGAAGATAAGTCACGTAATTCACTTGTCTACACTAGAAGATAAGCCACGTAATTTACTTCTCTACACTAGAAGAGAAGCCACGCAGTTCACTTGTCTAGACTAGAAGATAAGCCACGTAATTCACTTCTCTACACTATAAGAGAAGCCACGCAGTTCACTTGTCTACAGTAGAAGATAAGCCACGTAATTCACTTTTCTACACTAGAAGAGAAGCCACGCAGTTCACTTGTCTACAGTAGAAGATAAGCCACGTAATTCACTTTTCTACACTAGAAGAGAAGCCACGCAGTTCACTTGTCTACCGTATAAGATAAGCCACGTAATTCACTTCTCTACACTATAAGAGAAGCCACGCAGTTCACTTGTCTACAGTAGAAGATAAGCCACGTAATTCACTTTTCTACACTAGAAGAGAAGCCACGCAGTTCACTTGTCTACAGTAGAAGATAAGCCACGTAATTCACTTCTCTACACTAGAAGAGAAGCCACGCAGTTCACTTGTCTACAGTAGAAGATAAGCCACGTAATTCACTTCTCTACACTAGAAGAGAAGCCACGCAGTTCACTTGTCTACAGTAGAAGATAAGCCACGTAATTCACTTCTCTACACTAGAAGAGAAGCCACGCAGTTCACTTGTCTACAGTAGAAGATAAGCCACGTAATTCACTTCTCTACACTAGAAGAGAAGCCACGCAGTTCACTTGTCTACACTAGAAGATAAGCCACGTAATTCATTTGTCTACACTAGAAGAAAAGCCACGTAATTCATTTCTATACAGTAGAAGATAAGCCACGTAATTCACTTGTCTACACTAGAAGATAAGTCACGTAATTCACTTGTCTACACTAGAAGATAAGCCACGTAATTCACTTCTCTACACTAGAAGATAAGCCACGTAATTTACTTCTCTACACTAGAAGAGAAGCCACGCAGTTCACTTGTCTACACTAGAAGATAAGTCACGTAATTCACTTGTCTACACTAGAAGATAAGTCACGTAATTCACTTGTCTACACTAGAAGATAAGCCACGTAATTTACTTCTCTACACTAGAAAAGAAGCCACGCAGTTCACTTGTCTAGACTAGAAGATAAGCCACGTAATTCACTTCTCTACACTATAAGAGAAGCCACGCAGTTCACTTGTCTACAGTAGAAGATAAGCCACGTAATTCACTTGTCTACACTAGAAGAGAAGCCACGCAGTTCACTTGTCTACAGTAGAAGATAAGCCACGTAATTCACTTTTCTACACTAGAAGAGAAGCCACGCAGTTCACTTGTCTACCGTATAAGATAAGCCACGTAATTCACTTCTCTACACTATAAGAGAAGCCACGCAGTTCACTTGTCTACAGTAGAAGATAAGCCACGTAATTCACTTTTCTACACTAGAAGAGAAGCCACGCAGTTCACTTGTCTACAGTAGAAGATAAGCCACGTAATTCACTTCTCTACACTAGAAGAGAAGCCACGCAGTTCACTTGTCTACAGTAGAAGATAAGCCACGTAATTCACTTCTCTACACTAGAAGAGAAGCCACGCAGTTCACTTGTCTACAGTAGAAGATAAGCCACGTAATTCACTTTTCTATACTAGAAGATGAGCCACGTAATTCATTTGTCTACACTAGAAGAGAAGCCACGTAATTCATTTCTATACAGTAGAAGATAAGCCACGTAATTCACTTGTCTACACTAGAAGATAAGTCACGTAATTCACTTGTCTACACTAGAAGATAAGCCACGTAATTCACTTCTCTACACTAGAAGAAAAGCCACGCAGTTCACTTGTCTACACTAGAAGAGAAGCCACGCAGTTCACTTGTCTACACTAGAAGAAAAGCCACGCAGTTCACTTGTCTACACTAGAAGAGAAGCCACGCAGTTCACTTGTCTACAGTATAAGATAAGCTACGTATCATTTTCATCTTATTCATTTGTTAACGATTGATCTTCTTTGTTGTTAAGTGAAACTATCGTGTTCAGTATAGAAATCTTTTGACTAGAGTTTGGCTTATTTTCGTCTTGCAAACAAATATAAGAAAACTTCCTTTTTTGTATTAGTCCATCGGTGTAGAAAACACAGGTGTTAACCTACTGTAGACACGTCAGGATCCATTATTATTATAGTTATTTGTCCGTCATGATGATTGGAGTGTATAACTGCAGACAGTAACTTTTGCTAATCACCCCTCTTGTTCCATTTGCACTAACCTGCTTTTATTAGTATTGAATAACATTTCTTTATTTATTTCATGAAGAATCAACGTATTTCCCACAACTGACTGCAGATGAAGAATTTGCTTTTAGATGTGAGATGTTGTAGGGTTGAACATTTATATTCATTCCACATTTTCTGAATTGTTTCAAATGTAATTTGATTTCACACGTGATGCTTACGGATAGAGGACGTATCTATGCAAGTTTTTCTTTTCTTGTCCCCAAGTGGCACAGTGGTATATCTGCGGATTCACACTGCTAAAAACCGGGTTTCGATACCCGTAGTGAGCAGAGCACAGATAGCCCATTGTGCTTAATTCAAAACCAATAACTTTCTTTTCTTACTAGAGTACAATTAATCATTTTCAAATTACAGGTTGGAACTCTTATTTAGATGTTCGTTTGGTTCAATTCCTCTCGGTAAGGTCAGCAAATAGCCCAGATGTGGTTTTGCTATAAGAAAACACAAACACACTCGTTTGGTTCGACGCTTTTTATGTTCAAATTATTTCTGTAGATTTATTATACGTTATCAACAGTAACCAGTAGTCACTAGTTCAAGAAAATCATGTTTTTATAAATATCGTTTCAAGTCCATCTTTAGAGAAGTTTCTCCTTACAGTGGGTTTCTTATAGGTAAAGGTTTTAATTTTTTTTTAAATTTAGTTCGTACAAGTAAATTTTATATATTCGAAATGACAGCCTTTATTTCGTTCATTCGTTCAGTTTGTCCTGTAATAAATGGTATCCAAGAGAGAGAGAAAGAGGGAAAAAACAGGATTTCTATGGTGACGATAATTGCTCAAATAAGAAAAACGTAATCGACCTACGAAACGTTTAATATTGTTCTTTTTGGCTACTTACGATCGCCATATGGCGAGTGATGTAGCTGTTGTCTTGGAAATACCTAATAACATTTGTAAGTAAGACAAAAATACACGTTAAATCAAGCTAAGTGATTAATAGCATAGCATCAGTTAGAAAGACGTCAGGTTGAAAGTTCATTAATGATGGTCTAGGAAGTGAAAGAACAAAGAGAACTTTTCATAGCGATTATAAAACTATTACTTTCCATTTACATTAAGCATTACTATTGTTACTATAAACAACAAATATTTCGTATATCTATTAATAGGTGATTCACTTAACGAAATAATCATGTTGGATACTATAGTTAGTTTTACAAATGAATACGTATCCAAAATGTTACTTTAGGCTTATGTTTTATAAAATAAAACAAAATTAAAGACAGGGTGAAAATTACTACATCTCTTTAACATTCATTTTATTCTGCCCCAAGGTGTATCATTGTCTCTCGAAGATAAGCATGAATAGGGTATTTTAGAAGATTGATATATATATCATTATTAAAGTACTTACGGTAGTAACGTGTTTCCTTTTAGGCTTTATTTTTCTATTTTTATAAAAGGTTGTCTGAAACATTGTTGTTATCACCAGTATGAGGTACAGCATGTAATCCGAGGGTTGTGGGTTCGAACCCTGTTACACCAAACATGCTCGTCCTTACAGCCGTGGTGGCGTTATATGTTACGGTCAATCTCACTATTCATCGGTAAACGAGTATCCCAAGAGCTGGCGGTGATGACTAGCTGCCTTCCCTCTAGTCTTACACTGCTAAATTAGGGACGGCTAGCGCAGATAGCCCTCGTGTAGCTTTGCGTGAAATTCAAAACAAACATAACCACCAATATGTGAAGAGTTATCAGTTTGTTTAGACAGACAGGAAGTTGTTAAATCAGTAGTAACTTAAGCAGTTAAATTTTATTTTGAAGGGGGACGATAAGAAAACAAGTTACTTTTGTTGTCAATGGTGGGTTAATAATAATAATTGTACAAACAATAATAAAGAGTGTGTGCCTTTTACTTTTTATATTATTTATTAAATTTCCAATGTTACTATAATCAGTTTATTGTTTTTCAACACAGACAGTTATTTCGAATATATTTAACCAAATGTTTATACATTTACTTGGAGTTATTAAAATAGTGTATGAAAATAATTTCGGGGGTGAATGGGGGAGCCATGCCATCCGTGATCTATGTTGACACCAGACTCTTAGAGTCTGATAAGGATAGATTTCATTACCAATTTGCTACGTATTATAATTTATCCCGCACGAGCCCCGAATTATTAGGTTAGGTATTATGATTTATTATTTATTATGTTACGTACGTTACGCGTTACGATTTCAAATAATAGGACATTTTAATTTAAAAGTTAATTAAATGTCAATATGTATTAAATTTATGATATGTGCAAACACGATTGACATACACAATTTTCTATCTTAATATAAATAAGTGTTAACATACAAACAATAATACAATTGATATTACAAACAGTTAATACAAATATTGGTTTATATACAAAGGTTTTACAAACCTACAGATTATACTGAGTCTTCTGTCTGGTCTAGGACTGAATAATTTATCGATGGTCCAGGTCGACGACGAGCAAATTGATTCTGGGTTAATATTATTTTGCCTTGCCTAAGCCAACATTGTATTTTCTTGGCTGGCCTCACGCTAATTACAAGCTCACTTCTTATCGAAGAAGATATTTAATGTCCTCATAAAAATAATAACGCCCGAAGTAATTCACTGAAATTGAACGGTTTGTAATGTTCGAAATCTATAAATTCTGTAGTTTTCCGATTAATATTTGTTAATCACAATTATAGCTTCCGAGGTTTATAGTTTAATAACTGCAATCTCTCTTTTGATATGTCAGCTTATATAGTTTAAGGCTAGATTCTCGAATAATCAACAATTTTTGAGCACGCTAGCGTTTTCGTAAAGCACATACTGTTGATTCTCACGCTCAAGAATCTTCTAAAAAATAGAAAACAGGAATTCGAAACTTGCACAATACGCAGCCAACAAATAAGTCATATGCAAAAAGAAAAATTATGCTGAAACAAACGTAGGTATTAAAATAAATGTATTAAGGTAATTCCGTTACAGACTACAAACTAGAGTGTACAAAAAAAAAAAAAAAAAAAAGATAATAATTTTTAGTCCAAAAAAGAATCAAAATCCACTCATACTAAGCAAGCCCGGCATGGCCGAGTGGTTAGACCGCTCAATTCGTTATTTGAGAGTTGTGGGTTCGAATCCCTTCCACAACATACTCCCCCTTTTAGTCGTGAGGACATTATAATATTATGGTCGATCCCATTATTTGTTAGTAAAAAAAAGTGACTCAAAATCTGGCGGTGAGTAGTGATGACTAACTGTATACCCTCTAGTTTTACACTTCTAAATTAGGGATGGGTAGCTCACGTAACTTTGCACAAAACAAATAAACTTATTAAACAGTATTTACATTTTTAAAGCATATTCTAAACTTTAAAATTTTATTTCATTGTTATTAACTTCTTAAATCAAGATATTTAGATCAATCAGAACTAAACATTAATTCTGTAGTAATTATAAACAATTTATTATACTTTTCTTACTTATAATGATTAAAATACAATATTCTCACATGGTAAGTGCGTAGGCAAGTCTAACACGGTCCAGTGGCTAACGTGTCAAAATGATGAGTAAAGGTTTTGTGGTTTGCACCCTGTTACCTTCCTTCCCCCCAAATAATCAAAGAAACAAACTGCGCTCTACACCTTGAGGTCATGGGTGCGTTATAAGTGTGACTTTCGAATATATGTATTTGGTTAAAATAGCGTTAGAGTTGACTGTGGTTGGTGCTGACTATTTATCTTCCCTCTAGCGTCCCCACGGTAGGCTCAGCAGATAGTCCGATGTGGCTTTGCTATAAGAAAACACAGGAAAAATAGGAACTGTTATGGCAAATTGATATAGCTCCTCGGAATTTACACCTTTAACAATCTACTACAGATTCTCAGGCGATTTTACATCCATAACAATCTAATATAGATTATCGGGCGTTCTTATGTCTTTAACAAACTATTATAGATTCTCGGGTGGTCTTACGTCTTTAACAAGCTATTATAAATTTTCGGGTGGTCTTACATTTTTAAAGAACTACTATAACTATAATTACTATAGATTCTCGGGTGAATTTATTTGTTAATCACCATACGATTTTAGATTTTCAGAAAGTAGAATCTTTAACATGTAAAATCATTGTTTTTACCACAACCAGATCAAACAGTTTTTACTTCAAAACTATGTAACGATATTTGATGACGAAAAACCCACTTGAAATAAAAATGTATCTCAGTAACGATACTATTTCATTTGTTTTCGTCCTCCGATGAGTCAGCGATGAATTTATGGACATACAATAGTAAATGCCGGGATTCAATTCCCTGCGGAGGTCAAAGTTTTATATTGGTTTCAAAATAGACACAATTCATTGATATTTTGTAGAAATTGTCAAATCCATCTTTCGTTTGTTATGACAAACCCTCATTTTGATGTTATTAGTATGCTTTCTTCCTGTAAACTCTAAAACTTTAAGTATGCATAACGATGCGTACCACTACGTAATGGCTAACGCTATGCTGTGAAACCTCGTCTTCTACATATTCTATCTTTTTGAGGGTATAATGAACATGCGTAACTGAGATTAACCATGATCTGATACAATAACACATGTATTCATCGATTCTCACAACATGGAATATTTCGTTCAGTCCTCTGTAGGTAAACGTATACAGTTTGTATGTGTACATGTTGTTGAGAACGTGATAAAAATAGTTACAATTATTACCAATATTTAACTTATGTTCGGGAGTTCATGAAATTTGGATATTTCGGATAAATTTTAGGATACGCTTTAACTGCAGAACCAGATCTATAAACAAAAGTATATCTCATTAAAAAATCCATAAATTCTTCTGACACTTCACCAAACACTTACAGGACTAACCGTTACAAAACTAGACATACAGATAGGTGTTTGCTCATGTGGTTACTCTTTACTCCAGTACTCAGAAAATATTTTACTTTGTCAATCACTGTGCAATCGTGTTCCCTGAGAAGACAGTGTGGCTTGGCTGAAGGTTTGTTTGTTTTGAATTTTGCGGAAAGCTAAACGAGAGTTATCTGCGCTGGACATCCTTAATTTAGTAGTGTAAGACTAGAGGGAAGGCAGCTAATCATCACTACACACCGTCAGTTCTTTTACCAAAGAATAGTGGGATTGATCGTAACCTTATAACGTCTCCAAGTCTGAAAAGACAATGACGTGTGGTGTGACGGGGTTTTCTGTAGGTTCTGTTTTATTTGCTATTTTTTTCGTGTGATAGAGTATAATAACTTAAAAGGGTAACCATTCCTTTGTAACACTTTATCAATGTTTGAAGTTTCAGAAAGAGTCGTTACAGTTAGGCCCAGCATAGCCAGGTGGGTTAAGGTGTTCGACTTATAATCCGAGGGTTGTGGGTTCGAATCCTCGTCGCACCAAACATGCCTGCCCTTTCAGTCGTTGGGGCGTTATAATGTTACGGTCAATCCCACTATTTGTAAGTAAAAGAGTAGCCCAAGAGTATGCGTTGGGTAGTGATGTCTAGTTTCCTTCCTTCAAGTTTTACACTGCTAAATTAGGGACGGCTAGCGCAGATAGCCCTCGTGGAGCTTTGCACGAAATTCAAAAAAAAAACAAACAAAATATAACATATTATACGCTCTGTTTAAAATCTTATGAAAGTTGTGTTTGAAGGTGTCTGGTATAAAACAGACTTAGAACGCTAAAATCCGGATTTAGATTCCCCGCAGTGAGCAGAGCAGATACCTCCATGTGCTTTAAAACAAAAACATAAGTACAGTCGTAGGATATAATATCACAACAAGTTAACAAATGTTTAGTAAAAGTAAGTCTCTTAAATTAATATATCTTGCTTTAGCATGCTCATTACCATGTAACATTTTTAAAATCAATATCATAGATATGGGGGGGCGGAGCTAGATTGTTAAGTCAATAGGGTCGTTAGGGGGGTCCGAAGGGTGAGGTCCTCAGCAGACTGAGGACAACAAGCTTTAATATTATTTCAGGGATATTACTTGGTAGATAATAGTGTGCGAAAGCAGTGGCCAATAATTAACACCTAATAACAAAAAGTCGTGGACACATGTAACGATCTGTATCCGCTTCTAAATAAATATTATAACTGAACAAAGTTGTAAACCTTGTGGATGTGGTTTGTAATACAAACTTAGTTTAAAACCCTAGGTTAACTAATTTTTAAACACAATTAGTCAAATTTGTTTAGTCTGTAAAATGAAACATTTTCCAGATGCTTTATTTTATTAAAATCTAAAAGTTTGTTTTAAATTTATACTAAATATAATATAATAAAAACTGACAACAACACTCTAATAGTTGATACTTAAGTAACGTAACACACCGTTATATTGAAGTCCATTTTTTCACCTTGCCAGGTATTAACATATACAGTTACACCAGCCTTTAGAATATCATCCAATCTGACTATATGACTCTAGTTTCTTGAAAACACAGCTGACTTGTTGACAGAAAGCTGTAGGGAAAAAAGTGGAATTCAAAAATAATGTCTTTGTTGAAAATAGAATTCTAAAAACACTCCTTACTAGTTTATATTTATAACATGCAAATCTCGGTCACATTTCAATTTTAAAGCTATGCTGTTGCTGTAGGGATAAATTATAAAAGTAATTGATTTTTATTAGCACTTCTTATTTTCGTAAAAAATACACAATTGTTTGTTTCAGATTTTATCGAGACCTAAGTGACACTAAACATTATCTGATTTGGTGAAACTTATAAAGGTTATTCACAACATAATAAATTTCATCATGAAACCTACAAAATGACGGAATTAATTAAAAAAATAATCTTTAAAGCAAATCGTGGCTTTAAAATTCCATTCGAGTCGATCGAACAGAACTTTTCTAAACAGGTTTTAATAATTTAATCTCATCTCACTTTGCAAATACTAATAAAGTTTGTCAGAAAATGATATTGAATAAAATAATGCATCATCATCAAATCATTAGCACAAGAATGAAAATACTTGTAACTGATTTAGGTCTATTTTTACAACATTTAGCCAACCAAATATAACTGATTGAGACATATTTTATAGTATTTAACTAATCGAATACCAATTCTAATTGATTAGGATGTAGTATTTGATTAACCTGACTACCCAATTTATATGATTTGGATATATTGTTATAGTATATAACTAATCGAATACCAATTCTAACTGATCAGGATATAATGTTCTAGTATTTGGCTAACCTTTCTACCAACTCTAACCGATGTGGATATATTGCTATAGTATATAACTAACCGAATACCAATTCTAATTAACTGAAATCTAATATCGGGTTAAATGTCAAACTACTTTAATGATAATGTTCTAACTCGAGCTTGTTCCAGTTTATATAATATTCAACAAAAAACGTTGTCCAAAGCGTTTTTAATGTCTATAATTAAATCGGTTGCAAGACTCATTATACAAAAGTATCAATAACTCGAGAAGAAAGTTAGTTACACACACAAAATAAATCTTACGTATGTCTTATTTCCAAAAACTCCAAAATCATTATAAAAAAATAAACAACGTGTAATAAATTCACTAACATTAAGTTAACGTTTTCCTGAAATAACTTAATGGATATTAAAAGTTAAGTAATAGGTCGATACTCTGTAGTGTTTATTCCATATGGGATTTCTTTTCTTATATGTTTGAACGATTATAAATAGCTTCGTTCAGTTTTACCGACTACAACCAATGTCAACATAATTTTTCTAAAAGAAAAAAATATTCATTAATGTAAGATATTAATTCAATATAGAAGTTTTTTAACTTGTAATCTGTAAATGTATAATAGGTTAATGTCCGTCTGTCCGCAAAACTCCACACATGGTTTAAGACCACTTTGGCTGAAACTTCGCAGAATTTTTCAACATCATAAGAGGGAGTTCCTAACAAAGTTTCATTACAATTGGGTCTCTTATAGAATAATTTATGTAATGCATGTTTCTGCTTTTTTAAAAGAAGTCAATAACAACTTTATATCATACCAAAATGAAAAAATATCATGAATAGGTCCTAACTAAAATAAAAAACAAACCTTACTTTATAATATTTTTACGTAAATCGCTTCCTTAATGGATAAATAGCACGTCTTTTCTTCTTAATAATATATATTAATTTTATGCATTTATTACGGACAACAATTTTTTTTTTTACTAAAACTTCTAAAATTGCAGTAAAGTAAGTCTAATACAGAATTTTAAATTAATTCTTTCTAGTGGAGAATCGTTGTGATTGTTTTAGAAGAAAAATGACACTTTTTTGTGTCACATAATCCAGGCTGTTTCCCGCTAGTACAGCAGTAAGTGTACGTATTTACAACGCTAAAATCAGAGGGTCGATTCCCCTCGGTGGACTCAGCAGATAGCTTTGCTATAAGGAAAAACACACACATAATCCAAGCTTGCGATATGAACTGATTTGTCTTGTAACAAATGTCAATTCTTGTAAAAAATTATAAAATAAGAATAATACATTATATCGTACTAAACATCATTTTATTGGATGATTCATTTGCTAGTTTGTTGTCAAGTGCAAAGTTACAAAAATACATCTTCTCAGCTGTGCCTACCACGTGTATCGAAACTTGAATATTGTTCATTATAAGAAACTTACTGCTGAGACACTGGGAGTTATGTGGATGAGCTCTAAGATGATAGGATGTATCAATAATAGTTCAACCAGTTTTCATACTTGAACAAATTTCATAAAACATATCTCACTCAAATTAATAAACTAATAATCGTAAGATAATGTTTTACTTGAAAGTCAACAACGTTTCTCACGCTTATTACCTTCTCCCATGTTTGTTTTTACTAAAGATACCTCTTAATTGCTGACAAACAAGTAAGTTTTTTTTTCATCTCAGACAACGGGTTTTTATTCTGGAACGTTAGATGTTAATTTACATAAATGTTACCCTTTGTTAGGTTAATATTAATGACTTCTATCAGAAGAGTTTTCTTCTACTTAAAAAACTAATTATACACTTCTCGTTTTAGTTCTTCGACTTGATTTATAAAATAATATGATTACATCTATCCTATTCATAGGACGAAACTATTTTTGTAAGATGTGACTGTAAATTAATAGATCCAGCTGGGTGTACAGATTTCATTATATCTTTAGATGAGGTAGACAGAATTTCAATTACCTCCATAACCTAATGCATTGAATACTGTCCAGTAATATTTATCTTTATTTCTGATATAAAAACCCGATCTCTCAACGAATAGTTTTTCCTTCTGAAGTTTCCAATTAACTTCTTTAAGTCAGGATTTAGATCCATTTCTGATTTGATAAATTCACCGTCGATATTCCCTGAACAAAAACTAACGGCTATTTCCAATTCATAATTACTTCATTTATTTTATCCGCAGATTCTTCTTTAATGTTCTCATTTATCACCATGATTTGTTATTTTATTACTACAGTTATTCCTGCTATTGTAGTAGACTTTTCTCTCCCTCACTCACCTCAGTTTCATTTCCATTTTACTATCTACAACTACCTGAAGGGCTACTGTAAATAGTTATGGTTTTCCTCGTAATAAAAGATGAACAGTTAAACCTTTAATAATAAATCAGTTGATAAAGTAGTTATATTCAGTTCAGGCTCTAAGTTATGAATTAATAATGTCTCTTTGACAACTAAACTTCCTTCATTAGAGCATTTACATCGTCCTATATGTTGTATTATGTCTGGTTTGATTTTTTGTTGTTTTTTTCAAGTAAGGACTATGTTACGTTTATTGGATTTAGAGCTTTTAAAAATAATGTTTGTTTGAAGCTAAGCACAAAGCAATTCAATGGGCTATCTGTGCTTTGCCCACCACTGGTATCGAAACTAGGAATTTAACGTTGTAACTCCGCAGTCATGTAGTTATGCTAATAGGGGATCTACAAATAATAATAATAAATAAATCTTTATCAGTTTCAATCCAGGATAAATAATGACTTCATTTCTTTCAGATCTCATGACTAGATAAATTTAATAACTTATGGATTTTTACAGTTAGGAATCGAACAACAATATATTAGGATGAGAAACTTTTATTCCTCTGATAACTCAGTAGTAAGACTAAGGGCTGATAACGCCTTAAACCAATTTTCGATACTCGCAGTGGGCAGTGCACAAAATAGCTTATTATGAAAGTTTATGCTAACGAACAAATAGATCTATCAGTAGAAAAGTACATTTCACAAAATTCGATAAAGTCACGTACACGTTGCCTGCAATACTAGAACCACAGTACTGTCATTTTAAATTAATTAACTAATTCAAAAAATAACATCAGTTCACAAGCTAGTCACCTTTCTAAAGACAAAAAAAAACACACACACAAAACTATTGGCATCCGAATAAAGATTGATAACATGAACAGCACATTACGTGCACAAGGAGATAAACAACCAAACCAGAATCTCACTGAGATTCAGGTGTGGCCGTTCATAATTTCGATCTACTAACAAGACAGCACATAACCAAGAGTGCCCGCCATTACAAGGACTTTGACCGGCATCTTCAATTGTATAAGGCCTGACATGGTTAAGACATTCTAGTCGTATCTGAGGGCCGCGGGTTCGAATCCCAGAAGCCTACAAACATGTTCATCGTTTCAGCCGTGGAGGGTGTTATAATGTGACCGTCAATCCCACTATTTTTTGGTAAAAGAGTAGTCCAAAAGTTGGCGGCGAGTGGTGATGACTAGCTGTTACAATGCTAAATTAGGAACGGCTAGCACAGATAGCCCTCGAGTAGCTTTGTGCGAAATTCCAAAACAAACAAACAAAGCTAAATTAGGGACGACTAGCGCAGGTAGCTTTCGTGTAGCTTTGCGCGAAATTCAAAATCAAACAAACAATTGTATGATGAGATTGGCGGTCACATAGCTGAAAGTTCAGAACGTGTTTTGATGGTTAACATTCAGACCGTGAATTGAATGGTTTCTTGATTCTCGTTCCATTTGCCGTCGAAAATACGCTTCGTGCTTTGAATGCGCTATACGAATAACTATCAAATCCCACTATTCAACCAGAGAATAAAAGCGGTGGGTGCTGTTCACTGGATGCCTTCCTTCTCATTTGTTTGTTTTGAATTTCGCGCAAGGCTACCGATGGCTATCTGCGCTAGTCGTTCCTAATTTAGCAATGTAAGACTAGAGGGAAGGCAGCTAGTCATCACCACCCACCGCCAACTCTTGGGTTACTCTTTCACCAACTAATAGTTGGATTGACCGTAACATTATAACGCCCCCACGGCTGAAAGGGCAAGCATATTTGGTGTGACGGGGATTCGAACCTGGGACCCTCAGATTATGAGTCGAGTACCTTAGCTACCTGGCCATGTCGGACCTCTTTCCTTCTCATTTGCAACTTCAGCTTGTGTACGTCTTTACGTGGATGACTGTTTGTGTAGGTTTGTGCGAAATTCTGAAACAAACAAATAATCTCATTCATTCTTAAAATTATTATCTTATTATAACACAGATTTTGCATAGCATTTCAGAACATTTTTATTAACTTTGTTTTACAGTTTTCGAAATTTCTTTCTTTAGTCTTCAACCTTTTTTCTAATGAACAACGAAAACAACAACAACAGGTATAGTTTACACACACTGAAACTGATATCAGAAGTAGTTAAAACTATTTGCTTTTGTGGGAAATTAAGCAAAAAACTACACAATGGGCTATCTGTGCTCTGCCCAAAACGAGTATCGAAACATAGTTTCTGGCGATATGAGTCCGCAGACACCGGGTGGCTGTTGTAACTATATTTACTATACAGTAAATAAATCACACACGGTGAAATTCAACACCTGAAATTATGCAAATCCCGAATGACGTGATCATAATATATCATCTTTCTGTATAATGTGTATATTACATATCATCTTTCTGTATAATGTGTATATTACACCAAGAATCTTCAAACGATGATCTACTTTTTGTGCTTCTGAAAAGAAGGCTTAACGGGGTGAAAAACAACTTAAAAACAGCAAAAAGCATGAATTATTTCAAAGTTTGAATGAGCAAGAATAGTGGGACTGACCGAAGCATTATAACACCCCCACAGCTGAAAGGACGAGCACGTTTGGTGTGATGGGGATTCGAACCCGCGACCCTCAGATAGCGAGTCGAGTGCCTTGCCATGCCGGACCTCTTTTGCTAGGAAAGAAAGATGTGAATCAAAGTACTGATACATTTTATTTTACAGAATATCGTTTGTATGTTTATAGAATTGTTTTTTATCTGTTTTTCTTAATCTGAAGATGGCCTAGGAAAGTCGAAACGTTGTTCTCTGCTTATCAATAAAAGTTTTAATATCTATACCAGCCGGGTGATTTTTGCCTATTCTTCCTAATAAAAGTTCTTCAGTTGTTACAAGTTTATGGGAGATCGTTGATAGATTGCAATCGTCAAGTCTCGTCATAAATTGTCCTTTGAATTCAAGTTAGGACTTTCACTGGGTCATTCCAGGACATTCATTTCCTTCTTTTCAAACCATTCCAGTCACTGTCCTGCTGAAATGTGAGTTTTTGACTCGGTTTTAGATTCTTAGCTGACTCAAACAGATTTTCCCTGTACTTTGTACTATCCCTCAGTCCTGACAAGCTTCCCAGTTCCTGCTGATGAGTATCATCCACACAGCATGATGCTGCCATCACCGTGCTAAACAATGTAGATGGTGTTGACTGGATGATGTGCTGTTTAGGGCTCCTGCCAGATGTAACGCTTTGAATGTGGACCAAAAAGTTTAACTTTTGTTTCGTCTCACCATAAAACCCTCTGCCACATGTCTTCAGTGTCTATTATATGTTTTGTCACAAACTCCATAAGAGATTCAAGATGACTGTTTTTCAGTAATAACTGTTTTCTTCCCTCTCACCCATACAGGTCAGCTTTGTGTAAGGACCAGGATATTGTCGATGTACGAATGTTGACTTTCATCTCAGTAAAGGCACTTTGTAATATTTTCAAAATTACTTTCGACTTCACACTGTAATCCCTGACCCGTTTCTTGCTTGCTCGGCTGCTTAGTTTTAAGGGGTGGCCTGATATGGGCGATGACTGGGTGGTATGAAGCACCTTACACTTCTTAATGAAATAATCTTGTAACCTGTTCTTGATATGTGATTCTCTACCACTTTATCCCTGACCTGTTTGGAAAGATCCTTGTTCTTCATGGTTGGTTTGTTATATCATTATATGAGTTGTGTGGCGTGAACAGGTATATTTACTTTGAAGTCAAATTAAACCACTTTAATTGCATAAAGACATGAATTGTTACACTAACTGTATGAACTTTCAAACTTATCTATTGCATATGAACCGATTTGAAAAAAAATTACAAATTTTAGATTTCTATTACTATTTATAAAATGTATATAATATATATAAAACATTATCAATATATTTTCATACACTCTATATCATAAGCCCGTAAATAATTGAAGAAAGTAAGTTTAATGTAATTACGTCCGTGACTGGTTCAGATATGCTTCAGAGAAAGTGTTAACATCGACTCTGATTTATAAAAGACGTTCTGCACACGTTTGTTGCCAGAGTGACAGGAGAGAAAGAGATGACGTCATCACAGTTAAAATAGAAATAGTTTCTAGATGGTAACGTAGCTACAATCCCTCGTGAGAGTTATTGTCTTATTGAACTTTAATCAGAAAAAAAGAGTCTTCTCGTAAAATACAGCGTTGATTCGTTGAAAATCATGTCATACTTTACTGGTGTGGCACGTAACTAAATAAGTCACAACATTTAGTGATACATCTTTTTGAGAAAATTAGTAATTTATTTAATAGGAATCAATATGTGGGATTAATAACGCAGCTATTTGCGTTTAAATTTGTAGATTTACTTGCTTGTTGTTATTTCAAATAAAAATAACAGAAAGCAACCCGTATTATTTATTGAAAAACTTCACTTTTGCAAATATACCTAATTTAGTACGATTTATTTATTTGTAAGTAAATAGAAAGCTACATAATGGGTTATCTGTACTCCGTCCACTAGAGGCATTTAAACCTGGATTCTAGCGTTGTTAGTCCGCAGACGTACCGCTACGAAGATCTGCAATCAAATTGTTTCTTATTTGAGGATGATGTGCAAAATAAAATATCAGAATTTAAAAGTTTAGTTCCATTATAAATAACTGGTTCAGGAATTTGTTTTTAATTTTAACTTTTGTTCATGCAAATACTTTTTTTTTAACTCGTGAAAAAAATAATATTTAAAGAAATGGTCCCTAAGACTTAAATCCACTCTTGTCCCGTATATTTCTTATATTATTTGAATGATTTATCAAGGATCAAGGTCTTTAGATAAGAGATTTTTTAAGCTGTCATGGACCTTGGAATCATTCTTCATAATTTATTGAGTAATGGTATTTCATATACCTAACGACATCTGGAACACCTATATATGACACCTTCTGAAAGATGCGGAACAACAAGTCGTGTGTTTTATGTATAATAGACATAAAATATGCGTCTAAATAACAATAAGTCATCTGTTTCATGTTTATGTCTTTAGGCTTAGGTTTGATTAGGAGTTGCAGCGAAGTCTGTATTGTAAAAAGAGATGGGGAAGAAATTAAAAATAAATATAATAATTTTATTGAATTGAAAACAAACTCCCTTTTTTGTTTACACCATAAACTTATATTCCATATTTTCTCTTTCTTCCACTCACTAAAGCTGCAGGAACGTATTGACTGTCAGCTTTGTGAAACTAGGGTGCATTTCTCTGCTCATCAGGCTATCGTGTATTTAATTTGACATTTTTTGTCTTGTTTGTTTTTCAAATGAACATTTTGACCAGTACTGTGGTTCTTGGGTGTACTGTGGTCCTGGGTAGTACTGTGGTTCTGGGCAGTACTGTGGTTCTAATTAAATTATTTTCAACTCAACTGTGTATCTAGGGATACAGAAAACATTTATTGTAAGTTACAAGACTTTAAGCGATATTTCTATCGTCGGATCTCTTGCTATAAACTAAATATTCGGGTAAATAGCGAATACTGAAAGTTGTTATTTTAAAAATTTCAAGATTCTGGATTACTGAAACTTTATTTAGATTATACCTAAGGCAGTCTTTTTAATTATAAATTTAACGTTGTTTCATACTCTGTTAATAAAAGTTCTAGTTAACAATAATAATATCATATCTTTCCACTGAGAGAACACCTTTTGATATTTCACAAACATTCAAACAATGACTGAATCAGAAAAATTCTTGATAGGCTTCAGTTATGACACTCCTTAACGTTGAAGTTGTAATCAACAGAATTAAAAGTTGTTGGGTTAGGTTGACTTTATATATTCTCAGATACGTACCAAACGTCAACGTATAAACTGCTGTACACACGTGATTCTATAAACACTTAACCCTTTCATTCAAATATAAACTAAATGTTCAAGTGATGTTTATAATACTTGAATAACAAACATATCTTTACGTTAATCGTAACGTCTTTCATTATAGGCAATGGCGGTTACTTCGGAAATAGTTACATCATTGGTAGACAAGTGAATACTTGAATAAGTAATAAGAAAACGACTATAAAAAGTTATGTGGTTTTATAGAACGAATAAAGAAATCTTTACTTATCAAAGAACATCTAAACAACATCATTTATATTACAATTTGAAATCACCTTGTGCAGAATCAATGTAATCCGAACTAAGACAATCTGTAGAATTAAATACAAGATAAAATTGTATTAACCACTGCTACATGAATAATCAGAGGATATACTAACTCCCAATGCATTATCATATTATTCGTTGTGGGATACATCTTTCAACCCCTAAGTTACTAATGATTTGAACCTTCGAATCACGGTTTTGTATACAAGTTATTAGTTAGTATCACGTTACTGAATAACTTTGATTTGATCTACTTATAACAGTACATTTTTGGGATATAAGAATAAAGCGCCATCTAGAAGTTTTCTGTATAACGAGAGCGTGTTTAAGAAAAATGAAATAAGGGTTAAATCCTTATTAATAAGTTGAAGTAAACGATCAAAAAAGGGTGCAGATCTGAATATCGTTGGCATATGTCAGGGATAAAGACAACCGATCTAGCGATTTGTCAGTTGTAACGAAACACAAACGTACAAAGACTTTTTGTCACAAGACAGTTCAAATTAAGGATTTTCTAAAACTTGAAGAGAGTTGTTTGTTTGTTTGTTTTGAATTTCGCGCAAAGCTACATGAGGGTTACCTGCGCTAGCCGTCCCTAATTTAGCAGTGCAAGACTAGAAGGAAGACAGCTAGTCATCACCACCCACTGATAACTCTTGGGCTACTACAACGAGAGATTGGCTGTCACATTATTACGCCCCCACGGCTGAAAGGGCAAGCATGTTTGATGTGACGTGGATTCGAGCCCGCAATCCTCGGATTATGAGTCGAGTGCCTTAGCCACCTGGTCATGCCGAGCCTCTTAAATAGTAACTGGTGTTTGGTGGGTTAACGTCAATACTTTGGAAACCTTTAACTTAACTGAGCTTGTAAGAAAAATTACTTTAGCAGTACAGTTACTTATGATTGACCTTAAATTAATATTTCTGACGACTCCTTATAATTTATGTTTGTCTATTTGAAGAAGACCCGGCATGGCCAGGTGGATTAAGGCGTTCAACTCGTAATTATATTTTCGTAGGTGCAAGGCCATAAAAAAGCCAGAAATATTTTTAAAAAATCCTTATCTGTTAATATATGGATTGATTTTTTATACTATGTTTGTCCTATAACTCAGTCCCAAATGATTGTATTTTGATGAAAATTGGTGGACTTGTGTAGAATATTATTCGTTATTATCCCGTCTAAACTAGTCCGAGTCTGTGCATAAACAACAGACATACAGACACATTTTCTTGTTTTTTGAGGACTGAATATGATCAACCCTGTGTGGCGGAGATATGCACTCTACAGAGTGCCACTCCAAATTTAGTTGTTTTAATAACTCGCACCAATATACAGTAGTATCCTGTTTGTCTGTTAGTCAGTATACATTCAAATGACATCAATAAAACACGCGCATGTCATAAATCACAAGAATTATGCCGTCTGTAAGCTTCAACACAGCATGATATAAGAAATTCAAAAGCAAGAAATAAAAATATTTGTTACTCTTAATTTTGGTTTCATTTGCTCTCGAGACAAAACAGTTTGAGGGACTTTGAGGTAAAACATCAAGCAGTTGTTGTACTTATTAGCAGTTTAGATCTCTTAATTCATTTTCATGTTCATACAGATTGGTCATTATAATGGAGACAGGAATCTTAAATTCAGAGTATAAAGTTTACTTAATAGCCATAGTAGTGCGATAGTAGTAACCTGGTTGCCATGAAAAATTCTTTGTATTTACCTTTTTGTTTCCTACAGAGGGTGAACTGTTATTTTAGACGTTCATGTATTTGGTTTGACTACGCTTATCCGCTCTTAATTTTTGAGTTCTAGTTTCATTTGAAATGAAAGACTTGCGAATAGAAGTCATATAGAAGAGACTATGTATCCCCAACGCTGTATAGACTCTTAATCTACAGATTCCTTTCTTACTAGGATATATTTAATCATTCACACAGCATGCATAATATATATCCTGGTTTTATTGTCTCCGCTATCGAATGTAATGAGATTATGTTTTAACCCCTGTGTGTGTTTGTCAGTGAGATTTCTCGAAAACAGCTGAATGGATTTCGACGAAAATTGGTACACATTTGAAGTGAGTAGGTTTGGGACGGTCAAAGATTAAGGTCACAACACGGTCTTGAATATTAAAAAAATCGCTGTCTGTTAACACTATATTTGCCTTACAACTCAGTCAAACGTGGTCGTATTTTGGTTACACTTGATGTATTTATGCAGTATATTCGTTATTTTCCTACTAGAAATGATCCGTGTCTGTTGATAACGACGGACATACGGATACATTTTCGTATTGAGGTCTGAATATGAGCAACGTTGTGTAAGTTACTAGAGATTTTTAGAAAAATCTCTCAAGTTAGAGACAGGTGTATCGTACTTTAAATAAGTTCTGCAGTCTTTCCTATATTGTTCTCTCGTATATGAAGACTTTTTCTAGTTTATTTATAATATATATATATTATTACTGTGTTAATGTGTGCAGCACCTATGGTTTCGTTTTCCTTCCTCTTGCAAGAATGTATTATATGATGACGAAACGTTCTTATAAAATTCTCTTCGGTAAGAATGCTTTCGTATTTTGTTAATTTAAAGAATCAAACTTACAAAATTGTACAAAGTAAGACTACTCAGTCACTGTTACAGACACCCGGGGCTCAGTTTTTTATAAAGCTTTATTACTGACTGGTAAGCAGAAAAATAACTTCACCAAACTTAACAATATAAAAATCCTTGACGCCACTTTAATAATACGTTTAGTGTGTTACGCTTAGTAATTCGTAGAACAAAAAGAATGCCGTTCGTATATATTTCTATTGAAATGTTTCAACATTTCGAAGTGATCACTTAACTTTCACATCATTTTCTCCATTTTTTCCACTTCTGGAGCTCTTCTCTTTATCTTAGTGACTCAGCAGAAAGTCTGTAGGATTACGACGCTAAAAATTTGGTGCTGATAATGTCATGGGCAGAACAGAGTTAACCCATTATGTGGCTTTGCGCTCAGCAACAAGCAAACCCAATTAACTAATCCATTATACTTGTGAGAAATTACATGATACATGGGTATATATATATATATATATATATTTGTTTATTTTAATTTCGCACCAAGATACTCGAGAGCTATCTGTGCTAGCCGTCCCTAATTTAGTAGTGTAAGACTAGAGAGAAGGCAGCTAGTCATCACCACCCACCGCCAACTCTTGGGCCACCCTTTTACCAACGAATAGTGGGATTGACCGTCATATTATAACGCCCCCACGGCTAAAAGGGCGAGCATGTTTGGCGCGACGGGATATATATATATATAATCCAGTGAAATAAGCGATGTAGCAGTACCATCTTCAAAGTTATAAAACCAAAACTACAATTATTTGTAAAAATATTACCCAAAAATTGAAATACTGCTATGTATTACCTTATTAGCTCTATGCCTATGCATTTTAAACGTTTTAAATCAATAAATTATCATTATGCGGTTGAAGCTTAATTTTGGATTAAATAATTAATCATCGTAGAATGGCATCACTATTCCATCTTATGGTACAGTTCAAAATAAAGAATCCAATGAGTATTTTATACGGTAAGCTTAAACATAGAGTGTAACAAAAAGAGAGAGGGAAAACACGGAACAAGTTACTAAGATACAATGTTATAATTAAATACAATATTAGCACGAAACACTTAAATAATCATGTCATGCTAAATACTAGATTACAAACAAATAAACTCATTCTTTGTGATTAGAATTACTATATTAACTATGTCTTATTAGTAAAGCTACTTTTTATATACATGTATATATATATTTTTACAAATATTCTCCGAATAAGCACTTTGGCTGAGGTGATTGAGATAGGGTCACTTTCCAAAGAATACGAGATAATAGGTTATAAGCAAATACTCATGTTTCTACCAGTTTCTCTTACTACAACCTGAATATCTTACAAATATCACCATACCCAGTTCCAGATTTTCTTAACTGAAGGATGGGGGAACTGTGAAATATATAATGGGGCCAAATCTAAAATAAATATAAAATTAGATTAATGAAAGGCATTGGAGTAATTGGCCAAAGACATTTCAGGGGACCCAGCTCCCCTCGTTCCTTTCTCGCTAACTTGACCCTGATTAACGCACAAATATCTCGTTGTTAGCAAAGTATTTCATTTTCTATCCTTGTAGAAGAAATGTAATTTTCACCTTAACATCCGTGTGAAATGTGTTTTGTTAAGAAGAACCTTAATAATTGTTTTAAAGCGAGTCAGAGACCAGAAATAGATTAAAAAATTCCAGAAGGATCAAAATAATTTGAATCGATGTCTTTGTTATCTTGTTATATTTTAAAATTTGCTTCTACAGTTTTAATATAATCAAACACTACATTGTGGTATATATTATAACAAAATTAAATATGTTCTTATTTAATGCAACAAGAAGTCGAAAAATTGATTAATAGCTTGGTCAGTATGCATGTTTAGTGTGTAAACTCAATTTTTAGAAATTTATTGTATAAACCCCCTAGGATTCAGTGATCAGCTTGATGGGGTTATCGAGCAAAAACCCTGGGTTTGATCCGGAGTGAACGTAGCTCAGATGGCCAGTTGTAAAGCAATTTTTTAAATTGTAGCTGTGTGTAGTGGCGGCATCTAGTGAAAAGTAGAATAAATACTTTCGTTCAACATAAATTTTTTTTTCAAAAACATTCAAACAACAAAATGTAGAAAATTTGAAAAATATACAAAAGCATACATTAGTTAAAATTGATACACAGAGCTGAATGAACCTGAGAAATAATAAATTTGTGAAGATGCAGACGATAAAGTTGACAATATGATAACACATGAACATTCTAAAATATTTTTAAAAAGTTATGCAATCCCTACATAGGCCCCGGAATGGCCAGATGGGTTAAAGCGTTCGACTCGTAATTCGAGGATCGCTGGTTCGAAACCCCATCGTATCAAAAATGTCTCTCTTTCAGTCGTGGAGGCTTTATAATGTGACGGTGAATCTCAATATTCGTTGATAAAAGAGTAGCCCAAGAGTTGGCGGTGGGTGGTGATGACTAGCTGTCTTCCCTCTAGTGTTACACTAATAAATTATGGACAGCTAGCGCAGATAGCCCTCGTGTAGCAAAGCGCGAAATTTAAAAAAAACAACCTAGATACGATCGTTAATGTTCTAACTAATCAACTGTGAAGTAAAAGTTAATTAATAAAAATACAATAAACTATGAAGTATTTTAAGAATTAAAAATCACAAAATTGCGAGAATTTATTTGAGATTTATTGTGACTATATGACAGAGTACATGACCTTTCTTTGGTCAAAACAGTACTTTCGTATATTGCTGGAAAGCCAATGAATGGCTATATATACTAGCCATCACCTACGTTTTAGTTGATAGGATTAAGAGAAAGTGGGTAACCAACAGCATTCACCTACTGTTTATTTTTTCTCGTCTGACCAACTAGCCTCCCCCCTCCCAATGAAGAACAGTGGGGCATCTGCTAACTTGCAACACTAGTAACCGGGTTTCAATACCCGTGGTGGGCAGCAGAGCAAAGTTAGCCCATTGTGAAACTTTGAGCTTAACTTTCAACAAATTCTACATTCTAACCGAATATTGGAAATCTAAAATACAAGGATCCAAAGTGGTAAGCACGATTATTATTATGTTTTGGCAGTAACGGCATATGAACGAGAGATCCACAAAGTCACAGTCCAGAACGCTAACCACTGAGCTAAACTCAACCAGAAAAGCGGGTGTGCCATCACAGATGTAAGGAATGTTGGAAACGAGTAGAAGTTTCTACTAGGTATTAGAAAGCCAACTATAAGTAGTTTTTTCTTTATCAAATATCTTAAGTTATTTTATCACAGAGCTAACTGAAATGTTTTATACATTAATACAACTTTTATGTGCTAAGATCTGTTTCAACTCAGCACATTTGTTTCTTGATATTTTTATTGCTAAATCAGAAAGCTACAGAATGTACTATCTACGCTATGACCACTACAGGAATTGAACTTCAAATTTTAGTGTTTGAAGCCCTCGATCCCACCCCTGAGTCAGCAGAATGCAGTGTCTTATATATATATATATAAAACTGTCCGAGTAATTAAACCCACGTTAAATTTAGTTCTTGCTTTGAACAATTAATAATTTAATGTTAGAAACATTGCCATATTTTACCGAGTTTACAAATATTTGTGAATTATATTTTATAGTTTCGATTCTGTATGATAGTTTGTTTGTTTGTTGAATTTCATACTACGCTATCTACGGTAGTTGACTCTAATTTTGAAGTGACAAACTATGGAAAAGATTGATAGTCGACGCCATCCACAGCCAATTCTCGGATTACTCTTGATCAATGGCGGGAACAACCGTCGCATTATAATCCTCCCACGGCTGAAAGGGCGAGTATATTCGGCGATAGGTTTCTATTCCGCGACCGTTAGAAGATGGAATCGAGTGGTCTAACCATCAGATCATGTAAGGCCCTCTACATGGTAAAAATTAAATGATGGAAAATAGTTCATAAAATCAGATTAGGAGTGAGCGAAAAAAAGTAATTTTTAAAGCAGTATGCAAATAGTCACAACATGATCTGAATTCTTATTCATTTGAAGATAATATTTAAAGTTATTGAATTACTAACAAGAACTTTTGAATGAAGTTAAAAAAAATGTACAGTAATATGCGAACCATGTTAACTCTGTTATATCTATCACCGGCGAGATCTTTCGCCCAATATCAAATTTCTTCAAGCCGATTGGGATAGAAGGGACATAAAAATGGGTAAAATGCAGTTTATATTAGCAAACTGTTTAACAATGACTGTTAAGGTGTGAATTAGAAATGGCGCGAAAAATATGTCTAATCACTTTTTGTTTATGTCACCTTAAAAGACTCGTTTGTAATTATGTTTTCAGGTGTGGCGTTAAAACAGACCTTCATAGTCACGCAGGGTCACAAATTATACTAATATCGCAAATGAAATTTTAAATCACATTAGGAGTAACAGCACAGATTCAAGGCCCCTAGTGGTTCAGCGGTAAATCTGAAGACTTATAACACAAAAAGAAATCGTGTTTTTATACCAATCGTGGGTAATGCACAGATAGCTTGTTGTGTACTTTTTTGCTTAATAACGAACAAACAGAACGAATGGTTTTAAAGACAAACACTGACGTTTGTTACACAGTAGGAATTAAACATTGATGTTACTCATGTCGATACATAGATGAAACACAGACAAATGAATTATTTAAATTTAAATATATCTGAAATTCATAAGCCAACAATTAATTAATTTTTTACTTTTTCATCATTTAATGATCTTGGTAGAGTTATAAAAATGTTCTAGTGTTTCCTATCACGGAAATTATGGTTTTTTTTTTATCTCTCTAGTTATGCGTAATTCGTATTAATTTTTACCAAAACGGTTCTGTGAAGAAAATAATCTGGACCTCATCACTTGCGAGAATTTGTAAAAGCCATTCTCGTAACTTCTCTATATCACGACTGAAGCCCATATTTCTACTAGAAGAACAAACAACATACAGACTTTAAAAGTGGGATCAACTTTCAAACTATTTTAGGATATCACTTGTTTTTCATATAAATAATCGTCGTAGTGGTTTAAGGTCGAAAAAATGATAGAGAATGATATATGTAATTACGATATGGCCTTTAGTATATCATGATATTTCAGGCGTGACGTGACATACAGGGATTTTGTATTGGTTTTATATAGTTAGGAAATACAGTTTAATTATAAAAGGTTCCACTACAGTGAGTGAATTTGTAAAGATGCTTTAATTTCTAATTTAAAATAAGCATAATAATTACCGTTAATATCAATAGATGCCTATTTATTATTATTAAATAAATATTAAATTTTGAATTTACAACTGATAACTACATAAATAGAGAATTTAAGCTTTTAGTTAAAGTGCTATTTGTAAACTAACTGCTTTTAGCTCAAAGCTACACTATTAGAGGTTATCTAAGCCATGTCTACCACAAGGAGTTAAACCTTGGGTTTCAGTGTTTGAAGTCCTTAAGCATACCGTTACTCATCAGTGGACCTAGTAATAATATATATATATATAAATTTATATTTCATATAAAAACATGATTTTCTACTTCCACGCTTCTATCTACGTATACATATTAATGGATATAAAGACATAAAAACCGTTGAGTTTACTCTAGATAGACCAATAGTATTTCTTTTGATACGAACCACTAGACTATTGAAACTATGGAAACAATGTACCTATACATCAAACACTATGTTTTTTTAAAAACACGAAATGTTATGAATTTTGAAAAATGAAGCCTCCTATTGACTCAGCGATAAATGCGTTTCATTATCTGTTAGTGTGCTTGCCGGGGGTTTATGGTACGAAACAATGTGACTATCTGCGTCACTCATGGTGGCCACAGAATAGATAGTCCATTGTTTAGCTCTGTATTTAACAGCAAATAAACTCAGATAAGTAAAGAATATCTGAATTTGAGTCTTCTAGAACATGAATAAATCTGTACAAATATCGAAACAAAACCACATTCATTTGCAAAGTAAATCATCACCTACCTTTCATATACATTGTCAACGCAGAAGATTATTAGATAACAAATTTCAGTCATTGCCCATATAGTGTCCTAATATCGATATAATAAAGTCATTATTTGTTTTTGCTTGCGTTTTTTTTACATATTTATTTATTTCTATTTAACTTAAGCCCGGCATGGCCAGGTGGGTAAAGACGTTCGACTCGTAATCTGAGGGTCGCGGGGGTGTTATAATGTGACGGTCAATCCTAATATTCGTTGGTAAAAGAGCAGCCCAAGAGTTGGCGGTGGGTGGTAATGACTAGTTGCCTTCCCTATAGTCTTAAATTTCTAACTTAGGGACGGCTAGCGCAGATAGCCCTCGTGTAGTTTTGCGCGAAATTCAAAAAACAAACAAAACGAACCACCGAACTTCACAGTTATCAACAGTTACCCCTCAGACAACCACTGATGATGAACATAAAGATAAGGCTTATCCTATAGTTTATTTTATTGACAAAAGCACTGAACTTGTTTAATTGGGATATATAGTCATGCACATTCTATACAACAGTTATTACCTCAATCAAATACAGTGGACCCATTCACCTTTTTCCATTTTTGAAACGGTCCCTCATATACACTTACTTCGATATACGATATCTGAATAACCAATCAACAGCTTAGAATGTCCCCAGAGTGGTTTCCTCAGCCACTTTAATCTGTGAAAGGACTACCACGTTCTTTTTGTATGATATCCTCTACATGCGAAACTTTTAAAGTCTTAGCAATCTTTGTCCAGCAGCAACCGAATTCAAGGATTCGTAGCGAGAAGAGATAATTGTTTGCTTACTTCTTGATTTATTGTTTTATATTTTAAGAAAAAATAAGTTTAATAATTTATTTCTAAATAGTGATAATCTATATACATATATATAATAATTGAAATGTGACTGTATATTACAATGCACTACTCCACTGAAACACAGCCAAGAGAAGGAAGTCTAAATATCAGTTTTATATTATTGGGCTATGTGCGTTAGCCGTCCCTAATTTAGCAGTGTAAGACTAAACAGAAGGCAGCTAGTCATCACCACCAACCGCCAACTCTTGGACTACTTCTTCATCAACGAATAGGATGAATGACTGTAACATTATAACGCCCCCACGGCTGAAATGGCAAGCATGTTTGGTGTTACGGGGATTTGAATCCGCGACTCTTAAGCCCACGAGTCGAGTGCCTTAATCACTTGGGCATGCCGGGCCTATATTATTATATAGATACATAACATGAGTGCACATGTATTGCGTCAATGCAAGTTATGTAATGTTTGCTAGGCATGACTGTAAGGTCAAAATAATAAAAAACAACAAATATATAAATATTTTCCTGGTAAAACAACATGTCCATTAATTTGTTCTGTTGTCCATTAATAAACATATAACCAAAATTCGTCATCAAGTTGATACGATCTTAATATCTTAAAATCAACTAGTGATACAGATGTTTAATCGAATTTCATAAACTATGTTTGTATTTTAATGCAGTGGAGTGAATCTTATTGATACTAGCGGGGTGTTTAGCATTTGTTTACAGAGTGTTGGTTGCTGTACTATAATAAAACGATTTTGTTTGTTTTTGTTAGGTGAAAATCACATTAGGCTATTTTCTGTATCTGTCATGGGAAACTGAACCTTGAATTTTAACGTCGTAATTTCGTAGAGGTACCACTGTCCTACCCGGGGAGCTAAATAAAAGTCGCGTGACAACCAAAGTTGATATAAAAAAAAAACTTGCAGTGGAAAAGAATGCTGCAGAACTACATTATGACATTATTTGGTGTCTTTTAAGTAAGTCCGACGCTTGGACAGCTGTAGGTCAATGGTGAACACAAAGGATAACCTCGATGCGGCTTTATTATAAGAAAACACACACACATTTAAGTAAACTTATGTCGACGAAAACTGATAACTATTGGCATACTTGGACAATAACTTAGTGGCTAATATTATGAATCAGGAGTACTTAAACTAGCGTCTTATAGATTTAATAATACACGTAATTAAACGTATTTTTAATAATTACATTTTCCATTATATCAGCGTATTCATCATCATAAGACATCGTTATAAAACAAAAAAAATCAACCCCCTATCTAATGTATAACCGTCGCGTTTTAGTTTAGTTATTTCTACAAGTTAAATCTTGTACAATTAAACTATGTTTGCTTTTTTTAATTTCGCGAAAAGCTACACGAGGGCTATCTGCGCTAGTCATCCCTAATTTTGCAGTGTAAGACTAAAGGGAAAGCAGCTAGTCATCACCACCCACCGCCAACTCTTGGGTTATTCTTTTACCAACGAATGGTGGGATTAACTGTAACATTATAACGCTCCCACAGCTGAAAGGGCGAGCATATTTGGTGCGATGGGGATTCGAACCCGCGACCGTCAGATTAAGAGTCGAACCTTAACCCACCTGGCCAAATTAAACTGTCTAATATGAACACATATAAAGTTAGACGAACTTTATATGTTCATAACACATTGAGGATTAAAACGTCTGACGAACACACACGTGGTTTATTTCTCTTTCTGCAATAAAAATAAAACGGTGTAAAGTCGTAGAAGAAAATGAAGAAAACGATATAGACTGAAATTGGAACAGCAGCAGATGTTTTACAGATGTGTAAGTCATATATTGAAAATTAGGTAACAGATGAATTCCTTACTGCATTGTATTACAGATTTTAATAGTTCAGTAAAAATAATATTTCCATTTTACCATGCTCTAGCAAGTTCGTTTTTAAACCATGACGGTATAACAATTTTATGTTTATTATTATGAAGCGTATGTTCTGATTATTTATACAAATATTCACGAATGTTTTAGTTATTTATAAGCTTCTATGGTGATTAGTACTTGATTTTAGACAAACAACTAACGCTGGAAACCTTAGTTTTATTTGTAATTAAACTCAAAACTACACTATGAACTATCTGTGCTTTGGCCACCACGTGTATCGAAAGCCAGTTTCTAGTGTGCAGATATAAAGCTTTGCCACGGTTGGTGGGGGGAGCTAAAACCTTCCCACTGACTCTTCTTTAATATATTCATTAGGTTAGATAGTGATTTTTATGCTAAGGAAAAAAAAAACCTGAACAAAAATGTGTGGTTTTGTTCCTAAAGTATCGATAATATTTGAACTTAAAATCAAATCTGATGAATATTGTTACACATTATGTGATTTGTTAGAACAAACAAGTTTCTCTAATGACGTCACACACAAATATTGTATGTATGACATACGACATATTAAGTAAGAAAAGCGTCTCGTTTGTCTTGACTTTGAATCAGAATAACTTTAACAGTAACTGATATGATATCCGTGATTCTTTTCACCCACGAAACCTGATAAAGGTGAAGCACACCAGCTAGCTACATGTTTTTTTTATTTAAAGTAACATAAGAGTATACAGTGTTGCTGCCTGTAAAGTATGGTTGATGGAAATTATTCACTTACTATATCAGGTTTATCAGGTATTATACTCTTACATGTCTCTTACGGTGTTCTTAAAAGATGAATTATAACATAAATAAATGTGTTCGTTTTATCCTTGTTTCTAACAGATTTGTAATTTGTTACCACTGGTAACAACTCTGCCATTTTGACGCTACAAGTTAGTCAAATAAGATAATCAGTAATTCCACACACTAGACAATTACAAAGGTTTATGCAAACATGAAGAGTTTAAGGTAACTAGTAAATGTTTAAAGTTCGCGAGACGACTAATTAAGTCACATAAACAGAAAGGTCACTAGCCATATTTAAAATGGAGAAAATGTCAACATAAGAAGAAAAGAAAACAAAGCATTAATTAGTCATTGTTAAATTCATAATTACAGCTTGTTATTATTTAAACTAAACTTATAATTGTAGCTACGTCAAATGTGACGTCAGTCAAAAGTCAAACACGTTTGGATGTTAAACCAGCTGCCGTTTTAAATGTCATGCATCGAATGCTTGTCTTTTTAAGCTACAACAAAATCATGTTCTCTACTATGAATCAGTTTCCCAGAAAAGAACAATAAAGTTATTGATAAAACAAATGTAGAAATCTTTATTTAGTATTCTTGCAGTTTCTGTCTCATTGTACTTTAAAACACGTCAAATCATTCCTGTTTTAGTAATTTAAGTACGTCTCTGGTGTTACGCCAACATTACAAATGAAAAGCTAAAACATAATTAAATATCTAAACTATTATCCTGCTTTAAAGTTCCGTTAAAGTAATTTCTAGCTATTTAGTGGAATAACATTCAAGTAAAAAGTAAGGAAACAGCCTAATAAACAGGGCTCTATTATAAAAAGGGTTGTTGTATAAAGAGTATGGCACTCCTCCCTGCTTCCTTTTCATAATCCATCTACTTTTGAAGGATCATAAATTTCAAGCGTCTGTTTCACCCTTCATAAGGAATAGCATGGATATAAATTTTATTCTCTAGTTGCTTAAGATATGCGAATGTAGAACGGATATATTTGGGAATCTTTTCCAAACGTAGATTCTTCATGATTATGTCACGTACTGCTAGTTGGATCCATAGACAGCTTTTGCTACTTAATTTTGTGTTCGTAGATTTCCATCTGTTACATCACGCCTCGCTTTACTTAACACAGCTGGGGAACGATTTTTTTCGCAGATCTGTTTCTGATTCCTAAAGTTGATTCTTTGGCTTTCAATGCTTAACTGTAATGGATATTACCGTCTTGGAAATTCTGAATTTCCTTTCGTGACACATATTTATGATCTGAGTGTAATAATATTTTGCTGATACAACTGTTCCGAAAAGCTATTACTTTCTGATGGCATTACACGATCTACTGAACACTATATAATGTCAAAATGTAGTGTTGATACACAATGCTCCACCATAACAATATTGTATCGGTTGTAGTTGACATGACTTGCTGGTTTGAATATTCAAAGTCATCTTAACATAAGGTACTCAACACTTAGTATATTACATGCGTTTATTTTGGAATAATCTCTTTCAACTGGCTAATTCTTTTTTCTTTCTTTTTTGTCACCATTTCAACGTATTCCTATTTGGTCACATCACTAGATGCTCGGCACGGCCAGGTGAGTTAAGGTTCGACTCCTAATCCGATGGTCGCGGGTTCGAATCCCCGTCGCACCAAACATGCTCGCCCTTCCAGCCACGGGGGCGTTATAATGTGACGGTCCATCCCACTATTCGTTGATAAAAGAGTAGCCCAAGAGTTGGCGGTGGGTGCTGATAACTAGCTACCTTCAGTAGCCCAAGAATTGGCGGTGGGTGCTGATGACTAGCTGCCTTTCCTCTAGTCTTACACTGGTAGGTTAGGGACGACTAGCGCAGATAGCCTTCGTGTAGCTTTGCGCGAAATTCAAAAACAAAACAAACAAACATAAACACCTCACTTGCTTCGCTTTTTTAATATATGCCCCCCCCCTTCGCTAACCAAGTACGTCATTAACTGTATCTGTTCTGGGGGAGAGCAAAAAGAAACAGAAAATGTCTGCCCCTGCAACCTTATAGCTTCGTTTTCGAAAACTACATAATTCCTATATTTTGTATAATTGATTTAAAAAGTAATTGAATAAGTGGCTCCAGTATTGGTTGCTGTATAAGTGTTGGTTTGCATTTTCCATCCTTGAATTAAAGATTCAGGACTGAAAAACATAAAATCTGATGGCTTGCCTTAGGTTACTACCTCCCTTAAAAGACAAACCTCAAAAATACAAGTCTCATGTCTAAAAATATTGCAAAAGTGGAGTGTTGATTAGCTGTATTGAGCGGGTATCCTTACAAAGGGGAACAGCTGGGACAGAATCAGCTTTTGATATGCAAAAGAACTGGTTTAACACATGTTTAAACAAAATTGTTCTCGACCTTGTTTTATCCCAACAGATATTTTCACTGTTATCCAATAATTTTATGAAGAGTTCTAATTTTGTTGTATTAAAAAAAAAAAAAAACAGCTAATCAAGCATTTTGAAAGCTTCGTATAATCACCAACATGTAGTGTCAGTTTTTATTAACTTGCATCGAGTTATGATAATGTAAATAGAGTTTGCAGTAGCAGGCATTAAAACATTGTATTTGAATAATTTAAAAACGCGAGTCTGTGAATCGTTAGTTTAGTTTCAAATACAGAGTTACATTACAAAAGCATATAAACAGATAAACATGAAAACAAATGTAATATTAATATCTTTAAAATACGCTGTATACTTTGGATGTTTGATCAAAATAACTTTGGAAACATACATTCACTGGACATGTTTTATTTTTACCTCGGCTGTTTCTTATTCCGACGTTCAAATTTCGTTAGAATTCGTTTACCAAATTTATTCCAATGTAGTGCAGATAGCCCTCATGTAGCTTTGCGCTAAATTTCAAACAAATAAAAAACTCCATTGTTGCTGAACGATAAGCAAGTGTGAAAGTGAACTTTCATATTACTTTAAAAAAAAAGTATAACGTATTTCTCTAGGTATTTCCGTAAACGGAAATCACTTGGTACATAACGTAATATATACAAGGTGCCTCCAATTTCTTTGTTGTTGTCTTTTATTTTGTTTTTATTGCAAAGAATCTCTTAAAGTTCGTTTTGCAGTTGTTGTTGGAAAACAGTGACAAAACTTACCATTTATTGGTCCTTCATATTCAAGTAGAAAAGTTACGATGGCTCTTGTTTTATATCTTCAGGGTAAAACCTCCTTATTGGCTACCCAACTTCCCCACAGTGACGTTCTTAGAGCATGCGCTCTGAGACAAGCTCAACAGAGATTCAACAAACTGTCAGTTTGTTTATTTGTTTGTTTTGAATTTCGCGCAAAGCTATTCGAGGGCTATCTACGCTAGCCATCCCTAATTTAGCAATGAAAGGCTAGATGGAAGGTAGCTAGCCATCACCAACTCTTGAGATAATGTTTTATCAACGAATAGTGGGATTGATCGTCACATGATGCCCTCATGGCTGAAAGGGTGAGCATGTTGGGTGGCACGGGGATTCGAACCTACGACCCTTAGATTGCGAGTCAAGTGCTTTAACTACCTGGCCAGTTTCAAAAGAAATATTAGTTTATTTGAACAACAAGTGTACCTGAATTGTGTTTGACTGTTCGTCATCAGCGATTGACGTATATCACAGACTCATATTGCACATTGATGAGTTTTGTTGATGTAAACGGAGGAGGTTGCTAAGAAATTGGCTCTTTCTTAATATAAAGGCATCCTTATTTTGAATTCACGAAAATGTACAAGTACTACAGACACGGAGTCATAATAGGAATTTGTGGTTTAAGAAAATAACGTAGACACTATTTCCAGCCTAATTTGCTTCATTCTTTTCCTAAAGTTCCTAGAAAATTATATCTTTGCATTTTGATTCAACTTGTTTCTGTACTTTTTTGACGATCCTTAACAATGTTTAATTATTTTTTAAAAAATATGAAAGAATAACATCACGTGCGAAAACAAAACGTGGCTTGCTATACGATATTAACTGCACAATGATCTTTGCCAGTTTTTATATTCAATTACATTTCAAAAGTTTCGGACAGATTTGAAATGTAATTGGATCTAAAATGTAGCGGCGATCATTGAAAAAATATTAAATACCATCACATAATGTTTATAAGACATTTTTTTCGTATCGAGTATCCAACCAAAAGCTTTAATTAAAGCCGTTTCACATTTCCAGAAACTATGAAAAGTACCTAAACTCAATGTCATTCGTCTAAGTATGATAATAACAGTAGATGTCATAATAATATAAGTTACTAAACCATAAAGTTTTTCATAGAAAGTTCTTTAAAAAAAAACTATTTTATATGGTTTAATTTCTTCTTGTTTTATATCTTCAGGGTAAAACATCGTTATTGGGTACCTAACTTCCCAACAGTGACGTTCTTAGAGTATGCGCTCTGAGACAAGCTCAACAGAGGTTCAACAAACTGTCAGATTAACAAGTTGTACATTAATCAAGATAATGTGGCTACGAATTCTATAAACTATTAACTTAAAGGACGTTACACTATGTGTGCAAATATATATAAATATATATTGATATATATGTGCATATATGTGTTTTAGAAGAAAATTGTTTAAAGGACGCAACGTATTTTGACAGTGACAAAAATGATTGTATATGCTAGCAATGAAAGGCCCGTCATGGCCAGGTGGGTCGCGGGTTCGAATCCTTGTCGCACCAAACATGCTCGCCATATCAGCTGTGGGGGCGTTATAATGTGAGGTCAATCACACTATTCGTTGGTAAAAGAGTAACCCAAGAGTTGGCGGTGGATGGTGATAACTAGCTGCCTTTCCTCTAGTCTTACACTGCAAAATTAGGGACGGCTAGCGCAGATAGCCCTCGTGTAGCTTTGCGCGAAATTAAAAAAACAAACAAACTAACTAACAATGAACTTCGAGACGGGGTAAGCAATAGTTGTTGTACCTGAAAACTATTTTTGGTATTCCACTGGAAGAAAATGTTAACCAGTAATCATTGATAACTAATACATAATTTTAGTATTATCGACGATTCTTTCGTTATTATCTCATAACGAACATTACTGAACAACTGTATCACCGATGTATGTTTAAGCAACTATCGTGTGTTATTCAAATATTGTGCACGAGAATGGTGGAATACACGCATACATAACAGTTTTGACGTGTGGTAATTTCACATTAGATATCTTGACGGGTCTCTAGTTATTCATCAGAGCAGTCTTATCATTATAAGGGAGAATCGTTGCTATGTGGAAATACCACACGTCAAAACTGTTATGTATGCGTGTATTCCACCATTCTCGTGCATAATATTTGAATAACACACGATAGTTGCTTATACATCGGTGATACAGTTGTTCAGTAATGTTCGTTATGAGATAATAACGAAAGAATCGTCGATAATATACAGCCACAATAAACGATTTGTAGTCAAATACACTCGGTAGAAATGTATTTTACTAGTCACAACAGACAGTCACCTTCAGTGGAGTTAGGATTGAAATTGTCTCTAATTTATTCCAGAAAGTCATAAACAAGATATTTTTCTTAAAACAAGTAAGTTTCGTTATTAATTAACTCGTTTACTGCAAACTTACCCACAGCGACTAGCACTAACCAAGTAACTGGTCATTCCCAAAAAAAACCATAAAAGAGTTCATTACTCAAAGAGATTACCACAAGAAGACAAAAAAAAGATGCTGTTGTAGGTGAATGGCGCAGAGTAATAGGTAGCTAGAGCAACAGCAACTTAAACGTTCCTGACTAGTTTGTTACGTGGAAACTGCACACACATAAACAAATAAAAGTGTTAAAGTGTTAAAGTATTCCTCTGTTAATACAAGAGATAGAAAAATACATGGTATGGTTGAGACAAATGTATTATACGTCTTACAATAGCATTAAATAACAAACATGAAATTACTACAAGCTGCAACATAACCAAACATTGTATAATAATTAGATACTTCCACACTGAATAATATAAATTATTGAACATCATTACGACAGCGCAACATGATTAAAAAAAATTACCAAATAAATTATGGCTTAAATTTTTAAACCCTGTAATTCAGCAGTTAACTTTGTTTTGAATTTAACGCAAAATTACACAAGGTCTGTCTGCGCTAGCAATCCGTGATTTAGCAGCGAAAGGCTAAGAAAAAGGCAGGTAGTTATCACCACCCACCGTCAACTGTTGGGCTACTATTTTAATTCGGGATTAATCATCCTAAAAGATACAGCGCAGATAGCCCATTGTGCAGATGTGTGGTAAAACAAAACTAACAGTTAGTTTAAACTTTTTATTAACAGTGAAACAGAAGATTGGTTCTACTTAATAACAGGTTTAGTTGTTTTCATTTTTATTGCAAATTAATCGTCTGAAATGTATACTGGAATTTCACCTTTTAACACCAGACGTAGAAGCTGGATCTCACCTTAGAAGTGGTTTCATTATGTTCCTAATAACTTTCCTTTCTGAAATGTTGGTGTTTCTCGAGTCTTATGTCTCATTCACGACAAAATATAGTAAGCCACCTAACAATCAATAAAATATGAATCTAAAAACACGAAAACGTTTACAAAAGAAAGAGTTAAAAACGCTTTTGTCAAGTTTGTGGAACAAAAATATTTATCTCACTCTGTAACATTGTGTGAAGGTTATTTGTCAATGGCTTTAAAACACCTTACTGATTTGGTCACAGAACAATTCCATTTTAATGTTAATCATATTGATGCTCCAAGTTATCAAATTTAGTTTTATGTAAAATAACGAATAAAACTAGTTATGATATTGTCCAACTGAATTTAGCCCTTCAGTTCATAAAATACGTATATATAATACTTAGTATATAAGATAATATCTACAAAATTTAGTCTCTTATGGACAGATGTGAAGAAATGCCACCTATATATAAAGTTAATATTGAAAGAATAATGTAACTATTACATTGGTTTTCAGGGTACTAAAACTGTTAATAAAGGAATCATTGTTTTCTTCTTTATTTTTTAAGGGACCGTTATTGTAACACTAGCGAGTGTTCTTTTATTCAGAGTTCTGCATACCGGTTGTGTTTTAATAATTCACTTAGTATTCTAGTTAATTATTCACGTAAATATCTAGTTTACTACAGTCCATATGTGATGACGTTGCCAAACATCTGGTGTTGTCTCTTTAACATGTGGTACTGGACTTCCAGTTATGCACACGATTCTGTTCTTGTATGTTGGACACAAAGATCTGAACCTCTTTCACCTCTGCAGTTTGTTTTTTTTTTTTCCTCCATCTTCAGTTTCTTTCTGGACTAATAGATCTTCCTGATGTTTTGGGGCAATATAGCGGTCACATTTCTTGCATATTATACAGATAGCACGAAGGACAGGTCCAGATGCACCGATAGGGTAGTCGTATCTTGGTCTAAATTTCTCCCTAGGACTAGGCAAAGCGTGGAACTAGTATTAGAAAAGGTAAGCTGTCTGTCATCCTCTTTCTCTGGTAATACTTACTTGCACCTTCTATTCACGTTTTTACCTAAAAAACACCTGTATCATATTCACTGTTATCCTGCACCACTGTGGATGTCATCAAATTGATTTGAAAAGTTGCGCTAAAATGGCCCAACAATTTGTAGATCAGAGTTTTCACCAATGCTTTACCACATTCACGGTGTTTATACCATCTGGCACGTGCAAAGAGTCAAAATGCACTCTTTGATTGGTCGATAAATCAATGTGATCTAGTTCTATAACTCAATTTTTTAGTGCAAACTTAGACGATTGAAAAAGGCTTTCTTGGTTTTCCTCAGTATCTTTGAATGTGGTCATGCTGGTTCTACATTAATACAGCAGGTGTTGACAGACAAAATAGGAATATTTATAGCTTTAATACTGCCCGTTTTGATTTGTTGCAGGTGAGTGTCTCAGAACTAGGTTAAGTTAACAATACACTGGAAGTTAGAACAAGAAATAAGGAAAAGGTTTAGTAGACAATATAAAGTAATAGAAGATCTAATGAAAGTATACATAATTGACAACACCACTGCTGTGTTTGGAATATCCCATGAATATTAAACTCTATTGATAGAAAAATGTTGTCCTTGCTAAAGACAAATTTCACTCAGTGAACAGTTTGTAAAAAAAACAACAACAAAACCTCCTTGGATTGTATTATTATACATGTTGCACATTCATGATGAATACTATTACTTGAAGCACACTTACCTCATAAACGTAAACAGTTTGTGTTTTAATATATTTAATACTTTTTTGTTTTATAATTTGCTTTGTGTTCATTTTCTTTACATTATGCAAAGTCTTTGTGCTATCAATGGACATGAGGTGTTTTTTTAATATCCACTAATTTGTGGCAACGTTCTAAACTGAACAAATGTTTGTTGAAAATATAGTTTATTTTGTTTGACATCTTGTCACATTGATGGCTATGTGAGTGATTAGGTACTTATACTGGGTGCATGTTTTCAGACGAGAGGGTGAAAGGGGATGATTCTGTAGTGAGGAAGGAAATCTCTTTAGTCTGCCAATGCTATTTTTGTTTGAATTTAAATCAATCGTTTTAATGGCAGCAGATTCACCAAAGAAGTTTACGAAAATCACGAATATCGTTGTTTTACAGTATGTCTACTGAAGAAAATATTAAACCTGCTATAACAACATATACTGTTATAAATAACTTTCAAATTAACTTAGCACAAATGCCATCACATTGTCACTTTGTGAAATTTGCAAGATTTTCAAATGCATTTCGTGTACTTAAAAAACAAAACAAAACACGATAGGTGTTGCAGGTACTCGGTAATGAAAGTGAACTGGTGATGTTTTGATCCCTGGGTTTTTGGTTTTACCAAAATATATATACAGTTGTGCGTCCCCCGCTGTTACAGCGGTAAGTTTATGGATTTACAGCGCTAAAATCAGGGGTCCGATTCCCCTCAGTAGATTCAGCAGATAGCCCGATACGGCTTTGCTATAAGAAAATACACACACAGCTGTATATTGCATATTATCTATTTGCATAATTCGTGAGGATAATTTTTGATGTATGATATAATAGCTATTATACAGACATGAAATGGAGTCTCTGTAAACAGGTACATGTGTAATTAAAATATTAAATTACAGGTTTTATCGGTTATTTTTCAACATAATTGTGTTTTCATTTATCATTTCAATAGTCTCCCGATACGTTTCAATCATATTAATTCATCATGTGTCCAGATTATGGAAACACTGTTGATCTTATAGCCAAAATATCCTCTGATACGTGACACCAGTCTGGTCACTTCAAATATTCCCTGAATAAAATGTACAGAATTTTACGCGGAAAACTTTTAATACAAATTCTATGAAGATACTGCTAACATACACCATATATCTAAAATGAAAGAAAATATTTACGTCTCTATAACTGAAGAGGTTTGTTTTGTTTGTTTCTTTGTATTTCGTGCAAAGCTACACGAAGGCAATCTGCGCTAGCCGTTTCTAATTTAGTAGTGTAAGACTAAAAGGAAAGTAGTTAGTCATCACCACCCATAGCAAACACCTGGGCTACTCTTTTATCAACGAATAGTGGGATTGACCGTTACATTATAAAGCCACGACGGCTAAAAGGGCGAGCATATTTGGTGTGACAAGGATTTGAACCCGCGACCCTCAGATTACGACTCGAGCGCCCTATAATTGAATATTGTTATAAAAAGCTTTAACTCCATGTGCCATACTCTATCGGGTTATCAATGTATTTGTTTTATAAGTCGTTATAGTTAACTACATCAATATCACATGGCCACTTTTCTGTCGCCTTATAACAATTAAACTAAAATCTAGTTTTTCTTTATTCTTGAAGTTTATCTTTTAAAGGTCAATATTTGAAGTTTGTTTGTTCTTTGGTACAAAAATACCCAATGGATTATCTTTGCTGTGCCCACCACTGATACCAATATCCAAAACTGAGAGTTTTTAACCTACAACTTACTGTTGAGCCACTTGGTGATATAATTTGAAGTAGTTTACATTTTATTTGCTTAGAATTAGCCATGTCGTAAATCTTCTAAACAAAATGTTTTGTAAATTTAATCATGCCATTTTTAAGCATTTTAATATTGTTAGTAAATTATCCATTACTAGTATATCTCTAAATCTAAACAACTACATGTCATTTCCCTGCGTACCAGGGTTCGGTTAGTATTTCAGAGCTGTAGCAATTTTTAACTCGCCTGAACTTGCTCAGTCATTTGGTCAGTTCTGGAAACCTTACCTATGAATGCAGTGATAGGCGACCATTCAGAATCGTCTTTTGTATCTGAATTAACAGTGTGTATGAATTACGTATCACATGTTGACCCAGTTTTTTTTTCTTCTTCAAACTCTGTTAGTTTTAGCTAATTCAGCATTACTTCCTAATTATAATTTTTCGTTAAAAAGGGGAGCTTCTCAGTACTTTTTAAGTAAATAATTTTACCTAAAAATATTACATTTGCTTAGTTGGTTGGTTGGGTGTTTTATGACGTAAAGAATCTAGGTTATCTGCGCCTATTTGCTTAATAGTGGTCGAACACATTTATAAAAAAATAGAGTGAATTGTCTATGAATGATAAAAAACTCAGTTAAAGATTTATAAGTAACGCCTTTTCTATATCGAACAAATAACGTATGAATATATATCAGACAAGCAGTAGCATTGCCTGTGTAGGGGTGGTTTGGATTGTTCATCGAATGCATATTTTCAATATCTTCTCAATAGATCACCAGAACTTTATAATACTATACAGTGTTTCTTTTTATACCAATATCTATATAATGACTGAGCCACAAGTTCTGGTAATGTTTGTAAATATCACAGTAAAAAGTTTGAATTTTCTGTTCTTCTTTCTTCTAATGCTTTTTATTACATAATAACTTAGATACTAAAACAATGGTGTCATCCATCTGCACTGAGATGACGTAGTTTTAAATGGAGCATCAGCTTTTGTATTATTAATAATTAGTAGTAATTAAAAAAAAAATCATAAACTAATATAAACGATGTTATCATTACCCTTGAAAGTTAGTTATATAACAAACATTTAGTGTTCTTTTAAAACGCTAAGTACAGGATGGAACAGGAATTACCAGCCAATAATAGATAAACAATAAATATTACAGTTGGAACCTCATTGTATTTAGAACTTGGTTATAAATAAAACCATCCTATGTATGTTAAAGTACTGCATTAAAACAAACAAGAAAAAAAAGTAAAACTTAAAAAAAGGAAGTTAATGTTGAGATGGCTCATATCAATCCTTCAAAAACAATGCAAAGAATATAGTAGGGATGGCTTTTGCACCATCCCTATATAATAGTAGAGGCAAGAATTAACATACAGAAAATATATAATTATTCAATCATAATTGAGTTTATACTATTTTTGTCTGTTAACATTCTGCTACAGTGTGTGTTTGTTCTATTATATAGGTATTACGCAAGTACCTTCTCTTGTTTGTATTGTTTTTGAAGGATTGATATTAGCCATCCCTACACTAATTTTTTAAAAGTTATACTTTACTTATATGTATATGGCCCGACATGGCCAAGCGTGTTAAGGCATTTGACTCGTAATCCGAGGGTGCTGGTGGTGGGTGGTGATGACTAGTCATCACCTTCTCTCTAGTCTTACACTGCTAAATTAGGGACGGCTAAAGCAGATAACCCTCGAGTAGCTTTGCGCGAAATTCAAAAACACAGCACACACTTATTCCTATAATCTCGTTTACGATTTTAAAAAAAATGTTCAAAAATACATTTAGCTTGGATTATTTAAACAGACGGTTCGTTTATATGATAACTCATTTAACTTAATGTAAAACACGAAAATGCTTTCAACAAGCACTTTTTCTGTAATTATTAAAGAATGTTTGTATTCCATACAAAGTTACATTTCAATAGCATAGCAGCTACTTCTTAGCCTTCTTACATTAAGTTTAAAAATTCCTACAATTTGCATTCCATAAATGTGTACAGGAAATTATTTGCACTTACATTATTGAAAATATCAATTACAGGTTGAAGAAAAAACAGGCTTCTTTACTTTTGTTTTAACGTCTTCGCGTTCACGTTAATAATTATTATGTATCATTTTCTTTGTGTGTGATAAACCTAACATTCGTGATTGTACTATGTTATGACTATGCTAATGCTCTTGGTTTTTAAACATTGTTTAAATAATTTTCTTATAAGCAAAGGTATGTAAACTTACAAGGTTTAGCAAAATTAGCTTTGTACAAATAAAATATCACTTAGAAATATTATTTGTAAGTAATACAAAATAAATTAGAATTTTTAATCTTGGATCTTTCCTAAACATCAAAATTGCTTGCTTTAATCATTTATAATAAAGCTGCTAGGGTATCTATCTCCAATTTTGAAGTGCCAACCATAGAGTAGACAACTGGCCTGCATTACCTACGGTGACAAACCACGAACTCTTGAATAACACTTTTATCAATAAATAGTGGGTCTGACAGTCACATTTTATCGCATCCATGAGAGATGGGGCGAGTATATTTGATGTTAAGTTTTGATTACACGGTCCGCCAATTGTACTAGGCCTTAAGACAAAACTTGAAATGCTTCAGTCTGTTGATATAAAAGTGTTAATATTTTTCATGATAAAAATATGTGAGGCCTACTTTTTATGATTGTTTATTACACAGAATGTCACAACACAGTTATTGTCTTATTGTGTCTATTTACAAATTGGTATTTCTTTATATAGTAAAAATGAAATAGCAGCATTTATCATGTTAGTAATAAACAAGAGTTTTTAAAAGTACTAAATCTAAAAAGCTGTAGATTGGATTTTACTTTCGTAAATCCTAGTGCGCATCTAATATATTTTAACTTATCTACGTGAGCACAGTATATTTATTTTGAAGCGTAAGTTTTAATTAATACAACTTTTTTATTCGAATTTGAGGCACAAATTAATAAGTAGTTTAAACATGACTGAAAATTAAATTTCTCGAATAAAGGTTTTTCAGAAAATAATGAAAAAGTATAATTTCCTCATGTAACTAACCATCTTTGGCATCTATCGTACGTAACTGGACAGATCACGTTAACAGGGCTGTCTCGTTGTATGGGTATATATGTGTATAGCCAGGAGGGTCAGGTGCACTTGATCTCTTCCTCCCTCCTTTTCTTTGTTGGTGTGAACTGTTTAGTATATTGTATATGTAAAACGGCTGGTTTGGGTTGAGAATTTTTTTTATGTGAAGGAGCGAACAACGAAGTTCGAAACGTTATTCGATCCTCTACATAAATTCTCAACCCAAACCAGCCATATTTACATATATATTTCTCTACAAGTGAGTTTTCTCGTCATCACTGATGTTTAGTATATTAATAATTACTACACGAGGGCCAGAGTAACCCGCATGTATCTTGCACCAACAGTTCGTCGCTGATGTCTAGCTCATAGGTGGCCTGTTTTTATTTTAGTACTTGATTATTATATGTATATCTGTATATTAATTTTTTATTTTTTTAGAAATTATTTCATAATTTACTTCTTAATGATCTAATATATAAGTTAATCAGGGAGAGGTGCTTAGGACCATTTTCATCATGTATGCAGGACCTGTCGAGTTCGCATAATAGTTCGTTTTTACTCCAACTTTTATCAAATATTTTATTGTACAGTGTAGGAGTCTATCTGCTATTGTTTGTGTGTTTGAATATTTATGCATAAGCTTTGAATATGTGGTTCTAGATACTCTATATGCTGTCATAAGTAATGTAATTGTAATGACTGTAGTTTGATTTTCAATTGTTCTTTGCTTACGTTAATCCATGCTGGAGCTGCATAGTCTATAACAGGTCTAAAATATGTTTTATATATTTTTAGGATGTTTTCTGGTGTTGTTCCACTGTTTTTACCAGTTAGACTCTTAGCATAGTTTGTTCTTCGCCAAATTTTAGTTTTTTATATTATTTACATGGTTTGTCCATGTAGGTTTGGAATCATATGTTAGTCCTAAAAATTTTGCAGTCTGGAGAAGTGCTCCATTCATGTAAATCTGAGGTTGTGCTTTTTTGGTGTTTCGTTGACTTTGTAAAATCACTAGTTGGGTTTTTGCTGTGTTTATTTTGATTCTATATTTTTGGCAGTATTCATATATTCTGTTTAATTGCGGTTTTATATTTGTGGCTGCTATTGGTGGTGTTGGGGCACTTTTCCAGATTGTTACGTCGTCAGCGAATTGTTACGAGTATCAATGATTTGGATCTTTAAGTAGCATATTGTTCATACACATGATGAAGAGAATAGGACTAACCACCCCTCCTTGAGGGACGCCGGCTTTTAGAGTGAATAACTCCGAGAAAGTTCCCTCTACGTTTTTTTCTGTATTATCTATTTTCCATAAAGTTAGAGACCCAGCGAGTAATTCCACGCGATAGTCCAATTTCCTTCATACGAAACCGAAGACCATTGTGCCATACAGTGTCGAGCGCCTTCTCGATGTCGAAGAAGCAAGTGATAGTGCATTCTCTTTTATTAAAGCTATCCGTTATTGTTATTGTTAACCTAACTAAATAGTCTCTCTCTCTCAGGTTTGGGTATTATATACACCCTGGAGGGTCAGGTGTTCTTTGACCCCTTCCTCCTTCCTTTACTTATGTAGTCATGCAGTGTTTGATGATGTTAGTTACTGCTTTTGGGTCAGAGTGGGCTGAATTACTCGACCCTTTTCAGGGCAATGTCCGTGTTCTTTTGCCCTATCAGTAAGATGTCTGGTTGATGGTAGCCCTTTCAAAATATATACACTGCTGGCCAAAATCTTAAGGCCAAAAAACATAAAGAAAAAATATGCATTTTGCGTTGTTAGACTTAACCACTTATTTGAGCAGAGCTTCCAAAGATGAAAATAAGAAAAGAGAAAATAAAACACTTTTTAGCATTTAATAAGGAAAATGTTAACGCTATGAAATTAGCCTAAATACTAGCTGGTCAAAAGTTTAAGACCATACCAAAAAGAAGTTTTAAACAGGGTAGGAAATGCCCAACAAGAGGTTTCAGTAGTGAGTTGCACGGCCGTCATTGCGAATAACTTCAAACATTCGCTTTGGTATGGTCGGTATAAGCATTTGCAGAAGGCTGGTTATAATGTTATTCCAAGTGGTGAAGATGGCTTCACGAAGATCATGCACTGTTTGGAATTGATGTCCATTTCTATAGACATCCCTTGCTATCTACCCCCCAAACATTTTCAATAAGGACAAAGGCATTGTGGATTGCAGCGTTGTTCTGCTGAAAGATCCAGTCATTTCCACACAAGCGAGGGCCTTCAGTCAGTAAGGATGTTCTCTCCAGCATGCTAATGTAGCCAGCTTCTGTTTGACGCCCCTGTATAACCTGAAGTCCCATTGTTGCATGGAAGGAGAAAGCACCCTAGATGATCATGATGGAACCTCCTTCACTGTGTCGTGTAGAAAATGTCTCCGGTGGGATATCCTTATCGTGTGAGTAACGTTGGAAGCCATCTGGACCATCCAGGTTAATTTTTTCTCATCAGAGAACAAAACCTTCTTCCACTTTTCTACGTCCCATGTTTGGTGCTTCTCAGCAAAGTTTAACCAAGCTGTTTCGTGGTGTGGAAGGAGGCGTGGCCTTTGAAGACGTTTACGGTTTTTAAAGCTTTTCTCTTGTAGATGCCGTCTTAATGTTATTGAGCTGCATTCTGCGTCCGTAAGGGCCTTAATCCGGTTCGACGATCAGCTGGTGTCTTGCCAGGCAACCCGTCGAATCCTCCTGCTCAACGCTGGCGAAATTTTCTTGGGCCGACCATTTGAAATTCTCGTTCCCTATCCCTCAGGGTCTTTTAAGAAATATTCAACAGCAGTTTTACTGTGCCCAATCTCACCAGCGATGGCACGTTGAGAGAGACCTTGCTTTTGCAGCTCGACAATTCTGCCACGTTCAAACTCTTTCAACTTTTTTAGTCTTTGCCATGTTTTTACCCAATGTAACACAGAAGATGTCAGTGAGAGATGTTGACAACGCTAATGCTTGAACACAAATGAGTAAATTTCGTTCCGTGTTTACCGATTCGTTAATTCGTTTCAGTGTGGTCTTAAACTTTTGACCAGCTAGTATTTAGGCTAATTTCATAGTGTTCACATTTTCCCTATTAAATTCTAAAAAAATTTGTATTTTTATTTTCCATTTTCTTATTTTCATCTTTTGAAGCTCTACTTAAATAAGTGGTTGAGTCAAACAACGCAAAATGCATATTTTTTCTTCGTGTTCATTGGCCTTAAGATTTTGGCCAGCAGTGTGTGTGTGTGTGTGTATATATATATATATATATATATGTAACTTTTTATTTATATTTTTATTATTTTTTTCATTTATTTATTTTTATGTTTAAAATATATGTTGATCGGGGAGAGGTGTTTAGGACTATCTTCATCATGTATGAGGTACCTGTCTAGTTCGCATAATAATTCATTTTTCATCCAATTTTTATCAAAATACGTTATTGTATTATGTAGGAATCTATCTGATATGGTTGGTATGTTTGAATGTTTATGTATAAATTGAGATGATGTTGCTCTGTTGTGAGGAGTGTGCTTTGAATTGTTTGTAGCTTGGTTTTAAGTATTTTGTCATTTACAGTTATCCAAGCTGGAGCTGCATAGTCGATTACTGGTCTAATGTATGTTTTGTAAATTTTTAGTATGTTGTGTATTGATGCTCCACTATTCTTGACAGTTAGACTCCTAACATAGTTTGTTCTTCGCCAGACTTTACTTTTAATTTCGTTTACATGGTTAATCCATTTTAATTTTAAATCATAGGTTAGACCAAGAAATTTTGCCGATGAGGCAGTCTGAAGTAGTGTTCCATTCATATATATTTCAGGCTGTAGTTTTGTGTATTTTGTCAATTTTGTAAAGACGACAAGTTGTGTTTTTGCTGTATTTATTTTTATTCTGTATTTTTGACAATATTTGCTTATTCTATTTAATTGTGGTTGTATGTTTGTGGCTGGTGTTGTTGGTGTTGTGGCACTCTGCCAGACTGCCACATCATCAGCGAACTGTGAGGAGAATCCATGATTAGGATCATTCAATGGCATATTGTCTACATACCTAATGAAGAGTACAGGGCTAACCACCCTTACCTGAGGGACACCAGCTTCTGGAGCAAAATACTCAGAAATATTACCCTCTACATTTTCTATTTTCCAAAAAGTTAGATAACCAGCGAATAATTCCACGCGACAGTCCCATTTCATTTATATGGAACAGTAGACCATTGCACCATACAGTGTCAAGATCTTTCTCAATGTCAAGAAAGAAGGCGACAGTGCACTGTTTTTTGTTAAAACTATCTATTATTTCTTCCGTTAGTCTGACTAAGTGGTCAGTTGTTTGTTTAAAATTCCTGAATCCATTTTGTTCTTCTGGTAACTGTTATGTTATCTCCAAAAATGTAGAGAATATGTTACTTATTATTCTCTCAAGAACTTTGTCTGGTATGTATCCTGAGGATAGAGATAAGTTAAAAAGTGCTTTTAGGTGGTCAAACAGTTTTGCAGTGCTCTATTTTAGAAAGATGGCTTGTATCTCATCTGTATATAAATGATCTGTCACGTTGTACAACAACGAAGTCAAAGTTCGCGGCACAGCGTAGATTTTCCGGAGCAAATCTGAATTACTGGCCAATGAACGCTCTGCTAGAGAGCGGAGCCGTTGCTTGCCTTCCCACCAATCATGTATTCGTTTCTTCCGACTTCACGTGACAACTCCTCCGTCACACATGGACATGTGAGCGGAGGCTTTCGTGGTTCCTTGATTTGTGGCAAAATAAGAAATATATGAAGCTTGAAGTTAGATGATAGTGTAACGTAGTGAAATTGGTTGTTTAGGGTACAAGATAATGACTCCACAGTTAGTTTTACGCAGCCCTGTTGGAGTAGACCCAGCTATTTACTATTGGCCTTTGTCATCTTCTGTGAGTATCTTCCAATATAACTGTTCATGTGGCTTTGTTCTACGCGCGCTGTTTGCAGAACAGTAGATATCGCAACAATCTCGAGAAAAACGCGTGTGTGGATGTGTTTATAAGGTTGCTAATTTGCTTGGTCTGTCTGCGGAATTACGTGGGGAAGACGCTATCACGTGTTTCTTTATTTTGTATAGATAATAAATAAACATCCGAATTCACCTCTTAATCCCTTTTGTTATATTTTTACAGGACAAGAATGATGAAGCTGTTGAAATTGTGGAAACTATTAGGTAAGTTGATATACTACCTTTTTATTTTAATTGCTACGGATCAGTTATGTAGTTCCAGATTTAAGCTGATCATAGCGTAGTACTACTAGTAGACACAGCTAAATGAAAAGTTATAGTTTATCTCTGAATTAGACCCACGCCCGGCATGGCCAGGCGGATGAGGCACTCGACTCTTAATGTGAGGGTGGGAGGTTGGAATCGCCGTGCCACCAAATATGCTCGCTCTTTCAGCCATGAGGGCATTGTAATGTGACAGTCAGTCTCACTATTCGTTGATAAAAGAGTAGTCTAAGAGTTGGTGGTGGATGGTGATGACTAGCTGCCTTCCCTCTAGTCTTACACTGCTAAATTAGGGACGACTAACGCACATAGCCATTGTGTAGCTTTGCGCGAAATTCATAAACAAACAAAATTAGACCTAATTTTAAGACCACTCAAAATTCTTATTTTAAACTTTATTTTCATTTTAAATAGAAATTTAAACGAAATATTGTACTTTTCTCTGTTAGTTTAAAGTATGAAATTACGATAGTTGTACGTAAGGTTATATTTCTTTAACGTAAAAGTAATATTATAAACATTAGTTGCTATTAACTGTCATAGTATTCAATCTTGTTTGTTATTTAATTTCGCGCAAAGCTACACGAGGGTTATCTGCGCTAGCCGTCCCTAATTTAGCAGTGTAAAACTAGAGGGAATACAGCTAGTCATCACCACCCACCGCTAACTCTTGGGCTACTCTTTTTACCAACGTATAGTGGGATTGATCGTACCATTATAACATCCCCACAGCTGAAAGGGCGAGCGTGTTTGGTGTGACGGAGATTAAAACCCTTGATCCTCAGATTACGAGTCGAGCGCCCTAACCATCTCGTCACGCCTGGCTGTTTTCATTCTTCATGGCTCAAATAGGTAGTGATTTTGCTGGACATTAGCTGGGATGATTTAAATAAAATACATAAACGCTATGCAAATGCTATTTTGTTGTTTGTGAATGTTTTAAAATCGTCACGACCAGACAATTTGCATAACAGTACGCCAGAAGTATTTGACTAATGCAGCTCAACATCGGGAGAAATACCTTGTTTTATTGTGATGTGCGATTTCAACTTTCTTTTGAAAGCTTTGAACGTCAGTGAATTATCTGCTGTTTATTTCAGCAATATATGAAACCTTTTATAAATTAAGCTATCAGTTCTCTTGAGTCGATATCATTGGAAATCCAAAAAGTAATATTTGAATGTTATTTTACGAATGCTTTATACATTTTGCATGAAACTTAATAATTTATATGAATTTGAAATTGGGATAAATAAAACTATTTCTCCTGTACCTCTGTTCTTTGTGTTTTTAAGGAGGTGAGGGGTCAGCAGATGCTATTGAGCAATTGACTGCTGTAAGTAACTATCTAAGCTATACAGAAGTTAAGTAGTCCTGCAGTATTGTTTACACTACAAACATGACATGTCGTAAGCACACCCCTCTTCCCTGCATGCTATCAATAATCTGGGCCTGGCATGGCCAAGCGCGTAAGGCGTGCGACTCGTAATCCGAGGGTCGCGGGTTCGCGCCCGCATCGCGCTAAACATGCTCGCCCTCCCAGCCGTGGGGATGTATAATGTGACGGTCAATCCCACTATTCGTTGGTAAAAGAGTAGCCCAAGAGTTGGCGGTGGGTGGTGATGACTATCTGCCTTCCCTCTAGTCTTACACTGCTAAATTAGGGACAGCTAGCACAGATAGCCCTCGAGTAGCTTTGTGCGAAATTCCAAAAAACAAACAAACAAAAAATCAATAATCTATCTAGTGCGCGAGAATGGTTGATTTCAATGTCCGATCATACGTAACGTCGTAGGTGTTGCGTCTGGCTACTTGACTGATATACTTTCATGGGAAATGGCATAAAATGCTTAAGTTATGCAGAAGTTGAAGGACTATTTCATGGAAGTGTCTTTATTATATATAATACCACTCAATTTTCCACATTGAAATCCTTGCTTATGTTTCGTACTGCTTCTTGGGGCACGTGGGGAACTTTCGTGTTTATGAAGTGTGGCCTGTTGGACGACCTCGCACATTACGTATCTTGCTACAGTTGGGGTATGACTTGTTGCAGGTTTCGTTTTGGATGGTCCTGGTACTTCAAACTGAATTATATTCCTATGTTTACCAATGCCATTAAGAAAAGGGAATATAAACATCTTGGAAATTCTAAATCTGAACACGTATGTATGGTCCTCGTGTTTAGATATTTTTTATCGAAAAGGGTTGTTGCATACTGTTTCTAAAAGCGATCAGTTTGTCGGTTACACCGCACGATTTCAAAATGTTTCTCAAATACTCTGTTCCACTGCGATGTTATATTAGCAGTGATCATCACGTGACTTGCTGATTTGTATGATCAAATTCTTTTTAATATAACTTACTCAAGCCTATGAATATTTATGAAGAAAATAAAATTCCTGATTTGTCTAGACTCTAGAGTGAAATGTATTTATCGGTTTCACAAAATGTGATACAAATACCACGAAAACTTGATTATATTTTTATCTGAAATAACACTTTATTCACGAAACAAGTTATTTACAACAAAAAAAACAACAAAAAAACAAATGAACTAGGTTCATTCAACTCTACCAATATTATGTTAGTTTCAAGGTCATTGAACACGTTTTGCACATTTCGAATTGCTTTTTTGTGTGAAATTTTCGAAACAGATAATCTACTAACAAGTAAAAAGGCTTAGAAAGCAGGGAGTTATTCAGTTTTTGTAGAAAGCATTTGAGGTATGTGTCTGTGCAATTAAAGGAGTATAAAAAGTTATTTTTATACAGTTTTCTTCACGATGCCTGGTGGTGACTCAACCATTTAGTTTAAGTAAGAGTGGACTGCCGTCCCTACGGGGCGTGACGACACAAGCCACTAGAAGTTGCGTCACTGTTACATCATTAATGATACTTGAAGTTTGAAATTGGACATGGTTTGATATTCGAGGTATCTTGTATCGGAAAAATATAAGAGTCCTTATTGAGTTAGGTTAGAAAAGTAGGTATATAATTGAATTTAACCTTTCTTGTCAGTTGGCTAGATAATAAGGTGGGTGCTTTGAAAAACTTAATGAAGTTTCACCTTAGACTTGTATTAGTTAGTTTTAAAATGTTAATATTTGATATAAAGTTTAACTCTTGAAGTGATGGTGTTAGAGCTAGTTAAAAAAGTTTCCAGCAAGTGCTGCTTCGGATTTGGAGGAACAACTACTGCGCGAAACGATCGAAAAACATTTACCCCTGAATTTGCAATAATAATTTTTGCATGGGGTTTTCGTTACCAATGTGAATTGAAAGTTATGAGTTTTATAACTACATATAACTTAGTTAGGAATTCATTGAAGAAATATTTCACACGCCTGTTACAGTGAAATTGCACACGATTTGATGAAATTTAAGTGTAGTAACTGTGGTTTTTTAAAAATTCCACCTTTTCGTTTGTTTTTGAATTTCGTGCAAAGCAACACGAGGGTTATTTGCGCTAGCTATCTCTACTTTAGCAGTGTAAGACAAAAGGGATAGCAGCTAGTCATCAGAATCCTCCGCCAACTCTTGGACTACTGTTTTACCAACGAATAGTGGGATGGATTGTCAAATAATAATGCCTCCACGGCTAAAAGGGCAACCATGTTTTGTGTGATGAGGATTCGAACCAGCGACCCTTAAATTATAAGTCGAGCACCCTGATCATCTGACCAGGCCGGGTTATGTTTTGTAACCGATGTTTTCTCAACCTTGTCGTTAAGCCTATTTTAAGACTTTTGAAAATATAGTTTACAAGCAACATTATCAAAAGTCGGCTCATTTACTCGTCAAAAATTTAAGTTTTTAATATACCCTCACATTTTAATTTTGACTGAACCGCGTAATTCAATGTTCTGGTTTTTTCAGTGTAACTTTTCATCCTGTTAGGGCACGTGTTTTAACAATGTTTCAAAGAGTTAAAAACAAACAAACAACGAAGTGGATAAGAAAGGGATGTTTTGACACTAGGAAATAAATAATAATGTATACGTTGATACATTACGTTAACCCTAAAACTGAAATTCAAGAAGAATTAAAAACGGCAAGAAATAACAACTGGTTGTGATACATAAAAATCGTAATAATCATAATGGATGGAATAGAAATTTAATTACTTTCTTCAAAATTAGTGCATGGAGCAGAAGATTTAAAATAATGTTCACCGCTGGTATAGCGGTAAGTTTACGGATTTAGAACGCTAAAATCAAGGGCTTGATTCTCCTCGGTGGACTCCGCAGGAAAGCCAATGTGGCTTTGCTATAAGAAAGCGCATAAACATTAAAAATAACGAACTCAACCACAAGATGGAAAAGAGCTACGAAGGAAAGTAGTTGTTGGTTGTGATGATAAATGGGACCTTAACAAACTGATAATACATACACGTTTGTAAAGTAACACTTGCTGCTGAACTAGTACACACATACACACACACACACATATATATATATAGTTAGGGCAGTGAACAGTTTACCATGCAGGTGATCACCATCGGTTTCAAGCCTTGTTTATTGTGTGGATCACGTGATCTGACCGTCTGGCGCCGTCCTCTTCCACTGTGAAGGAAGGCTAGCTTACAGTGTAGACTGGATATATATACACATAAATTTGTGTTAAGGTCATTAACCTCCATATCGTTCTAGTGTACTGATAAGAAACTTGTGTGTTTCCCGATTTTTTGTTGTTGACAAATTCAGCTGTTGTTAGTTGGCCTGTTTACAAGTGGAAAGTCTGTGGGTACCACATATCGTATGAGGCGGGTAACATATAGGGATATTTTTGTTTGTTTAGCTAATATATAAATATATCCCTTTAGCAAAAAGCTCAAGTACTTAGCTATAGAGTGGCGACACCTAAAATGTAATTTCACAGGTTGATTTGACTGACCATTAATTCTATAATATATATTCATTTAGTGAATAAGTGGGGATATTGTTTACTGGAGTCAGTTCAAAGAAGCTAAGTTTAACTTCAGTTATACAACTGTGATTAAGCTTACTTTTAGCGGTCTGTCAAGCAGTTCGGTGTAATTGAGTATCTTCTGGCGTTGTTGCAGAATTAAAAGTTCATTCATTTATTTTGTCTAAGCACGGGAGTCTGAAGTAAAATGCATATATATTATACTATAAACGTTTATTATGGAGGCCCCATGTGGTTCAGTGGTAATACCCATTGTGTAGCTTTGCGCTTAACAACAAACAATCAGTAATTTAAATTTTGATGTTTTAAGAATCTTGTTTTCAAAACTTTACTTATATTCTTATTCTGTTGATATTATAGGTTAAAAATGAAAGCGACTGTGAAATTTCTGTTACTTGTATGTAGTAGCATGTTTTTGTCCAAAGTTATAATTTGCAACTAAATTATTGGGGATATTTCTGATAGGATTTGGTAAATTACAGCCAAAAAATGAGCTATCGCTTTAGAAAGAGTTTTAGACGAAATGGCAAATTAGGCCTTGGTAGAAATCCTCTCTTTGGAACGGTTAAGTGAAAACCGGGAATATTACAGAGTACATCTGTATTTAGATTATACATGGTGACTATAACGTCTCTTTATACATTCCGTTACTTATAACTTCGAGACCGTAACACATGTATTAGTGGAAGTAAATATACATACATACAGTGTCATGGGGAACGCGTTCCTATAATTTACTGATTTTGCTACCTGAAGCACCACTTACCCTTTCTGCCATCACATGTGAATGTTTGAAGTAGCTTTCGAAATCGATGTGTAACCTTAACGAAATACAAGCAGAATGCAACTACCAACACCAGTTTATTGAAACATATCGACCTCTTTAACAGTTTGATTAACTCATAACAGTAAGTGTTGACTATATCCGCTGCCCTTGGTACAAAACTGTGCGGAACTCACAACTGTGGACGTTAATAATGTGGCTTTGAATGTTGGCTTTATTTTCAACAGTCATGATTCACCAGCGCTTGCTGATAACAGGAACCTGCAGGTGTGAGATATGGTGATTGAGCTGGCCAAATATACGGACATTCCCTACTGATGAACTGTTCACTGAAAGTATGACACAGCCAATTCTTCGAAGCATTGGTAACAAGTTATAGTGTACCGTCTAGTGAGAATACAGTGTCCCGCTGAATTCTCCCTTGTCTGGTGCAATAACTGTTAGCTGATGTGTGCTGTTAATGTAGTAAAGATTCTCAAACCATAATCTGTGGGCTTCTCCAAAAGATTTAGTCACAATGATGACGGTGTTCGTAAATCCAACTCCTTCAATCACCTTAAGGTTAACTAATGTATGAGGGCTTGTTTCACCCTAGATAGTGCTATCGTTGGTGGCCAGCTGGTCGTGAAGTAGGTCTCACCAGTCCACAGGATGCTGTCAAGTTAAATGTTATTCAATTGATCACATGCAATGAATTTCAAAGCAAAGCTTAGCAGGATGTCCTTATTGCCACCTTTTCCATCTTGTCTGGAAACAATTCTAGTGTATCGTGCACCATTTTCCACACAATTTTCTAAGTCAAACTAGTAAACGTGGTAAGTGTATGATTGCTATATTCTCTTGGTGGACTGCCTTGTCCAGTGTTACTTTTTGAAATTGTGACTTGACTTTCACGGATCCTGATAGTGGTAAATCAGTTGTAAGTTCCGTCACCCCAAATTTATGGATGAGAGTAAGCAGATCCGTTGGACTACAGGTCTCAACAAACACCTTTGTCATCACGAGCTACACGTGAAACCATTCTTGCGTCACACTCATTCTTACAGAAAAATGCACAGTTTCTATGCAATCTTGGAGTAAAATTATTCCAAGGCTTCTGTGTAGATGAACTGACACTTCTGACAAGTTCTGTAAGCTTATTTAGAGAGGCTATAACGTTAGAGGTGACGTTACATAGCGTAAATATCGTTCCAGATCGTAAAACCAAGGCCTCGTTTGTATTCAAACCGAACTCCTCTAATGAATATGTGGTTTTTTAATAGATTTTAATTCAATCAACACAATGCATGAAGTAACTATAACAATCATGTATGTTTAAATCGGTTTCTGCCAGAATTTCCACGATTTGGTCAATGCTGTTGCAAAGGCTCTTGGTTTGCACCAGATTTCACGTAATAACATTCACGTAATGGGTTCTGTCTTTTGCGTTATTGACCGCTAGGAATCATCAAGAATTATGAAATCTGGTAACTATGAAAGCTGGAAGAAAAATGTATTTTTTGGTTGGTTTACCTAGCAAGATATTAGCTTGACCGAATATGTTGCGAAAGTAATATTTAGTGGTGTTTTTTTTCTGTTTAATTTGAATCATTCGGTGAATTCCCATGGCGGCTTGAAAAGTGATGTTGGCTACGTCACATAAGCGAGTGATTACAACAAGGGAAGTGTCATACTGTCCCGGTAGAACGTGAAAAAATATTTTAACTCGGAATTCTGTTTCTGTTTCACGCACCGAGTTCAAATAGAGAAAAAAAAATGTAGATATATATCTCAATGTAATTTTTAATGCTCATTTCAGAAATATAAATTAAAATTTGGAGAACTTAAAATAAATATTTTTATATTTTTCATTTTGCTAGGTTTGGTTTGTTTTAAATATCGCGCAAAGTTACACGAGGCTATCTGCGCTAGCTGTCCCTAGTTTAGCAGTGTAAGACTAGAGGGAAGGTAGCTAGTCATCACCACCCACCGCCAATTCTTAGGCTACTCTTTTACCAACGAATAGTGGGATTGACCGAAACATTATAACGCCCCCACGGCTGAAAGGGTGAGCATGTTTGGTATTTACAGTGTATTTGGGTTAGTCTTTTTTCTTCGTTTGTGATCGTATTTTAATTAAAAAATATGAAGATGTAGAACATAGTATGTACAGAAAGATACAAATATGAAATTATTATTTTAATAAGAGGGAATCCTCAATAGCCGCGACACTGAAATTGTTTTAGGCGGGATTAGAGTAAATTAAATTGCAAGACCCGCCTTTTTTCTTCTTAGTCACATTTTTGTGCTTCACCAATATCAAACGCGGGACGCGCATGTACTCGGTTTGTTTTGAATTTCGCGCGAAGCTACACGAGGGCTATCTGCGCTAGCCGTACCTAGTTTAGCAGTGTAAGACTATAGTCGCAGATAGTCATCACCATTTCCCGCCAACTCTTGGGCTACTCTTGTACCAAGGAATAGTGAGATTGACCGTAACATTATAATGTCCCCACTACTGAAAGGACGAGCATGTTTGATGCGACGGGGATTCGAACCCGCGACCCTCTGATTACGAGTCGAGTACCTTAACCACCTGGCCACCCGATTCGATTTGATTATATATCATATCTCTGACACCTTACCCTCAAACTGAAATACTTTTAGGCTGGAGTAGATTAATCTATAAGACCTTGGGCGTGGTCTAAAGGGTCTGACCTCCTGAGTTCAGAACTATAAATGAATCTCAAATCAGACAAGAGATGGTGGAGCTATGAGCTAAACGTTTGTACGTGGAAAAAAAATAGCCGTTTTATAGAGCCTCTTTGCCGCGCCTAGAAATGTATTAATATTAACTACAATTTAACTGTTTAAAAACGAGGAAGTTAACTATAGAACTACTGATGGGTGAAAATAATAAAGTTATATTTAAATAAATATTTTGAATGAAGTCTTCGAAAGCACGGCAACGTAGAACCCAGCACGAGTGTATTTTGATGATAATGTTTGTAACCTGAAAGAGGTTGGGGTCTTAGACATGCTTGTACATACCAATGTAGCTGAATTGTACGTACGTCGAATTATTTTGTTTTTCCACGTGCCTTGGCTAATGAATATATTACAGACGTACTGTCAAGAAAAGTTACTGTCCTATTGGCTCCATGATTTGCTACACCAGTACTAAATTAACTCCTTTCGTCGCTTGTTGTTTTAATGTGTAATTATTTAACTCTGATGTAACTAGGCCCGGCATGGCCAGGTGGATAAGGCATTCCACTCGTAATTGGAGGGTCGCGGGTTCAAATCCCAGTCATATCAAACATGCTCACCCTTTCATCTGTGGGGACGTTATAATATGAGAGTCAATTCCACTATTTCGTTAGTGAAAGAGTACCCCAAGAGTTGGGGGTGGATTCTGATGACAAGCTGTCTTCCCTCTTGTCTTGCACTGCTAAAGTGGGAATGGCTAGCGCAGATAGTCCTCGTGTAGCTTTGCGCGAAATTCAAAAACAAACGAAAAGGTAGAATTTTTAAAAGAGTACAGTTTAAAAGTAGAATGAATAAATAACATCATCGATTAACTTCGTGTTGCTATTCAACGAAAGGTTTGAGAACTTATCTACATAAGATGTTTACTACACTTAAATTTCATCAAATCGTGTACAATTTCACTGTAACAGGCGTGTGAAATATTTCTTCAATTAATTTTTTAACTGTTAGTTATGTATAGTTATAAAATTCATTACTTTCAACTCACATTGGATCCCCGCTAATACAGCGGTAAGTCTCCCGATTTACAACGCTAAAATCAGGGGTACGATTCCCCTCGGTGGGTAAAGCAGATAGCCCGATGTGGCTGTGCCCTAAGAAAACACACACACACACATTCACATTGGTGATGGAAATCCCATATAAAGAGAAGGCACGATGACAAGGAATCTTTTTTTTTCAATTTTCATAAGCAACAAAGAAAACATTATTAAAAATTTTGGGAGTAAATGTTTTTCAAGCGTTTCGCGCTGCAGTTTCTGCTCCAAATCTGAAGCAACACTTGCTGGGAAGTTTTTAACTAGCTCTAACACCATCACTTCAATAGTTAAATTTTATATCAAATATAAACATTTTAAAACTAACTAATACAAATCTAATGTGAAAAACTTCATAAATATGTTTATTGTAACTACCTATAACTTTTTGGTCTTTGTGGTTTAAGTTTTTTCAAAGCACCCACCTTATTATCTAGGCAACTGACAAGAAAGGTTAAATTCAATTATATATTTACTTTTCTAACCTAACTCAATAAGGACTCTTATATCGTTCCGACACAAGATACCCTCCAATATCAAACCGTATCCATTACGATTTCAAACTTTAAGCATCATTACAGATGTAGCAGTGGCGTCAACTTCTAGTGGCTTGTGTCGTCGCGCCCCCTAGGGACGGCAGTCCACCCTTGCTTAAACTAAATGGTTGAGTCACCACCAGGCATCGTGAAGAAAACTGTATAAAAATAACTTTTTATACTCCATTAATTGCACAGACACATACCTCAAATGCTTTCTACAAAAACTGAATAACTCCTTGCTTTCTAAGCCTTTTTACTTGTTAGTAGATTATCTGTTTCTAAGATTTCCCACAAAAAACGATTCGAAATGTGCAATATGCGTTTAATGGCTTTGAAATTAACATAATATGGTATAGTTGAATAAACCTAGTTTGTTTGTTTTAAATAACTTGTTTAGTAAATAAAGTGTTATTTCATACATATAATCAAGTTTTCGTGATCTTTGCATCATATTTTGTGAAACCGTTAAACACATTTCACTCTAGACAAATCAGGAATTTTCTTTTCTTTATGAATATTCGTTGGCTTGAGTAAGTTATATTAAAGAGAATTTGATCATACAAATTAGCAAGTCAATCAGAAATTCAACCCAAACCTGATGTAATTAACATAAACTTTCTTTTCTGGCGTAACATGATTGTAACTGTTCACAATGATTTGTCTAAACTTCGATAAATGTTGCAATGTTATATGTTATCGATACGTAAATGAGGCACATCTTTTAGACCAAATTTCCCCAACATTTGCTGATTACAACTCCTTTCTTGTTGATTTTCGAGATTACCTCGTCCTCCTTTTTACCTTTGTTTTATTTGTAGCATCGATTTTAAAGTAATAAACAATGGTATAATATACACGAGTTCGTCTACACATTTGCGCACATTAAGTATATGAACTATAAGTTTTGATACAGCATTTGTATCTCTACAAAATTTGGTAGACTATTTAGTAAAGGTTACGAGTATATATTGAATAAGCAAATAAGATTTTTGATGAAATATTTTTACTAAAGATTTACTTGTGAAAATATTGAGTTTCTGTCGTTACTAGCCCGAGTGCAAATTGATTTCATGTTATAATTAAAATATATTCTCTAAAAACCATCCTAAATACTTTTCAAACGTTTATTTTTAGTAAGACTCTCTATCTTATGTTATTTTTATACTCTATGTGAAGTCTTTTACTTGACCAACCTCGTAACCATCGTAAAAAAAGGAAATAAATATAAATTATGCTTTTTTCGTGCTAGAGTTACTACACATTATAACACAAAAATTCAAGTGTTTAGTCTGACTACCTTAAGTCTCATAAATAATGAATATATATATAAATATATTTTCACTATTTTTTTATTGCACTGACTTTCCAATCATAACTAGCTAACATTACATAACTTGCATTGACGCGATGCACGTACTCATGTTACGTATCCAATAAGATAAAACTGACCTTTAGTCTTCCCTGTCTTGGCTGTGTTTTAATGGACTAGTATATTGTAATATACAGTCACATTTCAATTATTGCATACTATATATGTGTATATAGATTATTGCAATTTATAAATAAATTATTAAAAATATATTTTCTGAAAATGTAGAACAATAACTCAAGAAGTAAAGCAAGCAATTATCTTTTCTCTCTACGATCTTTGAATTCGGTTGCTGCTGGACCCAGTTTGCTAAGCGTGTTAAAATTTCGCATGTTGAGGATGTCAAACAAAAATAACATGGTAATCTTTTCAGAGATTAAAATGGTTGAGAAAAAACACTCTGGGGACATTCTAAACTATTGATTGGTAATTTACATGTCATCTAATGAAGTAAGTATATGTTAGGGACCGTTTCAAAAATGGAAAGAGGGGAACGGGGTATTTGATTCCATACCTAAGTCATATCTCAGCAAAATAAAAATATATGAGGTGCTTATTTTATATTATAGCTTGTTAATATTAGTAATTTGAGTTCATGCATGAAACGAACCTACTGACATCACAAAAATCTAATTTTAAACAGTGCTACATTCAACATACCACGTGACTTATTAAAATTATATTTAAGTGTGTTATTTGAATACTTACTTTTAAATTAAGAAATTAACTCATATATAATGTTAAAGTTTGAATTATAATCTACAGTATGATTCTTATTAACATAAATTCATAGAATAGGAGTTCAATAAAATTTTAAATGCAAAAGGGTGGAGTATTATTACATCATAACGTCTCATAGTTTGTAAAGAGTTCCAGGCCTCAGTCAAGCAATTTGTTTGTTTCTCATTCAACACAAAGCTACACGATGGGTTATTTGTGCTCTTTCTGCCAACCACTGGTATAAAAACCAGGTTTCTAGCATTATAAGTCCACAGACATACCACTGTGCTACAGGTGCACCTAAGATTATACAATTAAGTTGAGTTATTGAAAGTAAAAGCAAAAAAATTAAGTTAGACTGTGTGGGAGTCTAGTCATAGCTGGATATTTTTAAATTGAGTATTGTGGGTCTTTTTGTAATAAAAGAGATAGAGAAGAATTTGTATTGTCAAAAGGTGTTCTAAAGTAATTGAACCCACATGCGTAGATTTTGACGAAAAGGAAAATTATTTAAAGTTCTATCTACAACAGCGGTAACAACAGTTATAGTGATGATTTTAAAGTGAGTATCACAGCCTTGTATTATAATAACACAATATAGAGAAAAAGATTGGCTTGTCAATTGGGCTCTAAAGTAACTGAACCAGCCTGTGTGGACTTTGGATGTAAATAAGAATTATTTAAAGCTTTAGAAACAACTGTTGTAATCCACGGGGAAAAGTAAATGGATTTATCAATGAGTGTATTGCTATAACAGAGTAGAGGAAAATAATTCGTCCTGTCAGTTGGGTTCTAAAGTAACGGAAACCAGCCTCTTGACGAAAAGAAATGACTGTTTAAAGCTCTGGATACAACTGTGGAAATGAACTGTGTAACGAACATTTGTACATACGTTTGGGTTATTTTAATATACTATTTTAATACAAGTGGCTTGTTTGATATCTACCTACTGTTGAAATTTATCACTAACAACACAGACACCCACTGTAAAGAATCTCGAACTTAGCTAAGCCTGACAGTTTCATTCTTCTTCCACTATATACCTTTATGATGCAACATAATGTTGTTTTTTCAATATTTTCTTAAATTTGTCATGAATCTCTGTGGAAAAATATTAATGTTTCATAACGACGAGTTACAAATTTGTTGATGACAAATTATTTGTGTAGATGGTAAAGTAGTCACGATTGCACAATGTTAATATAACGTTAAGACATACGGTAAACGTTTCAACATACCATAGAAGTCAAAATGTTTAGTCTCTTGTTGAGCAGTGCATATGATTAAAAATAGCATGAATGGATTACGCAAAATAAGCAAAAGCAGGTCTGACCCCATTTTTAAAGAATGCCTTGCGCGTCTTTTCGTTAGCTTGTAATCCAAACATGCGAAAATGTAAAGAGGAAAAACATTACATCATTAAAAACATAACGTTTTACACTAATCACAAATATCCCATTTTTTCTTCTGAAGATAAACCTTCAATTCCTGGTATTCTTTTAGGCCTAGACATTTATCATAGTTTTAATCATAATGTTGCTCAAGTTCGTCTAATACAGAGCAAACAGCTCGTGCAGTACCTCTCAGTAGCAGCCCAAGAATATATTACAACTTTAAAAACTATATGGGGTGTAACTAATTCATCTATCCTATGTAAAGTGGACTCATGACAATTGGTGATCATGTTGTTTTTTTCTGTCTAAGGGAATATTAATCTACCTATTCGATCCACTTAAATTATCATTGCTTCTTTGTCGTATATTATATATATATATATATAACGCTTACAGCATTATTTATATAGCTGTCACATTCTGCATCGGATATAACCATTTTCCAGAGAAACAAAATGTTAAATTGCTACTGATGAAAGGCTAAAAGAGACAATAACACTCCTGAAGAGCATTTTCTATTTTGTCTTTGTAAACAGAAACACTTAAATCCCACTGAGAATAAAGGGGCCCATTCACAATAATCACAATTAAAATTATCAAACACTGATCCATTACATACGTAATACTTTTATCGAACATAAAAATGTTAAAATACAAGGTCTGAAACTCATGAAAAATGTCCCGATAGTCTCTTTTAATAAAGGGCCCGGCATGGCCAGGTGGGTTAAGGCGTTCGACTGATAATCCTAGGGTCGCGGGTTCGAATTCTCGTCCCACCAAACATGCTCGCCCTTTCAGCCGTGGAGGCGTTATAATGTTACGGTAAGTCACTGCTAAATTAGGGACGGCTAGCGCAGATAGCACTTGAATAGCTTTGAGCAAAATTCAAAACAAACAAACAAACTTTAATAAAGAGCATTGACAAGTAAAAACAAAATAAAAGTTATTGGTTCTCGTTGCATTTTTTTACATACGTTATCCAATGAGTTCATTCTTTTCTCACCTACCCAACCACTTTTACACTATTCACTAAAATTCTACTCGTATATTATATAAAATTTAGTTAGTAAAACTTATTATTCATATCGAAATAAATATACTGCCATTGCATACTTATATTTTGCGCATTATTTACTAATAATATTTATACTGTGAAATGCATAATTATGTATAAGTATATAAACACACTACTTCTCCAGATAATTGTACATAATATTTAATTACGTGCATACATTTTTAAGATATCTGCTGTAAGTATCCAAAACACTTACATTCAATTATGATGAAGAGGTTGAGTATCTAGATTTCTTGGAACAACTGTATTCATGGTATAACAACAGAATACTCTTGAGGGGTATCTTATATGTATCTGCATCTCTATGTAAGGCCCGGCATGGCCAGGTGGGTTAAGGCATACGACTCGTAATCTGAGGGTCGCGGGTTTGTGTCCCCGTCGCACCAAACATTCTCGCCTTTTCAGCCGTGAGGGCATTATAATGTGACGGTCAATCCCACTATTCGTTGGTAAAAGAGTAGCCCAAGAGTTGGCGGAGGGTGGTGATGACTAGCTGCCTTCCCTCTAGTCTTACACTGCTAAATTATGGACGGCTAGCGCAGATAGCCCTAGAGTAGCTTTGCGCGAAATTCAAAAACAAACAAACAGTCTCTGGGTAAAGGTATAAAAACATATTTTGCAGCTGACTCGCTCTCCTTCTGGCAACTACAAATATATAATTTAATGAATACTTGCACAATTAAAAAAAATTAATTGAAACAGTGAACGGCTTCCACTTTGAAAATACACTAAAAATGTGGCACAATGTTGTTGTTTTTTGTTAAAAGACGAGCAAGAGAGAAGTGGAGAAGTTACATATATGGTATTATTAAGGTTGCACTTTCTAAAATAGCACTATGTAACACAAATTTTGTTCCTAGATAGTATGTGTTATTTTGTAATTGCTTGTGCTGTAAAAGTACAGAAAATGGCCATTATTCCCTTTAAAGTTTGCTTTTGTGACCTGCATAATGAAATTTAGAAATTTGCACGTTCTATTTACATAAGGTCTGAATAAAACAACATATGAATCCAGATTTACATGTATTTATACTAAAGTTATACAAAAATCTTCAGAAGTGAGTAGTTTTTTGAGATTTGCGACTTTAATGTAAATCACTTTCACGTATCAGTCCCCAAATATAGTCTCCCATCATGTCTTCGCTATACGCTCCCAGGCTACAAAAGCAAAGTTTGAAGAGAAAAATAGGTCTTTTCTTTTTACTTTAGGTATAAGCAACTGGGAAATAACACTTTCTGTCCAGGAACAAGAAAAAGTAAAAATTTGTTACATAGTGTAATTTACTTCTACGATAGTAGTTCAATCAAATACCGTCGTTTCTGTATTCTATATGTAAAGTATACATATTATTTATTTACTGGTTTTAACAGTATTTGCTACACTATTTGGCATACCTTTTATTTGGATCTAGTATTTATTGTTATACTTTTCTTTCGAAGTTTGTTTGCACTGTTAACTTAATATCTGTTTGATATTAAAGATTAACCTAAATATTCTAAGCTTGCTAAGTCTCGTTACACATTATTGGAGCCACAGTCGAAACTTCGTTAACAGTAAGGATACCTAAAATGGTGATATATTGCAGTCCGTCTAATCTTTCTAATTGGGAAAGAAAGAAAAGTATGTTCAGCTGTACTGATGGCCAAGCCGATTTTTAGTTTCGTTCTAGGTACATAGCTCGGAAGTTAATATTATTTACTTAGTAATGTCAAGTAATCTCTACCAAAACAAATATCTTACTATTAACAAAACTTTACTATTTTCTGGAGAGAAGAAACAAACAAAATATTGTTTCCATAGCGTAAAATCCACACGGTCGTCACTAAAAGTCCAATAAAAATTAATTTTGTTACTATTATATACATATATATATCCGTGTAGATATAGTATTATTATTGGTTATTAGTATACTTGTAAGTATTTTATATGCTAAGAGGAAATATGAGCCCTTGGCATCAAAATGATGTGGTTTGATTATATAGTCACTGTGTTCGATGTGTTAAGAAATACCTATGTATGCTTAATATTTGTTAAGCATATTGGAGAGTTCTATTCATTGTTAACAGGAGAAATAGAACATAACCTATTACTCCAGAAAACATAGTTGGTTTGTTTAAGCCAAAGATTCGACTTTACGGCTTCATTAGGGCAAACAATACATATTAAGTGACTTAGGATTAACTAAATGACAAAATACTTTTAGAGGTTATGCAATTATTACAACAGACATTTTATCAAATCCGAGTTTATGAAAAACGTTATCGCCAAGTTGAACGTAATAATGTATCGAATACTACAGAGACGTGGATAATATAAAAAGTAATAATAACAGAATTATAAAAAGTATCTGACAAAAGTAAGGGCATTAAGGTTATGAATAGATATGTGTTTGTAAATAAGATAAATGACCGTCTCAGCAATGAAAACAATTATAGAACACTACAGGGAGATCCTACCAATAACACTGAGAGAAATATAAAGATTTAATTGAACAAACCAGAAAAACTCAACACTTTATAAATGGATAACAAAGAACCTCATTCCGAACAACAGCAGACCACCGGAATTTAGCAGTCTTCCGAAGGACCACGAAAAAAGGTATCCGTTTGAGACCCATTGTATCAGCTTATGACTCGCTAACCGAAAATCTTTTGTAGCTAAACCATTTCACAATTATTCCTACCTGCTTAAAAAGCACTCAAGGTTTTCTTGAAACCCTCCTTTCTACTGGTAACGCCAGCAGTCCGAAGAGTATATTATTCAATTGATGGAAGGGGTCGATATAGACATGGAACTTTCCATCTCTATTGATGGAAAGGGTATATAGACATGGAACTCTCCATCTATATTGATGGAAGGGGTATATATGGACATGGAACTCTCAATCGCTATTGATGGAAGGAGTGTATATGAACATGGAACTCTCCATCGCTATTGATGGAAGGGATCTATATGGATATGGAACTCTCCATCGCTATTGATGGAAGGAGTCTATATGGACATGGAACTCTCCATCGCTATTGATGGAAGGGGTCTATATGGATATGGAACTCTTCACCCCTATTGATTGAAGAGATCTATATGGATATGGAACTTTTCACCTCCATTGATGGAAGGGGTAGAATATGGAACTCTCCATCGGATGGAATGAGTCTATATGAACTTCACCCTATTGATTGAAGAGATCTATATGGTATGGAACTTTTCTGTATATAGGAGAACACTGCTCCTATAGCAAGTAATTGAAACCTACTATAGGTACCACTTTGCAAAGAAAAACCTATGGCAAGCATTTGGAATCGGAGAGCTAAATGAAAGAGGAGAGAGACTTGTTGATTGGTGCAAAGAACATGATATCGCTGTAATGAATACTTTGTTCAAGAACCATTCAAGAAGATGTTGGACATGGAAAAGCCCTGGAGACAGAGTGAGAAACCAAACTGACTTTATCTTGATGCAAAAACGATACCGTAACTCCATAACATCATGCAAATCTATGCCAGGTGCAGACTGCAGCAGTGAGTGGAAGTCATGGAACTGGCAGGATACAAAAGGTCCCTCATGAAAACTATAAGAAAGAGACAAATGGAATTTCTAGGACACATCTGTAGGAAGAATGGGATAGAGAAACAGATGCTATGTGGAAAAATAGAAGAGATGAAAAGCAGAAGGTGTCAAAGAACTAAATATATCGACAGCCTCAATAACTATGTCACCAAGAACTCAATGAGCAACATCGGGTTGATAAGGAGGATTGACAACAGAGAAGTCTGACATGCCATGGTTGTCGATGTCTGCCGCAGATTTGACACATGAAGAAGAAGAAGAAGATATAGAGGCCCGATATGGATATGGAATTTGTAAAGAATCGTCAAGACGGTTTACATTTAGCGAGATACGCTATTCAACACATTAAAAACATATTAAATTTGTGCTGAAAAACAGTTATTTTCGGTTTATTGAAATCTGTTATATACAGTTATAAGGTGTTCGTATGGGTAATTGTGTAGCCTTAACATTTTCAACGTTATTTACATGTGTATAGTAGATAGACAAGCCTTACAACTGTAGCATAAGAAGCTGGAAGTGTGGGCCAGATATATAAACGACATAATTGGAATAACTCTTTAAGCTATTTACTAATTGTCTATGATTTGTTCAGTATTTTCCGTCCTGCTATAAAACTCACTATTAGGCACTTCAAATTGTTCCTGAACAATGTCTCACGTTCATGATTAGTGAATCTCGCTTTAAAACAAACTAAATTTTGATGTTGCATTCCTTTTCATAAATATAGTTTTGCAAAATTTGGCACTTTGTTGAAAAAATTTGGCGTTACTTTGATATAGCATGAGACGCAAAATTTGTGAAAAATTATAACTGAAAGACTTGAATGAGGTAATCAAATGAAGTTTACCATAAAAATTTCTCTAATTTTTATAAATATTCAAGAAGTTTTTGAACGATGTTTTTCATGTGAATTTAATCGTCTTATTTTTCGTTTTGTGTTCAGACAAAGTTGTTTTTCTCAAATAAGTATGTCTTTTGTATTTTCCAGTCATTTTTTGAAAATTTTTAGTCTCTTATATTCGACTGAAAACTGTGTTTGATGACAATTGTTTTAATGATGTAGAACAACTTCTGCCCTCATGAGGCGTCAATTTTATGCAGCAAAGGGTCAAATTTTTTGTAACAGTGTGTAGTTTCTCATTTCGAAAAATACAAGGTATAGTCACCAAATTACCTACCTAATTAGATTCTCACTTGAAAGTAAAGAATCTTTTGAAGTAATTTTCCTACCATAATTAAGTTCTAATTTTGAAACAAACAAACGTAAAATTGCAAATAAACAAACTTTCAAGATGTCTTCAAAAAATAATAAAAATAAATGAAAAGGTAGATGACATAAAAATTAGTTGGCTGAGACATTGTCCTTTTTTTTTTTTTTCACAACCTGGTGAGACATTTTCCATATAAATCCCGAATCAAACACATTGTCGTTCCTTGATGTTCAAATAATCCCAAAGGATGCCAAACTTGTAATGGAACTGCGTCATTAGTGTTGTGAGAAATCAGTGTTTCCATACATTACCACACAATATCTACTACCCGTTTAACGTGTGATTACTGGATTATTAAACCGTATATGTAAAACTTGTGTAACTAATGAAAGCAAATAAAAAGCTATTCAAGAACTCGTCGTTTTCCTAGTGGGCAATTGATCTCAAATTAAGCATTTGTTAAAAAAAATATTTGTACGGTTGAAAATTCACCTATGTAAGTAAGACCAACTGGATAAAGGTTAAAACATATTTAAGATTAGAAAATTCCATTTCAGAGTTGATAAATAAACGTATTTACTGGAATATTCTCCATTTTTTTAATAGTTTGTTACGAGGTCTGTATATTATATATGAGATAAAATAAGGAGTAATGTATTGAAAAATGAAGTTAAAGTATAAAGTTGAAAAATTCTGCAAATACTTGTGCATAAATTAAATGTTGATGGATATCCACAAACATTTATCTGTAAGACTTTATGACGCCATGAAAACAATTCACATTAACAATACAGAGACCTTGCCACGCGAAAAAAATACAACTGCACACGAATTTCATTATACCGTAAATTAGTCCTAAGATTTCAACTCGTATCAGACAGACATGTATGCAATCAGGTCTTGTCACTAGAATCTAGGTAGAACTTTGAAAAATGTGTTAATAAGATCAAGCTTTAAACCCAAAACATGCAATAAACATGCAGGTTATGAATTAGGTTTAAGAGGAAACTGTAACAACAATAAGATACGCAATTTGAAATCGGTAAAAAACGGAATTCTAAGGGATAAAATTAACGAACACCTTCGAACTTGAAATGCGTTATATAGTAAAGTTAGTTAGTTTGTTTGTTTTTGAATTTCGCACAAAGCTACACGAGAGCTATCTATGCTAGCCGTCCCTAATTTAGCAGCGTAAGACTAGAGGGAAGGCAGCTAGTCATCACCACCCACCGCCAACTCTTGGGCTACTCTTTTACCAACGAATAGTGGGATTAACCGTCACATTATAACGCCCCGACGGCTGAAATGGCGAGCATGTTTGGCGCGACGGGGATGCTTGGCCATGCCGGGCCAAATAAAGTTAGTACTGTGACTAAGCATTTTGTTAACAAAAGCGATTTAATATATGTTAATTGTTACGTAACAGCGAACATTCTTAAACAACTTTTAAGATAGAAAATGCAAAACAACGCTTACTAATTTTAGAGAATAAGTCACAGCTAAACAAACAAAAACTAAACACCCTGGAATTTGTAATTTTTACTCTTTCTATTTGATGAGTGTAATAACGTCTGTGTGCTTTAAATAGTATAGTCCTTTTCGTTTGTTTATATAGTGTTGAGTGAAGTCCATCTGACTGTGCAGACTCGAATTGTTTTCAAATCTTCTGTATAAACGTAAATCAGTTAGCAAATTTTTGCTCCGTAATGACGAAACGTTGAGTAAAATAAAACAAATTGTGTTTTCTAGAGTAACATGCTTTATTTCTCCCTTTAACTGTGTATATTTTTAGTGAAATTAAATAATTACATCCAAATGAAGCTGAGTAAGTAAACAAAATCATGACGAAGGACTGCGTTAAAAACAACAAATCCAAACTTCTGATTAATTATATTATTACCATAAATTTTAACCCATAATATTTTTGTTTAAAATTAAACAAAATACGCTGCATATTTTAAAAAAAAATCATAGGGTACATGCTACAACGTGGGATTATAACATGTATCCTAGGTTTAAGAGGTTACTACGGAATTAGGACCCACATTGAGGCGGGGATACACCGTCCACCAGTCTTAACCTTCAATTCGCTAGTCTCATATAAATATATTTATATATATTATATGTCGAGCGCCTAAACCACCTGGCCATTTCGGGCCAAAGCAATGGCATTTGAAATAAGTTGAGCTAAAGTAAAGGCGCTCGACTCGTAATCCGAAGATCGCGGGTTCAAATCTCCGTCCCACCAAACATGCTTGCCCTTTCAGCCGTGGGGGCGTTATAGCGTGACAGTCAATACCACTATTCGTTGGTAAACGAGTAGCCCAAGAGTTGGTGGTGGGTGGTGACGACTAGCTGCCTTCCCTCTAGTCTTACACTGTTAAATTAGGGACTGTTAGCACAGATAGCCCTCGTGTAGCTTTGCGCGAAATTCAAAAACAAATAAATCATTGGTTTATTTATTTGTGTCAAGGCAACAAACATCCAAAAGATTCCAACAAGAAGGCGCGAGTAATTCATACCACAAGTTGGATCAATCCATTTTTAACAACCTTTATTTTTTAACTTTATAATAACTGTGAAAATTGTAATAACTGTATATTAGCTTTTTCTGCCACAAATTCCAAAGAAAATATAAAAAACAAATATTGACTTGATGAAAGCTCCCTTTTTAATAAACAATTTGTTGTTTGTTCTTGAATTTCGCACAAAGCTACTTGAGGGTTATCTGTGCTAGCCGTCCCTAATTTAGTAGTGTAAGACTAGAGGGAAGGCAGCTAGTCATCACCACCCACCGCCAACTCTTGAGCTACTCTTTTACCAACAAATAGGGGAATTGACCGTCACATTATAACGCCCCCACGGCTGAAATGGCGAGCATGTTTGGCGCGACGGGGATGCGAACCCGCGACCCTCAGATTACGAGTCGCGGGCTTTTTAATAACAAATGCATATCACGCTATAAAGACTGCCAGTCAGAGAAAAAAATGGTCCCAAATCTCTACCTTTTCTTCGGTTTTATGTATACATGTCATAGAACTAGCAGTTAGCAAACAGTTCTCCTTTGCCCACGTAATAAATATCCATATTGTTTATGGGTAGTTGTGATTTATTATTGTTTTCAAAATAGAGCTTGAAATGAGTAAATTAAAAAGTGTTTTATTACGGTGATATTTCATCTCTACGAAAGGAAACGTGATCGCATCAGATAACTGTTATACACTCATACTTGTTATAAACTAATATGAAACAATCTCAATGAACTTGACACTAGAATTCGTTGGTACATATGTAAGAGGGGTACGCATGTGCAAAATGCGTGTTCCCAGCATGTTTAGATTTCTGTTAACAGAAAGCCATCTTTTAACTTTATAATATTGTGTGTGTATACCCATCATATGAAAATTGCTAGCTAGAAGTACATCTTACAGAGATAAAAACTGATTTTTAAAATTATTTCTTCAATAAAAATTTCGGTATTCAGTTTTGAATTTGTAGGCAGAGGGTGTAGGTTTTTGCTTTCTTCTGTGTGGGTAATTGGATATATATATTTTTTAATACCCAGGAGGGTCAGGTGCACGAGACCTTTTCCTCCATCCCTTACTTTGTTGTAGTCTACTCTTTGGAGTGTGTTATTGAGTAGAACTTTGGGCCAGAGTATTACATCGTACTCAGGCCCTTTTCAGGGCAATGTCCATGTATGGCCTTGATTTGCCCCTATTTTTATTTAAGTTTTTTTTTCAATACTTCTATTCCTTTTCTTGTTTTTTTTTTTCTTCAGTTGTATATAATCTTTTTATTACATATATATGAATTACTAAAGAGAAAACAAAAGGGTAAAAAAGTAAGGTACAATAGAATAAAAACTAGTTCTAAGTGTTTACTGCATGGTGACCAGCTTGTTTTATATTTCTTAAATATATATTTATAGGAGAGAGGTATTTAGGACTATGTTCATCATGTACGTAGTGTCTGTCAAGATCATACATTAAGTCGTTTGTATACTAATTCTCATTAAAATAGTTTAGTGCATTATGCAAGAGTCTAACAGATATTGTTTCTATGTTTACAACTTGTACATGAATGTGGATGAAGTGCTACGTGGTACTTTGTAGGCTGAAGTTAAAACTGAGTTTTGTATTCTTTGTAGTTTCTGTAATTGTTTTTGTGTTATGTTTATCCAGGCAGGAGATGCATATTCTATTATAGGTCTGATGTATGTTTTGTAGATTTTTATTATATTATCAGGTGATGTTCCTTGATTTTTACCTGAAAGACTTCTTGCATAATTTGCTCTTTTCCAGATTCTAGTCAGGATATTGTTCGTATGCTGTATCCACGTTAATTTGGTATCGTAAGTTAATCCTAGAAATTTTGCAGAAGTAGCAGTCAGTAAAAGTGATCCTTTCATGTATAACTTGGGTGAATCTTTTTTTACTTTAGTGGTGAGTGTAATAGCTTTTTTTTTTTTTTAATTTCGCGCAAAGCTATTTGAGGGCTATCTGCGCTAGCCGTCCCTAATTTAGCAGTGTAAGGGCTAGAGGGAAGGCAGCTAGTCGTCACCACTCACCGCCAATTCTTGGACTACTCTTTTATCAACGAATAGTGAGATTGACCGTGACATTATAACCCCCCACGGATGAAAGGGTGAGCATGTTTGGTGCGACGGGGATAAAAACCCGCGACCCTCAGATTACGAGTCGCGCTTAAGCCACCTGGCCATGCCAGGCCTGAGTGTAATAGTACTCCCTAAGCTGAATTTATATACGTTTCTTTGTTTATATTTATACACAATGAACTATATGTGCTGTACTAACTACGGGTATCGAAACCTGATTTCTAGATTGACAGACTTGTCGCTGTGCCATTAGAGGATGTCTGTATGTACAAAAACTTTTATATACTATCAAAATATATTTTTAGTGATTATGGTACATCTTAATAGCAACTCCACGGATATTTCTATTGCTAAAAGTTCTGTTGTAAAGGTGTAATGTCTGAAGTACATCATTTGTCTGGGATAGTTTTTATCATCCATGTGGTGTACGTGAATAACGATTCCTGCCCATGTTTCAACTGCTCGATCGCACAGAAATCCGTATACTGTGCAGCTGTCTATTTGACCGGTATCTTTGTACGGAATAGCATGGATTCCTGCTTAGTTCTTCAGCTACTAAAGACTTGTGACAGTTGAAATAATATTTCATGAAATTGTCTTGTGAACACACGACTGGCGCTGCTTTTCCAGACAAAGATCCTTCTTGATTATGTTGTGTCCTGATGTCTGAGGTATAGGTCTGCACTGGCCCAAGCCTAGCCCGAGGGATGGACAATGACAAAAAGCAATATCCAGGTTTAGGCGATGTCAAACTATTCGGAAAATTCTTGTGAGCAATATTTTGGTTAAGCCTAAGTCAGACCTGAACAACGTACTGTAATCACCTATCGGGCTTAGGCTGGGTTCGGGCCGGGTAAACGTATGAAATTTCTGCCTGCGCAGACCTCTAGTCTGAGGCACTTGGACGGGTTTTCCCTTTGTTTTATTTTTTTTTCTGTGTTCGTGGATTATCACTTCTTAGAATAAATATACTTACAGTTTACTTAGCATGGCTGATATACGACTTTTTGTAAGTCTTTTCTAGGAGATCATTTGTTTTATAATGCCACTAAGTACTGGGGATATCCTTGGTATGAACATATATTTTTTATTTGAGTCTATGAATATTTCTCGTCTGACAAAGGTCTTACTTGTCTTCCCAAAACATTAAGTTTTTGGTGACAATCTCACAACATTAGATTTGGTTTGGATTGTTTTGAATATCGCGCAAAGGTACACGAGGACTATTTGCGCTAGCCGTCCCTAATTTAGCAGTGTAAAACTAGAGGGAAGGCAGCTAGTCATCAGAATCCACCGCCAACTCTTGAGCTATTCTTTTACGAACGAATAGTGGGATTGACCATCACATATAACGCCCCTATGGCTAAAAGGGCGAGAATGTTTGGTGTGATGGGGATTAGAACCCTCGACCCTCAGCATACGAGTCGAGTGCCTTAACCATCTGGCCATGCCGGGCCTAACACTACTTAAGAAACGCCATACTATGTCAGTGTAGTTCTGACGCATTCCGTTCCAACACGACTTTATCTCGTATGTGAGTGTCATATACATTGCTTATTTGTTTATTCAATATCGTTTCTATATAATGTACCTAACCCTCTGTAATTAGTTTAAATTCTTGACTTAATACTTTGACTATTCTACAATTCAAGTAAAAAAAAAGTTGTTAGGCAATATTTTTTCATGTATGCTCATTCAACTTTTGAAATGCTTTGAATTTCGGAGCTGATAAACTAGGTCAAAATTCGTACAACATCACAAAATATCCCCCTGCACTATAAGTTGTGTGTCAGGGGTAAGAATAATTGGAAATTACTTAGGGTAAACAATGGATGGTAAGGTGCTTCTGGTTGGCTGCTGTCTTTTTGAACGTTAGTTTAAAATTATGGAAAACGTCATATTAGGCATAATCCAAAGATTGTGAAAGTTAGGGTAGAAGTAGTAGTATTATTCGATTTTATATATGTGTGTAATCCGTTAGGTGGTTAATATTCTACAGTTAACTTATTTGAGTATAAATCAGAGTGATTTGCTAGTGTTACAAGGGCGGTGTTCTCAACATGTTGGAAATTGTCAGTAATGTAGGCTGAATCAAGCTTTACATTAATTTAGTCTTTTACCTTGCTCGCCAAAATAGAAATCGTAAACCAAAAGCAGTTTTAGAGTATGTTGTCACAACGAGATGTGACAAATAAATTTATGCATTTTTTTACTATTATTATTAATTTTTCTCCTCCCCTAGTGACTGAAACTTCTACTATTGATGTGACTTCTGAAAAAGTAAACAGGTAGTTTGTAGATATTGGACAAATGGTTTGAACTATATTTTATGACAGCAGATGTTTATATATATATTATGTGTTAAGTATTTCATTTTATGTAATAACTGATATAAATTTATATGAAAGAACATTTGCATGTTGACAATAATGCAAAGTTTTGCCTACGTGAACCTTTCTTTTGTCTTCTGTCGCATGGACAGAATCCAATAACGAGCGTTGCATGACTAAAGTTAATTTTCATAGTAAACATATACATTATCAGTGAATATTAATAGAAAAATACTTTCCCACCAGATTTTTGGTATTCACAAGATATTTCAGATTTTAGTTTTATTCACAAAATATACCATAAATAATAGTATTTACACAGATAAATAAACAACATTTCAAATAATTTTTTTAGTTTGAACAATTTTGTAGAAAATGTATAAATGACACCTAAAAAAGGGGTTTTGTGACTATATAATTCACTATGGCAGTGGTATGAGTGACTGAATAAAAATCGATTTGATTGATAAATATTAAAACTTGTAATGTGTGCGAAGTATGTTTACCTACGCCAACACGTTTCTTCTATCGTTAGTAAGGCCTGTTGATATTTAAAGTGAGTCAGATTTGTTGATATCGGTATTAATGTGTTTATTGTGTTTGTAAAATTGTTGATAGTTGCATTAAGCAAGATATGTTGATGTCTGTATTAATTTGTTCCTTATGTTGTGTGTTTTGTACTAGAGGGTGCGTGGCCTTAAAATCAAGTAAGTTTCTTGGAGTAAGCCTAAAATACTCTAGATGACGTCAAGAAAAACTTGATAACTTTGATGGTGTGTACAAACAAAGGTACGTGATAAATACGAGGACTGTGAATCACTGAACCGTTTGTTTCCAGTCGGTTTTGGTAGAATGACAGTCACTGAAGCATTGGAATAGTTTTCAGTTTGTTCAATGATTGAGAATTTATTCAAATATTCAGGTCAGTGCTAGTTATTGCGTGTATTCAGTTACTTATTTGATTATCAGTGAAACAGTGCATTAGTCGTAGACCGTTCGCGAGTACATTTCTGTTGAAAGTGAAAATGTTATTTGTGAACTTAGGCTTACAATTATGTACAAGTGATAGTATACCCGTGTAGCAATCGTTAAAGAAGTAAACAAATCTTTCATCGGTACGCGAAGTGATCTTTATATTATTTTCACCAAGTAGTCTAAAAGAATCCACCAAATGATAGAAGTGGTAGAACACCTTACAACAGTGTATTTATTACTGCCTGGAAAATTGTGAATTATAAATGAGCTTCACGTTAGTTTTCAGACGAATCTCGGTTTGACAAAACTACTGTGACGAAAGCTTCTGTAGAAATTCGAAGAACCCATGAAGCGCGACTTTGTTGATAAAGCGCACTGTGTGTCCGAGTATAAATGAAAAAATATATAGAATTTCACTTTTTCTTGTGGTTGCAGCTACATTTTTGTGTAACTAATTGCTTTTCTTCAGGCATGGCATCTAAAAGGTTATTTTGTAGTATTGTTTGTGCATGTAATATATAGTGGGACCATCAATCAAATTACAGTTGGTTTATGCTGTATTCAATATAGAGTATAAACTAATCTTGGTATGGGTTTTTTTTGGTTCTGCCAATATCCAAGAAATATTCTTGTGTACTTTTTTCTCAGACTGTTAAGTAAATTATGCTTTAAAGTCATAACTCTTCATCTTGACATGTACATATATACTAAGTGTTCTGTTATGTTCAACCATTTGTAAATAATCTAAATACTCGCAAAATCCACTTTGGATGTCTGTTGAAACGCCGTGAACTCTTCATCATTTAGACAAGTTGTGTCAGATGTGCATATATGTTAGCACGAGACGGGTCATTAGCATTGCGCATGCTGGTTTCGTGTGTCATTTATAACATATAATACAAACACACACACCGAGTCTTGACATGCACGTGAGCATCATGTGTTAACATTATGGCAGGTTAACGTGTGTATGCTGAATAAAACAGATACATTGTTGACCGAAATTACCCAAATGTTTAACGGTTCTACTTACATTTTTGTGTGGGCAGCTTTGTTGATAGTCTATTCGTGTGTTTGTCTGTTAGCAAGTGACAACGAATACAGTCTTGAAATGTTAGTTATCAGAAGATACAACTTTATTAATTTCTGAAAATTAGTGTATTCTCAATATACTATACGGTGGACTGGTCAGTTTAAATTTCAACAGTGTTTTAGCCTACAGATTTTAAATCATTGGGGTGAGAAAGGAGAAACGGAGTTGGTCCAGGGCAGAGGCATAGCCAAAGGAGGGGTTTTGGGTGTTAACCTCTCCCATGGACCCAAACATTTTAGACAAGTTCAGTTGCCACCTGTGAAGTTTCATAAAGATCCGTGATGGCATGGCAGATAATTTCACACACAGCAAATGGTCAAATGCAAATTTCTGATTGAACACTCTTTTAATACAGCAAGTTTTGTCAGAACTAGAGAAATACAATCGAATATCTATGAAAGGCTCAAACGCCTGTTCGTTCTTGCCAGGACATCTATAACACAGTTGGTTCAACTTTAATATCACGGTGAATGTATAATGAGGCCAGGCCATTCAATCGATCTTCAGTGGTGGTATTTCTCAAATACGTTTTGAGTCTTCTGAGAGTTGAAAACGAACGCTCCACTGAGCTCGTTGACACAGACAGCATGGCAAATACTTTCAACAGTCTAGAAATGACTAGGAACATTTCTGCATTGCACATTGCATATGCATCTATGACATTTTTTGGTCTGTTGTTCTCAAGTGATTTGCAGCAAACCCTAAGTTCACCTACTGCAGCTAGTGAAGTGCTGTCAATTTCAGCCTTGTATATATTGACCAACTCTTTAATTTGGTCACGTTGTGCTGTAGGTTCTGACCGTTCTGTGGTAGGTCCTGATGGTAGTAGACACATGAAGTTTGTAAGGAGAGTTTTGTGACTGGTCAGACGGTCACATATTTGTGAAAGAAAGTAATCAACAAATGGTACAAATACAACAATACGAAAGTACTCCTCAGGGCTAGTGGTTTGTGGGTTAGCACGGTACATCTGTCTTCTAGCGTGCCTTGACATTATGATGTCAATTTGAAGCTCACTACACAGAGTTTGAGCCTCACAGAAAATGTTGTTGAATTCATTCACAGTATTATTTCTGAGTGAACAGATTAAATCTTCCACTATTTCTGCGTGATGCATCGTAGCACCTAAATCAATGTTCTGTTGCTGCAGTAAGTTGTACAGAGGTAAACTAAAGGAAAACAATTTAGCAATGGTAAGTAGAGTGATGATGAATTATGGCTGTGTTATATAACACAACAACTGATTGGCTTGCGTGGCAGAATCTCTGTCTTGCTAACCTGATATGGTTTCCAGGGCATCTGCAACTGCATGGATTAATTCTAAAAAGACAATGACTGAGTCATGCCTCTCAACCCACCGGATGGGGCAGAGACCTTTCAAACTTTTTTTTTATTATTCAGGTGCTTTATTCTCCACCGAAAGAGCCAAAACATGCTTTCGTTTGGGTGTATTGAGAATGTTTTCAATGCTAGAAATTACTTCCATGCAATTTCGCACAGGAACTTCTTTACAAGCATCAGAAACTGCCAAGTTTAGGGAATGGGCACTGCAGTGTACATAGGGTGCAAATGGGAATTTATCAGTTATGCGTTTCTGGACACCATTGAATTTCTTACTCATAGAGGCAGCACCGTCGTACCCTTGTCCTCGCAGGTAAGCCATGCCAATACCATATTTTGTCAGATTGGTTATGATAACATCAGCCAAGTTTCTGCCTGTCACATTGTAAACAGGTATAAATTGGAAAACATCTTCTCTCATTGCGACAGAGTTGTCATTGGCATGCAAATATCTAACACGCAGCGAAAACTGTTTAATGCCTGAAATATCTGTTGTTTCATCAGCTAATATTGACAAACACTTTGCAGCATTAACCCTGTTGACCAAAGCATCAAGAACATGAGTATTACAGACATTGATGATTTTATTTTGAATTTGAGGATTCGGATACGTAGCTTTCCTCTTTGTACTGTTAAGGCTTGCTGAAAGCTTGACATCACCCTTTGCCCTGTAGCGCAAAATTGCCCGAAAATTCCCATCATTATTGATGGGCTCCTCATCAGTTTCACCAACAAACATTGAACCAGAATCATATTTTCCCCTCAAAGCTAAACCCTGTCTCCCACACAGCAATACAGTATCAATAATAGGCATTAAATATTGCCAGTTCTGTTCAATTTCTTGCTTGTAAATTACATCAAGCTGCAAGTGCACCGATGAACTTGTGTTTACGATCTGTAGAAAATTGTTAGCCTTTTCTTTGTTGTCTTGGTGGTACTGTTTCAATTCATGTGCCTTGAAGTCTTCAACAGCCTTCTTCCAGTTTGTGTATGGAAATTTCACTAGTTGTCCCAATTTCTGGCTTCCAACACCAGCACCATCAGGAGCAAAAAGACAGCAGTACTTGCAGAAAGCACCCTATGCATGTTGACTGTAGGGTAGCCATCTCCACTGTGAAAGCCAATGATGCTGAAAACACAGTTTTCTTGGACCACACTGGGGAAAAAAATAATCACTTCCTGGCTTCTAGGCATTCTCAAGGATACATTTTTTTTTTATCCAAAAGATACAGGAAGACATATTTCTAATTAAGTTATTTTGCACATTGGAAAGTTTGTTATGAGAGTACCATAACCTCGAAGAGAAATGCTTGGAGCTGTACTTCACAGAGCAGGCCTAACATCCTGTGGCTGTAGGCCTACAGTCAATAGCAGCAATGAATATTCAGTCTAAAACTCATCAGAGTGTTTGCATGATTTTTAATATAGAATTAATATAATGAGGAGTCGACTTACCTGTTTGCCAATGCTGACATCATCAGAAATGTAATTTCCAGTGTCCCAGACTGGACCTGAGGTGGTAGTGGCAGCACTGGTAGAAGGCCACGGTGATGACTCTGGCAATTCAGTTGACAATTCTGATTCAACCTGACTGGCTGTAGCAGATTGATCAATTTCAGCCTCGTGAATTGGTTTAAAGAACCCATGCAGTGTCTTTTGCTTTTTCAGGCTTGACATAGTGAATGATTGTTTATCGCAACTTCTGTTTGTCAACGTCACATTCACAGTGCCATGGTGCTGCCAGCCTGCCACGGTGCCACTCACTATTTATTTGTGAAGTTAATTTTTAAAATCCAGGGAATCTGAACATACACTGTCCATGATATTTGAATACAGATTATAGACACTATACATATATTTTGCACTCTCCTGAGTGACTCTATATTTTATATGTTGATGACAGGACTATAGGCCTACTTTGCTGAGCCTGATAACTTTACATTATATATTATATATATAGGCCTATATATTTATTTATTATTAAACAAATAAGACAATCACCTCAGTGTGCCATTCTGAAATTTGCCAAACAGGTGGTCTCAGAATGCGTAATTAAGGCTTTTCTTTTGTGTTTTTATTAAGAAGTTTCCTGGGGGGCATGCCCCTGGACCTCCCTAGCATGGCTTTGCGCCTGCGGCATCAAGCACTCAAACTAACCCACCCCCCATGGCCATTTCTGGCTACGCCCCTGGTCTAGGGCAAAGAAAATTAGCTAGTGATACAGCTCACCTTTTATTATTAATAAGCCAACACAAACTAAAATTGCATAGCTTACTCTGATCGGAAATTATTACAAGAAAACATTACGTTACATTTTTAGAACTTTGCGTTTTAAACCTATCTTAATAACCCGCACCTCAATCTAGCGAACATTTAAATTACAACTTTAATAATATTCGAATGGAGAAAAATAAAGCTGTCCTTGACGGGAAGCGGAGATGAAACGGAAAGATCGTAATCCCTATTGCAAATCTATATGCACACAGGATAAACGTTTCGCGAAATTGGGGGTTGCACATCGTGTAATAAAAATAAGTTTTTCCAGTATCATACGTATAAGCAAGAGTTTCATTATTGTATTATTTACTAATGTGGTATTTTCCTGTTGACGTTTTGGTTGTACGACCGTACATGATTAATAATATTAACTTTCTGTTGATACAACACATTTTTTGTTGTATCAAAAACTAAGCCAGTACAGACTCTAAGTACATTATATTAATCTAATCGCAAGTTATTATTTACCTATAAACCAGGTTATTGTTAGCTAGATGTCGCTTTGTTGAGAAAATCACATATTGTTCAGCGATTCATTTAATATAATATTTCAATATTAACTTTAAACAGGTAGATAATTCAAGCTTATAACGATAAGGTTATAATGAGTCATCAATAATGTACCTCACTGCTATGTTAATTGATACTGTCGACTGTATTTTCACGTTTTCCTGTTAAGGGTTGGATGGATCAGGATACTTAGTCTAGAGTTAAATAAGTATTCTAAGCCTTCAGTTAAAAATTGATCATTACAGAAAAGTAACTGTTATTTAACAAAACATCCAAGAAGTTCATTGAACCATACCGAGTAATTTCAAACCTTTCAACAAAATATAAAAAGAAATATTTAAAACTTGAATACTTTGGTTGGTCATTGTTTGAGTGATATAATTAATAAATCTTGTTATCTGCTTCTTCAGATAAAATTAGAATATGATGCATGTTTTTACAGTTATAATGAGGGAAATCAAAACGCTGTTCATTATCTCGTACTTTCTAGACGGAGAGGCAGACAAGGAAGGAAACCTTGAATAGAAAGGTTTATTCTTTTCAGTTATAAACTATTCATTTTATTCATAGGAAAACCATTACTAACAATGACTTAGACTAAAAATTAAAATATAGCAAACGAAGCTTTGAAAGCGTTTGATCTTGTTTTATGCTTTAATATCTTTTCAGTGCAAAATAATAAGTACTTTAGAATTAATACATGGCTATTTTCAGAGTAGATTGTTGGCGTTGCATTATTGTTGGAAAAATATCTTTTGTTGCTTTTGAATGGAGAAGAAATGCCTCATAATTATTCCTAAAAGTGTTAGCATCCTGTTAGCAACGATATTTAGATTTTCGATAAAGTACTGCAACTAATTTTGTTTACATGAAAAACATCTAAAATAATGTTTAATCCTCTGTGGGATTTTAACGTGGTCTTCGACATTTTCGTTATTCTATTGAGATGAGAAGTAGGTAACCATTGTGGTCAGAGAAATTAACATATTGTGAACTGAAAGAGTGAGTCTTCCAGTTATTATATATGAGTCAAGCTCTTCCAGTGACCAATACGTTAAAGCACGTAACAACAGTTGTTCCCCCATTAGACCCGGTACACTGCTTATCCTGCCTGTTTAAAGCCCATTTCCGTGCTAACTACAGTATATCCGTTGTTTAATGTTGATTAATCTGTCGTTTATGGGAAGTTTTTGAAGACAGAAAAATAATACATGTTTTTGTACAGAAACTAGAGAACGACTACTAACACACAGTCAAGACAGCTTGTCTTGGCGATGTTTACCTGTTTAGAATGAGAATCGTCTGACGAAACTCGCAGCATGTTCGACTTAAATATCACATGAAAAATCCTGTTAATTCGAAACAGCTGTTTTAACATATCTCACGTGAATTATTGATTCTCAACTTCAAATATCAATTGAACGCTAAGGGCCAGTTTATTTTTATAAAATTGAAATTAATAGTATTTCTGAATGTGTTATATTACATACTACATGTCATTATGTTTTCATGTTTTCGAATATGGATAGTTGTACAGATATACAAAGCTAGGCTTTCAGAGACCAGCAATCTTTTCCTTAGTTTTTAGCGGGTTTTTGCAAAAGTGATAAATTGTTCTAATAAGAAAGGAAAGAAATAAACATCGTTGTGAGTACAAATACACAAGTAGATAAAGCGTTTAAGTTTTATCTCTTGCACAACATCTGTTATTTATAATATAAGTCGTGTGGCAGCTGTTATTAAAGTAATATACACTCTAGCACAGCCGACATGGTGACTAGACCTCATTTCAGGTACGCTTTGTCCTGGCGTGAGAACTTTCAACAGACGCTTGCACGTTAACCAGGACTGAATGGATGGTATTAAACATCAGTTTCGTACAGCAAGGTCTGTCGTTACCTGACTCTAAATTTTTTTGTCATTCAAAGAAAAGGCGCATATATATTTTTTTCTTTAGATTGAAACCTAAGTGTATGGAAATGTATAAAATCATTCTTTCCTTTGCCATTCTGGCCAGGTGGTTAAGGCACTCGACTCGTAATCTGAGGGTCATGGGTTCAAATCCCAGTCGCACCAAACATGCTCGCCCTTCCAGCCGTGGGGGCGTTATAATGTGACGGTTAATCCCACTATTCGTTGGTAAACGAGTAGCCCAAGATGGGTGGTGATGACTAGCTGCCTTCTCTCTAGTCTTACACTGCTAATTTAGGGACGACTAGCGCAGATAGCCCTCGTGTAGCTTTGCACGAAATTCAAAACAAACCAAACCTTTGCCATTCTAATAGCCAAAGATAAACCACTTTTTGGCTAGTAATTTAACAACAAACAATAACTATACATTAACTTAAGCTGTTTATTTAATGAACAAACCTTTTAAATGATAATGAGTGAGAATTCCTTCGGGATTTAATTGCAATTAATAAATAAGACCTTTAAGTAAAGTCAAATTGTATACTTGGTTTAGCAGATGTGACACACGTCTGCTCTTTAGAGAGAAAAAATATGAATAGAATTTAGAATAATAAGTTCAGACGTCGTTTCTACATTTGACCTTGAATGTTGGAGCATTAAGTGTTTATAATATTGTTAGTTTCGTCATAAAAGTGTCTGATACAAGGTCAGTTTTTAAGATAACTTATGCTAAATATTAAACTTGACTAGTTTCTCTATTTAAGTGACGTGACTGAACAAAAATTAAAAGAACATTCGAGATTGAAACAGACAGGGATTTGCCCCTTGCTATGGTTATGTTCAACACGAACACATAACTTGTACCTATACTTTTTTTGTACCCCTGCCTGCGTCCAAGTTAGCCGTCTTTTGGGCTATGTCTGTGTGCATGTAAAGCATTAAAAACAGAGTTTACACTTGTACCCCCACTCATCTCCCCTTCTTTCTCAGTCTCGGGGAACTTTGCCGATTGAACTTGTTGACACTCAAGGCCACAATGTGGCATGCCTCCTGATCAGGTCTTTCAACCTATACGTGAAGCTTGGTATGCGTAGGAAATTGCATGCAAGCTGCTGTGGGTCACATGGGAGGACGAAAATATTTGATGCTATATTCGGATGAGAAATTATTTTAGGCTAATAGAAGTTATTAAGGCAATTTATGTAATATCGTTTAGTGAAATAAATTTATGTTAGAAAAATGATATCTGTTCTAAGAAAACATTCTTTAAGTATTGGGATTACAAATGATATTCAAAAATTTTATATCGTCTGCATTTTCATTGACATTGAAAACTTTTAAAATGAACTCTGCCCGAAGCAAGAGAGAGGACTGAAGGATATATAAGTGTTTTATACAAAATAATCAACAGTATTGATTAGCCTAATTTACTTGATAAGTAGTTGTACATTAAGGTTACTGTAAGTGGGAGTAAAATAGTTTATTCTCAAACATGGATACCTTAGCTTATAATTAAGTTCGTCTTAACCAATGCCATTACTAATTCATAAATATAAAGCATAGTAACTATCATTACGGATTATAGTAAAGCATTTGTAACAGCAAAATTAAAATGTAGACAAGCTTTAAATAATTTTTTGTTAATTTTTAATCGTTCTCTAGCAGTATTTCAAAGAAAACCAAACCAAATGTGTGGTAGCTTATTCCGTTTATATAGATTGCTTGCATATTTTTTAAATGTATTTCATTACGCACCCATGATAATGTATTAAAGGGCTTCACTGTTTGCTGTTTGGAAGCCTCAAGATTTCATGCTAAATTAGTTCATTTAAATGTTTATAGCCAAACAGGTAGAATATATATTAACATAATTGAAATACCAGTGCATGTTAAAATCCGAGTCTGTATTGTAATATGTTGTTGAGATATTAAACAATGACTTCTGGTGGATGGTTTTCCACAAACATCAGTGGCGCAGCTAGGGTTTTCAGCGCCCAGGGACAAAATCAGTTTTCGCGCCCCCTCCTGACAAAATGTAAGCCATAATTCCTAATTACGTAACATCAATTTGGCGCCCCCCCCCGATGCTGCGCCCGCGGACAGATGTACCCCCTTGCCCCTCCCCCTAGCTACGCCACTGACTAACATATATAGTTGTTGTTTTTTATTGTGTAAACAGGAAACTTTCTATTGAGATATGGAATCCTTTAGCACAAGGAACTGAAGTATATCTTTATATACCAGTATGAGTGTTGTTGTTTTTTTTGCCACCACCACCCCTTTAAAATATCTATCTCTTGCATTTAGAGTTGTGATTTATTCAGAAGTCAGTGAAGGGTGTTTAGTTTATAACCATGTTTACAGTTTTCACAAGAGATAATTGAATGATTTTTTATGACCACATCCAAAATTTGGTGGATAAAGTTAGTATCAAGTTGTTATTCATGGCAATCACTCCAGCTGGTCTTCTTACTTTTTCAGAATACTATATAACATGAAATAAACTTGTTTTTAGTTTTCTAGGAAGACTAAATTACTATAGATAATCAAATAAAGTGCTGTCAATGAACCTTTTAGAGCACCAGAACTCTAGTTTGTTGATTGAAACAACATATTGTTTCCACTGAGAATTTGCTTTTTACAGCATGTTATTAAACCATAAAATAATGAGGTGTTCTTTTCTTTCTTATAGTGGGCTTGGGTACTTAGAAGATCTGTCAGTGTTAGTCAAGAGGAAGTTTAGGTCATACAGTATATGATATCCAACTGGAAGAAATGCAGTGTTGAAATTAACATTTAACATAATTTTTAGGAGAAAAAGGAACCAGTTTGTTCATCTAGACAGTTCCATCCTCTAAACTAAAACTATTCAATAAAATAAAATTTCCTAACCAAGCTCTTATCATTCATATAATTATCAAGTTGTCTTTTAAAGTCACTTAAATTTACTACCTCCACAACCAGAACAGGTAACCACTTTCTTAGAAAAATAAAATTGTAGTAGCTGAAGATGACTCATATCCTGCCAAAATCTATATTTGTGTCCCTTAATCTTACTATTCTCACTGTAAAATATTAAAAATGATGATGCATCAGCATTATTAATTCTATTTGTAGTTTTAAACATCTCAATCATACCAACTCTAACACTTAGTTTTTTGAGAGAAAACAGTTCCAGAGATTTTAACTTCTCCTCATATGACAAACCCTCTATCCCAGACACTATTCTAGTGACCTTTGTTTGATTCCTTTCTAGCAGTTCAATGTATTTCCTAAGGTAAGAAGGAGGGATTGAACACAATACTCTGTGGCCTATAAAATGAAATTATAACCTCTTTTAACTTGTATTCAGTATTTCTTTAGATACAACCTAAAATTCTAATTGCCTTATTACTAGAAATAAGACTTCAGAAACTGATCAACCACTACACCAAGACTCCATTCTTTCGTAACACTGTTAAGGCTTTCCCATCCAAATTATACTTTTAATTCAAATCGTGATAACCCACATGCAATATCTATCACTTATTAAAATTAAAACCTATCTACCATTTATTTGATCAACTCAGTAAAAGATCAAAATCCTTTTGTAAAATAGCAGCATTAGCATCATAGCTAGCAACACCCAAGACTTTAATATCATCAGCCAATTTAAGTAATTTGTTGATCATTCCTTCATCTGTCATCAATGTCAATCGGAAAGCATGTTGAAAGATTTGTAAGATAAGGGTTTCTTTTAGCCAAACCATGTTGACTAACCAATAAAATTCCAAATTTTGTTAAATGACTTTACAGAGCATTTTTATCAGACTTTCCAAACTTTTTCCCACAACTGATGTAAGACTAATGAGCTCATAATTATTGAAACAATTTTTATTACCTCCCTTGAAAAGAAGTTACATCAGCTTATTTGGAATCTTTTGGTGCCAACCCACTGTTCAAGGATTGACAAATAATATTAACAAGTGACTTACACATCCAATCTTTGACTTTCTTCAAAACTCTTGAGTAATATTATCTGGTTCAGGAGCCTAATTACTTTCAAACCTCCAAGTTTCACCTTAACAAACTGAGAATTAATGTGATCATCTTGTGTAGTCTTGTTTCTATCTATCAACTGTTTAAGATGAGAAATACTGCTTAAATCTTTATCAGGAAAAACTTAATAAAAAGCAGAATTTAATAACTAGAACATCTTGTAATCATCAATATGAGCTTTCCTTTATCATCCTTCAAAGATCCTAACCCTATCTTAATAATATGTGTACCTTTAATGTATTTAAATAAATCTTCATGGTTAATTTTTGTATTTTAAGCCAATGTTTTTTTTTCATACTTTTTTTTTGACATACTAATTTCTCATTTCAACAACTTTCTTTATCTTCTAAATCTCCTGTCAAGCCAGTCTATTTAAATTTCTTAAGTTTTATCTTTAAAATTTTCTACACCTGATCAATGTTTCCAAGTAACTCAGCTGTCCAATTCACAACAGATAATTCCTGTCACATCTCTTCAAAATTTGCTTTTTGAAGTTTTTAATAAAAATATGTTTATTCTCAATCTCCACATGCAGCAAAACATCAAATCTAATAGAGCAATGATCATTTGTATCCAGATGTTCCCCAATTTCCACCCCATCAACCAATTCTTATAACCTCATTAACAGCTGAAATCTTAATCTCACTGTAAAGATTCTCATTAACTTCATCAGTGTCATATGGTGGTCTGTAAAACATTTCTATTAAAAGCCTTTTTCCTGTATATCTGCTGATAAAAACCCAAATGAATTCAATCTCCATACTATTAACTTTGATCCTCAACTTCAGTAAGATATAATTCACATCTTCCATATAAAGCCATTCCTTTCCTTCTCTTTAGTACTTTATCCCTATTAAATAACCTATAACCTTTTATTTCAAAGAAATTTCTGCCAGACATAATTATATTTTGCATAGTTTTTTTTACCTCTAATTGGTATCATTATATAAAAATGCTGAGTTGGAGGTGTAACAATTGCTTTTTAGTGGACATATTTACAGTTAGTTATTTACTTTTTATTAAAATAAATTTGAGTCTGTATTTCTTTTAAAAAGACAGTCAGTCTTGGTTGCTATATACACATTCAATTATATTACCTCTTTGCGGTCCTCTGACAAAAGTAATAATTTTCAGGTGCGCACTAATTTATTTCAGTTCTTGGACTTGGTGAACGACTTGTCGGATTCATATTCTAGCTTAGTTCATGTAATATTTGTAGGAAGGATGATGTGCTGGGGTTTTAAACAATAATAAAATACAATACTATGTTTCATTGCTGGATCGTTTTAGCTTATTTAAACTGATTTTTATGTTGTTTTATTTAGGTGGGTTTGTGAGGATTTTCCAGAACTGAAGTCAGTCATTAAAAATCACATATTGAATAACTGTGATACAAAAAGGTGAGATAAATCCCACATTCATTTCTTTAAAAAAATGTATATATTGAATGAAAATAAAGTTTAAATATATTTCTAGTGACTTGTATGTAATTTTACAAAATAATGGTTACTTAAACATTTTTGTGCTTGCTTTGTTTATGACAGCAGCTGCTGTAGAAAGTACCAGTTGCTTATTACAATTAATAATGCATAAACAACAACCTACACCACTTAGAAAATGCAATGCTTAAAACAACTTGAAAATTAAACATTACTGTTAGATTAAGTGAAGAATATTTAGAAGAATAATATTGATGAATGGATGAAATATGAAAAACAGTTGTTTAACTTTACAGTTTAATGACTTGGTGACATCTAGTGAGGACTTGTAGTTTCTGGCAACGGTAGAAGTTAATGTTTACTTCTTATGTATAAATGAGCATAAATAAGAGTTTCTTTTTTAAATTATCAAATTTTATTTCCTGTTTATGATAAACATATGTATTATTTCAACAGTCATAAAATCACCTTAAGTAACATATGATTGTAATGATTGTAAAAGTGAATAAATTCTACAGTGAAGGAAGGCCTGTGTCTTTGACACACTGTTGTATAGTATTAAATATTCAGTATAGTATGATCATAATATCAGTGCTATACCTTGTGTAGAAGGTATAGTGTATATGTAGGTACTTCATTCAACCCTTTTTTATGAAAACCTAGTTATTTATAAATGTTTTCTATCTTAAATAATATATTTGCATAAAGTATTTCTGAGTTTGAAGAATATAATTGTAATTATAACAATATGCACATCTAAATCTGAATAATTATACATTCAAATTTATTATTTCCTACTTTAAACAGCTTTTGATGGATTTTTATTTACTTTTAATGTTCTAAAGAATCCCACTGTTATTGTGTCAGTGTGATTTAGAAATGTTTAAATGTAGATTAGTTTTATAGTTGTTGTGTGCTGAGGTAAGTGGATATTGTCAGGACTCACATCATGCTAATATATTAAATTAGTAATAAACTAGAAAGTTGGTATTGACCATAATACAGCACTAAACAATAATAAATGAGAAATCTTAAGGATTAATTTTTCTGTTGTTGTTATGACCCATATTATCATCCACACTAAATTTTGAAAGGATTGATAAGAAAAAAAAGTTAAATTAATCCAAAAGACTTTTTAGTTTTGATTATAACACAAAGTAGTTGTTCATTAAAGGTTCAGTCTCCTTATTTTATTATTTATTTTCAGCTATAAAGACATGAAAAATCTTTGTGATTTATATAATAGTGCTATCGATGGTGTACTACAGATGGTGAGTGATTTTTTTCAGCATTTTCATAGAGAGGTTTGTTTAATTTGATGTAAACATGTCCTATTACAACAGCTTATATTATTTATAATCTCTGCTATGCACAAAAGGATAATATTGAGGAACATTTACTGAAAACAATAATCTAGATTAAATCCAATTCTTCTTTATTACGTAAACATTGATAATGTTTTTAATTGGCCATTAATGAAATAATAATATACATATGAAAAAATATTGTTTATCTTTTAATCTGGAAATAGTGTGTGTGTGTGTATGTGTACACACACACACACACACACACACACACCAAATTTCAAAATAGCTTTAAACTTTGGTATAAAGATGTGTAATGCAATAATACATATTGAAGCCATTATTTGTTGTAAGGTATTGCTAGACAGAGTCACCTAACTGTTAGTGATATAACTACTCAGTGTATTATTAAACAGCCTTTTCCTTATGTTATATTTTAAAGAACCAAGTGTAGTAATATTTCTTTCTAGTGTTGTTTTTATGAATCTCGCATAAGCATAGCATAATTTTAGTTCTCATGTTTATTTTTATGAAACTCTATGAGCATTTACAAAAACAAATTCTATTGTAACTAAATTATTAATAAAATTTTTGATTATAAGAAATTTTTATAAAGTTCATACTTTTTAGTTAAAAATGGTCAGTAGCTGTTAAACTAATTCACTTCCTGAAAAATAAATAATAAGAACACATTGTGATTTAGAGTAATGGCACTTGCACTCCTGTTACTGCCCACAGTCAACCAACAAATGGATTGTTGAGACACATCATTCAGCAAGTGTACAACCACTCAGTCACTGATCCTGAGAGGTTAAACCAGTATGAACCTTTCTCCCCTGAGGTGTGTAATTGTAACTTCATGTTTTTGAATAGGTGTTATTTATAGAGATCCATTTTGTTTTAGCCTCTCTTATTGCAGTCAAAATTACTAACACAATTGGTAACCAGATAGTGATTTAGTGTAATCTTAATATTATAAACTGTAGTTGTTGTTTTTTTTTTTTGAAATATTGATTCAAAACATTAAGTTCTTCTAGTCTGTTTGTTACATTGGATTCTCTTTTGAAAGGTGTTGTTAATAGACTGCATTTGTATAGGAAGTTTAGGACAACATATAGAGTTACTGGTAAACATTTTCCTCCCTAAACCTTCCATTAAGTAAGGATTATCTTTGTTAACGTTGAATATATAGTGCTGATTTAAAAATATTTTTGTACTGGTCTATATAGTTAACTTGCTAGCTTACTTTGGTCATAATTAACAGCTGTGATGGTTTATACTGACATGTGTTTTTTGTATCCACATTGTTTAAACAAAAAATTTAGAGATAAATTCATTTATGGAACTTCATCCATTAAGTAGTGGGTATCATAAAATAAAAAGCAGCATCAGTGGTTTACAGATAAATTAATAAAACTTGTTCTTATTTTTTAAAATTTGCAGCATATAATTACTTAACTCTTTACATGAAAAACAGTTTTTAAGTGGAAGTACTTGCATTAACAATTTTGTATTAATTTGATATTTAAGTAACAAATAAATACATTTTTCAACATAACCATTTTTATGTTTTAGTTTCAAATCTTTTGTATTTGTCCTGTTTATGGAGCTCACTTTATATATACTTTTATACAGTCAAAACATCTTATAATGTATGCTTTGCATAGCATGTTCAAATATTTCAATATGGGGCTTCCACCATGAATATCAAAACTGTTTAGTTTGTGTGTGATAATTATTTGTATTAAACAATAGGGTAATTATAACTTGAACCTCTATCTTGTAATTTAAACCACTTTCTACTTGTACCTTCTCATATAACTATAATATGTACAGATTAATTATACCAGAATAATCATTAAAAATTGAAACTAAAACTTCTGAATCTATTAAAGAAGAGATATTTTGTTAATTATGGTGCAGGAGTTAAAGCTTTAAAAGAAAAACAACATGACAAGTTTTATAATTAATGAAATCTCATGGTTTGTTTTCTTTGTTTCAAATCTTGTTTAATGCAATCTGCAGTTTACTTTTACCTGAGTTGCTATGATAACATAATTACATTTGTTGTGATGGTGAGAAATGATACTTTCCCATGTGTGTTATGCAAGTTTTCGAGGCAACATATAAACATGACTTGTTTACTTTTGTACAAGCAATGAAAATGCTTTGGTAATTCCACATTTCTGAATAATAGATCAACATAAAGCTATTTCATCCAGGCCAGCCAAAAATGAAATATGTTGTTTATCAGTGTCTAATATATATATAGATTTAACATTATTTATTTCTAGTGCTAAGTATAAAAATCCTAATTTTATAGGTGTATGGAGAAACATCATATGAGTTTGTGGCTCAAATGATCCAAGAGATTACCTTAAGTAAAGATGATGTGTTCATTGACCTTGGAAGTGGTGAGTAGCTTGATGCAAGGTAATACTTTGAGTTTGCATTACTTATAATTTATACCAATATGTTCGATGGTTACTCTAAATCTAAGCTGTTAAGTAAGCTTTTGATGAACAAAGGACTGTATATTGAGATAGTGGTCATTTGAATTTACCAGTCTTTTGACACTTATATCAGAGGCATTTTCACAGGTTATTCTTATTACGTCTCTTCTTGGTGTGGATTCCTGTACATGGTGGTGGGGACTCCCAGAGAAAGTTCTGTTCTTTCAGTTTATTTCTAAACATCCACCTATGTGTTTGCTGTGCGTGGCAACCTGTGAATGGGAGGAGAGGATCTTGGTGGTTGAGGGGTCCAACACTAATACACCAATTTGGCCTTGAATTCCTGTAGACAGGCAGCCTTGGGGTGGCCCTCCTAGGGTCAATCAGCTGGTCCACTTGGGCTAGTTTTAACGAAGTACTAGTGACCAGTGTTAGATGTTCTCTATGGGTGTTGTGAACATTGTATCTAATGCTGGTGTTAGGCTATAATGCTCATGAAGCCATAGCATTGCTGCAATGTCCTAGTTTGACACTGTAGTGCATCCCCTCATAGGGCTTCATGGTGGGTGGGGTCAGTGGGCACTGAAATGTAGCTTCTTTATTATGGATACCTTTTTTCTGACAAAATAAATAAAAATGAAAAAATTGAATAAAACAGAACATTGGAAAACAAACACACATGGATGACTCTGTACAGTCAATATTACAGCCAGATTCTGCACCTCGATTTCTGATTATCCATTCTTTATCTGAGAAATCCTTGGTGCAGATGTCTCAATTTTTTATTCAAAGTTATTAGAGGGACTTGTTGGCTCCCCAAAGTCATTAAAGAAGTTGTGCTCTGGAGACATTTTAGTGGAAACATCTTCATTATTACATACCAAACTCCTCGCAAAGTCAAAGGCTGTTGGGGATATACCAATTGAGATTATTCCCCATGCAATATTGAATTCTTTCAGGTGAGTTATAGTTGAGAGCAATTTAAAGAACATTCCTGAGTCAGATATCCTCGCTGGTTTCTCTAGCCATGGTGTTATTACGATACCCCGAATCTTCACCCATAAAGACAGAATTATGGACCCTACCAATGTTCTGATACTTCTGATACATCACCTCATCCTCCTGCCACAGTCAAAGCAGGTTATCTGAACTGCAAGGTACAGCCTTACATTCCTAACCCTCTCAAATGTTTACAGTGTCAGCAGTTTGGTCACTCAAAAACATCATGTCATGGTTCTTTGATATATGCTCATTGTGATGGTAAAAATCACAATGGTTTTGAGTGCAATTTGAAACCACAGTGTATTGACTGTAGTATCCCACACCCCTCTTACTCTATTTCTTGCCCTAAATGGGAAGAAGAGAAAGAGGTGCTTGAAGACTGTTAATAATATTGTCTACCCAGAGGCTTGGAAATTATTGTCCTTATCTCCATCTTGGACATATGCTGCAGCACTCCATTCCACTGCCACAGTGGGAGTACATATATACTATTCTGTACAAAACATCTTTAAGAATATTGTGCCCTTCATAATTAAAAAAGCTCATGCATCTATGTCTACTTCCATCTCTGTCCCTTCCACTTATTCCAGTGACTGCCCAGTTCTACTTTCTTCAGGTTCAAGTGATTTTTCAAGTTCATCCTCTTCTGCAACCTCAAGAATTAAGCTAGCCATTTGCTCATGCCCTCAGTCATTGGAATCTTTGTCCACAGACAGAGATCTGCGTACTTGACTCAGGGCAGGATCCATGGAGGTTGATAGATTTTTGTCCAATAAAGAAAAGAACCATGATCGTAAACAGAAAGTTTCCCCATCACATTTCCCTCCACATAAATAAAAATGGCCACTTTGATCCAGTCAAACTGTTAAGGGGTTTTCGATCAAATATAGATGACGTTAAGGATTTTATTGATTCTTACCATTCCACGTGTCTCTCCTTAAAAGAAACGTTTCTGAAATCTGGCGATACAGTCGCCCTTTGGCAGTTTTCTTTGTACAGAAACACTGGGTCATGTGATGGATGAGTGCATGGTGGGGTGGCATTGTTGGTTGATCAGCATTTGCCTATGCTGTCTTTGTCACTTGATGCACCCTTGGAGACTGTAGCCATCTGTGTTTCCTTGGGTTGTACCATCACTATTTGTTCTCTCTACCTGACTCCAGAAGAGATCTATAATTAGTCAGACCTTCATACCTTTATTGAGCAATTATCATCCTCCTTTTTACTATTAGGGGATTTTAATGGACATAATCCCCTATGGGGTGGTGCTAGTATTGATGGGAGGGTTGTGTTATAGAGCATATGCTCTTGGACCACAACCTGTCTCTCCTCTATACTGGTTTTTATACTTATTTTCATGCACCTAATCAGTCTTTTACTGCTACATATCTTTCTATCTGCACCCCTTCACTTTTCACTTCCTTTTTTGGAGGGTCGGTAGAAATCTATGGGGCAGTGATCATCTTCCTATCGGAGAGAGACTGGTTGTGGTCGATGCCATTCGACCCATGTGCCTCGATGGAAGTTGGACCAGGCTAACTGGCCTCTTTCACCACTCTCTCAGAACTCAATCCTGCCATTGTGTGTGAGCCATCTATAGATGACTGTGTGGCAGCAGTAACTGACTTTATTGTCCAGGCAGCTGCTCAGTGTATTCTGAAAGCCTCAACACATTTCCCACAATATCCTCGTCCTTGGTGGAATTCTGCCTGCCACATGACAAGAAAAGCTCAAAAACAGGCTTGGGATACTTTTCATAGGTATCTTACATTTTTAAACTGTATTGGATTTCAGCAGGTTCGTGCACATGCTCAGCAGATCAGATGTCAAAGCCAGAAGGAATCTTGGATTAAATACACCTCTATCATCTCTTCTACCACCAGTTCCAAAGTCATATGGGACAAAATTTGAAAGATTAGTGGCTAGTATACTTCTGCCCCCTTTTGATCTTGTTCTCAGATGGCCAAGAAGTTGCTGATGCCCAGAGCATTGCCAATACTTGTGGTAAAAGCTCTTCTTATGCATCTAGCACTTCTACTTCATCTCCCATCTTCTTAGCCATTAAAATATGGGCAGAAGGAATGCCTCTTTCCTTTTGGGCTGATTGCCTCTATGACTATAATCTCCCCCTTATGCTGGTGGAACTTAAACTTGATATTCATCAGTTTGGCAGTACATCAGTTGGATCTGATGATATTCATTACGAGATGTTGCACCATCTATCTTCTGCTTCTCTTGCTCTTCTTCTGATTGTTTTTTAACCAGATCTGGCAGGATAATGTGTCAGGCTATTGTCCTACCTTTTTCTAAGTCTGGGAAGGATCCCAAGATTCCTTTAAACTACCATCCAGTTGCTTTGACAAGCTGTCTTTGTGAGATCTTAGAGAGGATGGTTAATACTCATCTTGTTTGGTTCTTCAAATCAAACAACTACCTCTCAACACTCAGCGTAGGTTCCGAAGACAGCACTCCACCATGGACCACCTGATTTGACTTGAAACATCAATCTTGGAAGGCTTTCTCAAGCAACAACATCTTGTTTCTGTGTTGTTTTACCTTTAGAAAGCTTATGATACAACGTGGAGGTATGGCATCTTGCAAGACCTCTACTTGTATGGGTTGTGTGGCAATTTACCAATTTTTATTAAACATTTTTTAACGAACTGTCAATTCCAAGTCCGTGTTGGTTCGACACTTTCCCACAGGAACTTGGAATCCCCATGGCTGTGTCTTGAGTGTTACACTTTTCATTATAAAGATGAATGCCTTTAGTGGACAACTACCCCTACAGTTGCAAATGGTTTCTTTGTCGATGACTTCCACATATGGTGTTGGTCATCAAACATGAGATATTAGGTGGCAGATACAGACTGCCTTCAATCATTTACTGAAGTAGACCACAGCAAACAGATTTAATCTTTCTCTCTCCAAAACTGTTTGCATACACTTGCCATCAACAGGGTATTCACCATGATCCTGAACTCCATATTGGAGAAGTTGTACTTCCTGTGGTTCCTGAGGCAATCTCTTGGGGCTTATCTTTGACCACAAGCTAACCTTTATTCCACACATCAAGCAGCTATATGTCAAGAATACATGGGCACTGAACATGCTCTGTGTCCTCTCTTTCCCGTCTTGGGGGGTGGATCGATGTTTCATACTAAAAAATCTCTTATGTCCTTATTTGATCAAAACTGGACTATGGATATCCAAGACCTCAGCCTTTCAAATGATGGACCCTGTTCACCATCAGGAGCTTAGGCTCTGTACAAGGGCCTTCTGCACTTCTCCAGTCCAGAGTTTGTACACGGAGTCCTATGAACCCCCACCATACCTTTGTTGTTTGCAACTGTCTTTAAAGTATGCTTCAGAACTTTGATTTTTACCACAACAATCCACATGGGGTTGTGTTTTCCTTCCTCAGTGGGCCACACTTTTTTATAATAGATGGTCTGCCATTGTTCCTTTTAGCTTTCGTATCCAGGTGCAGTTGGATGAATTGAGTCTATCTTTGGATGACATAGAGGTATCCACAGATCAGCCCATTCAACCATGACTAATTACTATTCCAAAACGTGACCTTTCTTTGAGTTATCTGAAGATGGCAGATACTCCTGATTGGAAATATTGCCTTTTATTTGCCAAACATTTTTCAAACCTTTTTTCCATTTCCATTTATACAGATGATTCTGTGGACTTTGCATGGTTTGCTGTGATTCAGTTGTTGCACACAGAATCCCCTCTGTAGTTTCTGTGTTCACTGCCAAACTGTATGCTATTTCTCTTGTCCTGGGTCACATAGAAGCTATGCAGTACACCAACTGCACCATTTATGCCTATTCACTTAACTCTCTGTTAGCCTTGGAATCACTTCATGTCAGTTCTCACCCTATTCTCATCGATATTCAAACCAATTGGCCCATTTCTCTCTATCATTTACTTCTGTCCAGTTTTTCTGGACACCAAACCACATTGGTATTTGCAAGAAAACGCTTGCTGACATTGCAGCTAAGTCAGTATGCTTGTGTTCTATCGTTGCTGTGCCTGTCCCATACATGGACCATAGTCCTGTATTCGAGGCTCGGCTCCATGCCAGTTGGAAGTCAACTTGGAGTGAGCAATGTGATAATAAGCTTTTCCAAATCAAAACTTCTATTGCTCTTTGGCTCTCTTGCTTTCCTAACAATCAGAAGGAAGAAGTTTTTCTGACTATGCAATGCATTGGTCACAGTTTTTTAACTTGCCACTTTCCTTTTTTTGGTACTGATGCACCAATGTGTGATCTGAGTGGAACTCATATCACAAAGCATACATCTTACTGTTATGCTGTCATTATAATCTAGAGTGATGGCACCATTTTAAACATATTTTTACAGTGGGTTCACCCTTGACATTGGTCAGTGTCATTGGTGAAGATGATAATGTCCACCTAATTTATATTTTTAAATTTTTAAGGACCATTGATCTTTTTAACTCTATTTAAGATTTTAATCTGAAAATTGGACTATGTCACAGATTTCAGCATAATTCCTTTCTACTGATTTTACTTTTTACCGGCTGTTTGATGTATATAGCTCAGTTGCTTTGCACCAATAAACACTAAACAACCAACCAACTTGTGTCTTTTCAGAGAGACATTATTCTGTGTTTGTTATTTGTTGTTGGCCAATGTGGTTAAGGCAGTCGACTTGTAATCTGAGAGTCAAGGGTTCAAATTCCCATTACACCAAAGATGCTCGCTCTTTCAGCCATGGGGGTGTTATAATGCTATGGCCAATTCAATTATTCGTTGGTAAAAGAGTAGCTTAAGAGTTGGTGGTGGGTGGTGATGACTAGCTGCCTTTCCTCT